>NW_024040040.1:37212800-37602800 GCF_014851395.1 Micropterus salmoides | reverse complement strand
ACAAACCCCAACACAGCTAGCATAACATTAATGAGTGAATCTATTATAAGAAACTTCAACAGGCAATAGTGACAAAAGATCTTAGCATTGTTGAGGTAAAATTACTGTATTTGTCAATGGAGTCTGGTGGCTTTGACAAGAGCGATAAAACGGCTGCTTCTGGTTAAACAAAAGGGATCTTACTCTGTCTCTGCAGGGATCCTTTCCATAATGTTGTCAGACACTTATAATAACAATCTGAGCCAGTCAGTGGCCAAAACAAGAAGTTTTAGTGGATGTATTTTGACAGTGCACTATTGCCCAGAAGGATTATAATGCAGCCCTGTATCACAGCTGCCAGCTGCAACGCTCTCGCTCAATACTGGGCAAATAACAAATTCAACAAATAACTTTTAAGTCAACCACATGCACATATACTTTGTATACTTTTACTTTAAAATAGGATCCAGTTTTCCTTTAATTACAAAGGAATATTTCCTTGGAAGAAAATGTACCATGTGGCTCATTGTATGTATCACTACTCTCAATCTTAGTCTATTAGCTACTGTCCTTTATATAGGGAAATTATGTAACTAATTTAAAAGTAGACATCTTTGTAGGACACTTTACTTGTCTTCTTGTGTCCATCTTTACGTGAAATGTTCCCTATTCAGAATACAAATGGACTAGAATAGATAGCATTAAGATACTATGTAAGTTTCTGCTTGTTTTTCCATTTGCACTTGATTATGAAATGATATAATATAAATATGTTGATTTCATATAAGTATTATTTTTTTATTTAGATTTTCTTGTAAACAGGGAATGAAGACATTAGTGATTTTAGGGTTAGCTGAGCCCAACAGCGGCATGAGGTAGAGCATTAGCAGGACGTGAAGCTTCATAAGAACTCCTAACCTCTTGATAGGCGCCTCACAATCAAAGTCATTAGCCAGTGTAATAAAGGGCCTGAGATACAGCCATTCTTCAACAGCCTAACTCTTTTATAACCAACAGATTAAAGTTGATTGGATTAAAATGACATTCTGCCCGTCTGACCTTGGCGGCAGCAGTTAAGTTCATCCAAATTAAATTTCTCCGTAATAAAGATGATTCATTTGTTGCCTGACGTAGTAAATATAAAACAGAAAGAAAAAGGAGAAAAGATTAAGTGACACACGTCAGTGCTCAGAAGCACAAACGCACACTTTCACACGCTCACAAGGACACATGCACACAAAAGAATATACAGTACCCATGCTTGCATGTACACACACAACACTACTATAGCTGGCAAGTACCTGGGAGCACATGCAACAACACAGAGGCCAATTTGACTAAACCCTAAACACTCATGCATGAAATTCCTTCCTGTTGAAAACAATGAAAAATGCATCCTTAAAAAATGTTGATTCTTATTTTAAAATGAAAGACATCGGCTACCGGAATGATCATGTCACCTGACGATGTTGATCATTGCCAATGCTGCCTCATTGATTGTTACATGGACATATTACAAGGAATTTACCTGCACAATAAAAAACACAGTTTTAAATGCTGTAGTAAAATGAATATTCTAATCTCTCTCTCTCTCTCTCCCTCTTTCTCTCTCTCTAAAAGGCTAGGACTGGCCATTGCTGATACAAACAAATCAGAATCTTTACAAAGGGGTAAAGGACAAACTGAGTGCTGTATGTGTATTTGTGTCTGGAATTATGCCTGCCTTATGTTTGTGCCTACATGTGCTACTGTAATGTGTTCGTGTTTATCCTGACCTGCTTTGTGAGTGTGTCCACCTGCTCCTGAAGATAGTCCACTTTTTGCTGGCTCTCCCTCAGTAGATTCTGATTGGCCTGGAGCTCATCCGTCAACTGGTCAAGAGCCTCCTGCGAGTTCTCCCATTGGCCAACCTTTTCCCGGTACCGCTGCACCATCTCAGCTAGCTCTTCCTTCACCAAATGAGTTGATAATTGGGACTCTCTTAGCTGCCCATCAAACATAGTGAATAAGTGTTGGGACCTCTCTTTATGGGAAAGAAAGTAGTGGCCTGCATATAACTCTAAAAGCCTTGAACAAAAAAACAGTAATAAAACTCACACAAAGTCACACAATGTGTGTCTGTGCAGAGATAGATTTACAACTGTGTTATTGTAACCTGAGCTTCACTGTTGTGATTTCTGTGGGAAATAACGGACAGCCACGTCCTATTGGTTGCTGTGTGCTTTTGTGCCTAGTACGTTTAACTTTTGTGTCATTACCCCGCTGCTGGGCCTTTACTTACTTACGTGTGAAGCCAATAACTGCGCTTTATCAATAACAAAGTCCAGCGAAGGTAAGTTTGCTGCTGGTTCCTGTGTGAGAAAGTGGTAATTATTGTGTATATTTACTTGTGTTAGTTGCTGCCACTGTATGCAGAGCCAATAACTAAATATTTTCAAGACCAAATTCCAGGATGGCTGCTGAATGCAATTTCGCTCGTGACAGTGCGTCCTCCATTTTGGTTCCTAGCTCTTTGCTTAAGCTTTGCTGGCCTGGCCACCATTCTGGATCACTGCGTGAGCAGCCACCTAAATGGTTGTGTTTGCTATCTTCCTCTCTCTCCCCATCTGTTGTCCTACACACACCTACATCATATACTTGCTGATTGTTGTATGTTTTTATTGTGCTTAGAGTAGATATTGGTGGTTTACTGGCTGAAGATTTTGATCACTGATCTGTACTAAAATTAAATAAATCACATTGTACCTATTCTACCCTGTATTTATTAATCTTTATTAATATTA
The DNA here is from genome assembly GCF_014851395.1 of Micropterus salmoides. Lineage (NCBI taxonomy): Eukaryota > Metazoa > Chordata > Actinopteri > Centrarchiformes > Centrarchidae > Micropterus > Micropterus salmoides. The sequence continues at coordinate 37,600,038 of NW_024040040.1, read as the reverse complement.
CTAAATAACTTTGATACTTGCTAATAACCAAACCTGCCCCTACCAGATTACAAAATTAGGTAATGGCAAACTCACAGGACTGCAAACATGTATAATAATATATATGTATAATAGATATAAACCTGATGAAATCTCTTTAGAGGCACTGAGAAAGCAATATGCAATAATGGTAATACACTGCTTTAGTGTAAATTAAGACCTACCTGTTGCTGTGAATACTGTAGTTCCTCTTCAAGAAGTTCCACCTGCCCTTGCACCCTATGCACCTTCTCTAGTGCTGCTGTGTACTTTAGTTTAAAAATTGCTACAGTTTCTTTCTGCTCCTGGGCTTGTGAACTGGCATCTTTCAGTTCCTCCTTGGCTCCTATAAGCTGCTGTTGAAGAAGCTCCATCTCAACCTCCTGCTTCTTTAGCTTCCCTTCAAATGTCTCGACCTGTCTCGAAGCAAACATAACCAAATGAAGCACAAATGTTGAAGAGAATAAACCTTTGCATCTTTATTTAAGTGGAACAAATGTAGCCTGAAGGTTTAGTAGTGACCAAAACAGTGTTAAATGTTAATGGAGAGTGGAGTTTTGACTCCCCTCATGTATAGGAGCTCTCGAGAAAACGTACAGTACAGCTGCTAAGTGTGAAAGTGTGGGGTGTTACCTACTGACTGTGTTATAAGTAACTGATGAATGAAGTAGAAGGAAGCCTTAATGTATGCACAGTGCATACATTTAGACTTACCATAATACAAAATCAAACAGTGAAACAGGATACTTGACATGATGCTTCATTGTGACTAAATGTACCTTAAAAAAATAGAAAAATGGACGTATGCTAGTTTGTCTAACGTGGTATAATATACTGTGCTGCTCTACAGTAACCTCACTCATAATGAAAGGGGAACCCAGGAAGTGAAACCAGGCTTAATCCCAGTGTTACACAAGGAATCCTACCGTAGCTCACCTTTCAACCGGAGAGGTTGAGAAAGTTAAACCCGCTCTAACACTCATCTTGAGTTCATCCACGTTAATCCCGCTGTAATCTGGATCAGAACATGAGGGTTTACAGCTAATGACAGCCAACTAGTTAGATTTCAGTGGTTCACTGCAGCTTGGTTTAACCAGGGATTAGCTGGGCCCATCTAGGACTAACACCCGGTAGGAGGCAGCATGACTGAGTAGAAAACTTGTTCACGCAAAGGAAGAAAGAGGCACAAACCAGAAGAGAGGATGGAGGAGAACCAACTTCCATTCTCTACTTTAGAGTCAAAAACTGATCATCCTGTGTAGGTGTATGTGCATGTGTGTGTACTGTTTATAACCATTGACTCATGACCCATGTACACTCGATTTTATTCAAGTGTGATGGCGAATATTTTACCTAAGGTTATCCACCGTTAACACACACAATATAAACTAAGGTGTCATATGACACCTTTACCCATTATAACTGTATATTATGTTACTAGCTCTCTGTCATAGTATCTCTTTTCCTGTAATGTATTCACTATCCCACAGTCCAAACACTAATGGTGGATTTAGCATTTCTGTCCGCCGCTGGATGAAAGGCCTTCTAACGAGGCTTAATGGGAACACCATGGCTTTCTTGTGACCATAATCAGGAGCTTGTGCTTTGGGGAAACAAACAACCCTCATTAGATATGATGGAAAACACATCGCTTTGACCCTCATTTGGCCTGCCATTTCAGTATTCGTGGCTGTCACATGACTACCCAAGTCAACCCTTGGTTGATAATAACATTATTCTCCTATTCTTTTTTGGGGGGGTTTTGATCTCTTGATGAATCTTCCCCTCTCTGTATTCATGTTTGTGTCCAATTGGATGAGAAAGGTTGACAAACAAAGGGGCCATTTTGTCTTTGTTTGTTCATTCAGATGACGTGAATGGGGATATATGTAAGTTGACAAAGTAAAGCTTGTCTGCTGCAAACCGGTCAGTTTGTTGCAGAAGACTCTGTGATTTACATCACTCACACTCAGCATCTGTTTTTTCTCTTTATGTTGTCCACTGGATTAACACTATAGATTGTTTAGCTGTATGATCTTGGTTCAACCAAATGACAACTGAACATACAAAATACTCTCACTCTTATCTACGGCTAAGTGCTGCTGACGTAAACTGTCCTTGGTGACCTCTGACTCTCGATCCTTCAGGCTGCTCTGTATTCGGCTGAGCTCAGAATTGTTCTGCTTCAATCGTCTGTGAAGCGGGACACTCCTCTGGCTCCAGCGTTCCGCATCAGTCTTGTGAGCCTGTTTCACAGCTTCCAGGTCAGAGTTCAGCTGATCTATAGATTTCACCAGATATTTCACCTGTAGGGGAGTTGCAGATGCAAAGAGGTGAAGAGGAGGGGACAGAATTCTTCCTTACCTGTTGCTGACTAATACAGAGCTGATCGCGAAGCTGCTGTTGTTCTTTCTCCTTCTGGTCTTTAAGGTGCTCAATATCTCTGACCTTTTCGCTTAAGTGACAGGCCTCTTCCTGGTGTCCCCTGACCTTGTGTTTCAAGTTTCTTACATCACCCTCCAGCGCTGCCATCTGGGCAAGAAGAAAGAGAAAGAGAAGGAAGCTGAAGAGAATGGAAATGGATAACGTTATGTAGGCATACAAAGCACACACAGACAGAAAAGACAGCGAGGGGGCGGCAGTAGTCTAAAAGTGAGGGAATCAGGCTTGAGTCAGAGAGTTTCCCAGTTTAGTCTCAGGACCAGCTGGGAAAATGTGGGCACAGCAGACATGAATGAGTAACGATTCCCCTTTCCTTAGCTCAAACTTTCGAGGAGCCTTTGAGCAAGGTGCTACGCCTCTCACTGCTGTAATGGAGCTGCTCAGTAGCCAACAGTAGAAGACTGTTGCAGGTTTGGGCAGTTCCCTCGAGTGGATGTGTACAACTCTGTGGGTGTAAAACAGGTCATTGTTGGGAAAAAAACAAAACACAAGGGTGCTCACTCAACCTAGCCTCAGCATATGAAAGGAAAAACCAAAAAATAGTAAGACAGGTTTAAAACCCTTGCAGTACCACCTAGAATTGAATTTAAGCCTTGAGACAAATTTAAAAACCAAAAAACAGAAACTAACCAGAAAAACCCAAACTACTTCTCATGGAACACAGCTAGAAGTGTGATCTTTTATAAACTGTACTTTGTTCAGAAATGTCTGTCAGAGTTGCAATATTATAACCAGAAAATAAACTTAATTCACACACGGATAATCAGAAAACAGATTATAAGAAATGCAATCAGAAAGCCCTGATTAGGACATAAATAGATATAAGTGATAGGAAAATCAACATACAATCACAAACAAGCTACCACACCTGCTCCTGTGTCCTTTTATGCTTTTGTTCAGCTGTCTTCATTTCTGCTCTTAACTGCAGAATTAACTGATCTCTGCTTCGAACCTAAACACAAAGCAAATTCCATTAAATTGCATTTGATGTTGTTTTAGCCCATTGTGTTCCTTTGGTTAAATATTTGGTTAACAATGTGAACATGTGCACAAAGAGGCAGAGAGAGACGGACCTCCAGGTGTGAGGTGTGGAGTTTCTCATGGCTCAGAGCCAAGTCGGCCTCCAGTCTCTCTTTGGTCTGGTTGAGATGGACAAACTCTCTGCTCCGGTCCTCCATCTTGGCTCTCAGCACATCCCTCTCCTCACACTGTTTCTCCAAAGCCTCCTCTCTTCGGAGCAACTGGGAAATATGCAATAAAATCAAGCTTCTCAATCTGTGCTACAATCTCACACTACTTCACAACACTGACATTAGGACAGCAAAAAAAAAACCTCAATTAACCTTAACTAACTAAGTAAGTAATGAAATATTAATTTTAGGATCACAAAACCCACTTAACATTATCTAACATACAATACACGAAAAACATAATGAAATTGATTCTAATTTGGTTTTCATTATCAAACTAGAATAATAAAAGCCAGGCCTGATATGTTGAAATGGCATATGAACAAAACTGATAATTAGCTGGCTCGCCCGGTGGAAGTCTCTAGTGCGCTTGCTCTATGGGCCCCACATGCGGAAGCTATGCAGAAGATTTTTGGTAATTTTCTATGACGGAACTTTTTTGGCTTCATGCACCACTGAGCAACTTTCATAGGAATGAACCGGCCGTCACCTTCGATGCTGTATCCTGTTCTCTTCATATATCCATGGGATGGGTCAAACAAACACAGGACTTTCACCCGGGAGACTGCTGTCCGGGTCCCGTGTGAAAAGCAAAAGTCAACCTTGACTTATTTTAACATATGTATGTAATTTAACTTAACTGACATATCAAACATACTTACCTGCAGGACAATAAAGAGGAGTAAGGGATCAGCAGTCAGTGGCATTATAAAACATAGCAGTCAATAAAAGAAGTTTTTCAAAAAATATTGAATCACCGCAACCACCAGAGGTCCTTGAGCATACACTCATAAAAGTGCACAAAAAATATAGTGGTCCAGTAGTTTGCAAGATTAACCGCAGACAGATCTGCACACGCACAAACACACACACACACACACTCACACAGACACACACACGACCAAACACATGATCCCCTCCAGGCTTACGCCTTTGGAGATAATAAATATAACAGTAACTACATTTACAGTCAAATGTTCTTTTAACACAGTTAACATTAATACGAATCGCGAGCATTAAAATAATCAGTTTGGTGAATAATGAATACATTGTTTTTACCTCTTTCTGACATTCAGAGAGCTGCTTCTTACTCTCTGTGAGCTCCTTCACCAGTGCACACATCTTAATCTCCCACTTCTGAATCTGGAAAATAAAAACACATTTCTCATGGTTTAAGGATGTTGGACGAGGCTTTTATAATTGCTCTTTTTGATGATACTGTGACAAAGAAACATTATGTTAGGGATCATATCTCCATGAATCATTGGCAACACAAACTGTATCTCAGGAAACAGGGGAATTTAGGTCACTGTTTACAAAACTTGAGATTAAATATTCCAGTCCTGTTCTCCTATTTGTGTTTAAGGTAATGGTGGTAGTGGGTAGATGACGCAACGTACAGAGAAACGGTTGTTTATGCTTCTCCTGAGTATACAGTATGTCTGACAATCGCTTGTGTTTGTCTGTGTCCTTGGTGACCTTCCCTAATTACCCACAGTTTATTGCCAAATGTGTTCTTGTGTGTGCATGTCTGCACGCGCTTTCATGTGGGTGATTGCTTACAAGTTTGCCGGGGAAATGTTTTTGACTTCTTTATCTCTTCTGTCTGTTATCACAGAGTCTGCATCTTGTCAAGGTTTTCCTCTGTTTGAGGTCAGTCAAGATGGTCAGCTAACTGCCATTGTGTGCTGTCTATTTTGAGCCAAATAGGTTTCTTTCATTTAAGCTTGAATGTTGAAATGACAAACTCCAAAAAAGTATGGACTGTAAAATATAGGTGAGTGAATTGTCTGTATATACTAAATAACATAGTGATAAGACCACATCCAAGTCTTCCTCCACAACATAAAAATAAAATAATACTGCACGTAAATGGAGAAAATGTTCTTTTAAGTCAAATTTGCACTGGATTACTGTATTACTGGTATGCACATTTGATGCAGACATACTGTAGTTTACACTTCCCATTTATATGTACACGTAACATTCCTTCATGCCAGATGAGTTAAATGCTTGCTCCCTCTTTCTCAATCCCTCCCCACCTCCTGTCCATCCTGCATGATCCAGGGATTGTTTTGACCGGAGTTGAGGGCTCGTTTGTAACTGTCCAGGGGGATTGATGGAGTTAACTTGGCTCTTTGACCTCTTACCTCTGGCTGTCAGCGGCCAGGCTCGCTGAACACACTAAACCTGAGCTACGGCAAGGGGAGGAAGAAAAAACAAAAACGCTGCATACACACTGCCATATATGTAGCAGCTAAATCACAAATGAGCGCTCAAGTAAACACTTGCAGACTCACACAAATAAGTACCCTGGACAGGAATAATACAGGTGGTGTTTTGCATTCCATGGACATCAGATAAAATAGAACAAACGGATTTGTTTGCGCACACACAAAAAACACACAAAAAAAATGACCGGAACATTTATTCATGCTACAAATGCAAGTCATTCTACTTACCCATAGCAAATACAACACTTACTTCCTGCCAATTTTTAAATCTTACCTTGATTCATCTTTGAGTGTGTGCGTGAATTCCCAATGTGAGCATGTGATAGGCAGAATGGATGTTGATAAACACCGGAGGATGTCGTGTCAAAACAGACAACTTGTCAAAACGCAACGCTAACTAGGTCAATCACAAAGTTTAAGGAGAAACTTTGGAGTGGAGCTTTGGTTTATGCATATCTCCGTGTGGATGTCTATGTGTGTGTGTGTGATAAGCTTCTGAACGAATCTGCGGGAGGGGACCTCCAATATCGAAGGTATTTTTAAATCAATGAGCTCTTAAGTGTATCTCAGTCTCAATGTGTTCACAGATACGCGCACACACTCAGCGCAAGATAGAATCCCTACTGACAGGCAATGACAAGATAAAGAGAGGGAGAAAAAGGGGGGAGAGGACGACAGGAGGGGGGAGAAATAATATTTGAACTGTTGGGGGTGGGGGGTGGCGAGGGGGGGTGGGGGGGATGAAAGGGAGAAGTGGCAAGGCAAGAAAAGAAAAGAGCAATAAGTGAGATCAAGACAAAAAGCAGGGAGAGAGAAAACTCTGTAAGCTGTTCTGATGGTTGTAAAGCATCGTGAGCAGGACCAATGTTTGTCCAAGTCCAACCTTGAAGGTGTGAACAACCTTCCACAATACTGCTCACCTTCCATTGTACCGCTCCTTCTGTCTCCTTTCAATCTTGCTTGCTTTCTCACTCCCCCAAGCCCACCCTTGTCCATTTCAAATAATACGCAATTGAAATTCTTTTATCCAATGCGATTTATAGAAGAACTATGAGTGCATTCTTTTTAAACTGAAGTCCCATTGAGGAAGCCGGAGGTAAACTACGCCGGACTGTAAAGTCATTGGACATTACACAAACAAATTCAAAAAATTCACAGATTTAGATTTCACGCTGCAACTGATAAGCACATATATTGGAAATCAGTAACACAATGAGCTCTCCTGCTACAAAACATCCAGTATTTTTTTATTCTCTTGTGCACAATTTTATTTGCTTCGAATGGTCTCCATGAGGATGTAAGTCAATGACCAGCTTCCACAAGTGTATTCAGAATCAAATATTTAAAAAAGGATTGCAATGGTTTTAGAGAGACCAATCACGAATCGACGACCTTAATCTTCACATGTTAATGCTGTTTTGGAGTGAAAAAGCTGTTCAACCTCCCCAAACAAATTTAAGATGCAATGACAAGATTGTGGGGCTGTAACTGTCCTAAATCTCCCCACATCCTGCATTTCCTCTTCCCTTTTCAATATTTCTCTCCTATAATATTTTCTCCCTCCTGTGTACCTTTATGACCTGAACATTCAAAAGAGGAGCCGCCAGGGAACAGTGCGGGTGACTTTCAGTTCTGAGAAGATGAAGTATTTTGGAGACAAAGCCCCTTGTCATGTTAATGTTTTCACTTCTTTCAAGTTCCTCAATGGGGGATTCTGGAACAGTATAACACTTTAACCACATGTTAAAACTACAGCAGCATCTGGCCATTTGCATAGTGATGTGTGTGAGTTGGTGAGATGGAGGGAACTACTAATAGAGATGGAGAACAGTTAAAAAGGGATACAGACAAATAAAGGATAAGGGATTAAAAAGACATTAAGGAGGATTTTATGCTTAAATGTAATTTTTTCTTTGCAAAACATCTGCTTTTATTTAATGAATTTCTGATTATAACTGGACTGTAGATGTTCTGAATTTCAAAATCAGAGTCTGGTCTAGTAATATTTTAGATGGTCCTATCAGGTAAGCTATCAAATCATAACCCAAAAAAAACTGCAGAGCCATGTTTTCATTGATTTGTAAAATATAATAAGAAACTAAAGAATTTGATAAAATTCTTTCATAATACTTCCATCAGTAAAGTACACATTGCATCATAAAATATCTATGTTTGAATGTACCGGTGTTCATATAAATTTCAGGTGTCCATCCTATCTGAGCCTATATGGGAAAAAAATATTTACCACTGATTAGACAAATGTTGTCAAGTAGACCCTTACAGAATTAATCTTATGAATAAAGAAATGTCAACCCATGTGCAAAGATACAGCTGTTGAGTGATCAAGTGGCTGGCCTCTATAATCCCCAGGACTCAAGTCAGACCAGTGCTTCCTCTCCACTCCTCTACTCCCCAGCAGTTTCAGTGAGTGGACAACTCATTCGCTACAGAAAAGGAAAACGGCTTTCCTATTCTTCTGAGCAAAGAAGTCTTAAGTGAGAGAGGGAGAGAGTAACAGGGAGAGTGAATCAGCAGAGCACATTTCAGATGAAGGAGAGAGTGTTGACAGTATTTGTTCAGCTGTGCTAATGTTAGGACATTTAGAGCTGCAGAGGAAAATACTTAACACAAAGTTCTCTCAGTTTCACTTATATTCAAGTGGGAGCAGGCAGACTCCTTCTCTTTTACACACACCAACACTGTCCATACAGTGAAGGAATGAAGTGTGCATGAGTGAAAGCATAACGTGTGCAGAAGTGTGTATCCATATGTGGGCGTGTGTGTGCGAGGGAAAGAGAGCTTGTAATAGATCAGAGAAAGAACAGTTTTGGTGCATAAAGCAGGGCCAGATGTGGAGCAGAAACCAGATCCCTAGACAGAGTGTAATGGTCCGTCCATTGACTTAACCAATCCAAACATGAAAAACAAAACCTCACACACAGATTTACTCATTTGACCGATGTCTCACAGTTGTATAGCATTTGATATTAGCTCATCCTAAAAGACTTGTTAAATCCCACAGTTTGCGTCCTTCCTGCATAAGGACAACTGAATGAATGTTCACTCCACCACGCCACACCAGAGTGAATTACAAGAGGTCAAAAATATGCTCTAAAAGTTTAATTAAAATATGTTGTCATATAACATGAGCCATAGAGCTGGTGGACTTTAAATGTACACTGGGAGACTGTTGTAACAATAACCTCGGTGACAGCCAACAGAATACTGACTTTAACCCTAACCTCAAAAATATTTAGAAACGTGTATTATCAGTGTAGAGGCTTGCCAGTAAAAAGGACTGAACATCGTGTGCTGCTTCCTTTTTTGACAAATGCAAGCCATTGAAATTCACCAGTGGCTTAGTGAAAAGAATCTTTCCAACCTGGTTAACTGAAGGTTATATGCAAACCACTAAACACTAACATATGCTTTTGGTATATCACAGAAAGAACAGAGGACAGAGGAAAGCGTCTTAAGCAATACAGCATATAGGGTTGAGTTTTTCTGTAGTCCTGGCTGGAACACAAATACCATTTTGGAAGACTAATCCAAATTTTTGTAAAGTCCGTCTTCGTCAAAAGTATGTGTTTTAAATAAGGTTCTAAATATCAGAACATCCCATTACCCATTATCTAAAACCTTATTATCAGCACCATTGTAGGAATAGACAATGCCTGTCACAGTGAATATTACATTTGAAAATTGAATATTTAAATGAATCCCTCACCTGAGCGACCCTTCTTATCAGCCCCATTGTGGAGAAAGACAATGCATTACATTAATGTGACTATTACATTTCATCCTCATCCTGTTGAAATTGCGAATTTCCTGTTTAACCATTTTTCCTGACACTGTCCACTTTGTGTAGAAAATGTTTCTTGACCTTGTGAGCAGTCGAACCCGCTGACAATGCATCAGTGTCAACAATACATGGCCACCAAGAGGGGAGTCAAATGCTTGTGTCAGTTCAAGTGTTAAAATACAATGGCAAAGATGGACAAGCAAGGTTTTGCAGGAACTTATAATTTAATATTTAAATGAAGGAAGAAATCAATTACCTTCTTTTCAGTGGTGCACCGCGCATGTGTCAGCTCCAACTGCAGTCGCTCCATCTCTTTGTTGGCATGGTGCAACTGGTCCTGGATCTGCTGCCTCTGCTGTCTTTCTGTGCTCAGGCTGGTTCTGGTCTGATCCAGGTTTTCACTGGTGTCACTCAACATGCACTCACTTGTTTGTAACTGGGGTGATGAGCAGAGATAGAGAGAAGAGTAGAGAGGAGAAGAATAAGTACAGTATGTCTGGTTTGAACCTTCTCCAAAGGCTGAGAGAGGGACAGTGAAAGGCAGGCAGCTGTAGAGACAGCTGAGGAGGAGAGGCACACATGGAGAAGAATGGGTGACGCGTTACAACAAGATACAAGTGGTAGAAGACGGAGATGACAATTTAAGTACGTTTGCCTCCGCTCTGTCTCCATAGCAGTGAAAAGGAACATCATAAAGGCTTTGTGCCAGGCTGGGGAACCTTCAGTTACTGCTTTGACTCAGGACCAATAAAACTGCTTGACTGAACATCATAAAGTCGTAGGACACTAACTGTAGACTAGTGCTTCTTAAACCTTGGGACAAGGCTCGCAGAGAGCTGCGGCCCTTTTTCTATCTGCTCCCCATCAGACAAACAATTCTTTTATCAACATGGGTTCTTTGAAAACACCACATTTCTAGATTTTTAGCTGGGCTCCTACACTGTTCTATGTACACAAAAATAATGGTCTCATGTACACATACCCCTGGAACAGCTGACAGACACCATTTCCAGATGGGAACTGGTGGAGGTATTCAAAATATCTGAGTCACTATTAATACTTAGGCTGTAAAAGTATAAATAGTAGTATTACGTCAATAATCATTCAGTGCATCTTGTCTGCTCTATACTGTATGTGAGCTAGTGTTTAGTTGTGTCCTTTAGCTTCAAGTTAATTGTGCACTCACTGGTATTAACTATATTGTGTAACTCCTTGTGTTATCAAATTAATTTTGTCACACCTGTGACAAGCATTTGAAGACATCATTGTTGAAATGATCACATTTAAACTGCTGCCTCCTCCAGAATACAAATGGTATCCATAAACTAACATGGAAATGAAGTTAGTGTTAGTGGGAATAAAGAGCATTTCAAGTGTTCCCTGAGTCAAGTAACTAACATGCTTTTATGTTCAATGTACTTTGTTTAGTTGGCTGGCAGGCACCTGCACCACTAAAACACTAGCAGCAGATGAATGACTTGGTTTGGTCAAGGACACAGTAAATGGGTTAATTTAAGCCTAAAACACATCACTGCCACGCGCCACTCTGATATACCTAGAGGAGCGAGCGGGGGAGGAAAAGAAGGAGAGAGAAAAATACAGTGGGAGAAAGAATGAGAAGAAGGAGAGGAAAAGGACAACGAGAGAAACCTAAAGGCCATTCCATTCGTCACACGCATGACTCTTTAATGTTCCCATACATTACAATTGGTTCTCATTGGGGCAAGGGCGAGAAACAGGGGCGATGAGAGAGAAAAAGAAAGACAAAAAAGGGAGAGATAAAGAAAGCAAGAAAGAATAATCTGAGGAAAAATAATGAATGAATGACGAAATGAAGAAACATTTTTAATAATTAACCCCTCCCCCACTCTTGGTCCCTCTCTTGGCTACGTGGTATTCATACGAACATGGTTCTTTATTGTACGACGAGCTAACCCTCTGCGGAGCTAAGATGGTGGCGATGAGTTATTAAATATGGAGAGAGGACGAGAGAGGGAAGGCACAGGAGGAGGGGAAGAAGGACGGATGATTAACTGTGAAGGAAGTAAAAAATGAGGAGAATTCCCCGATGTACCTGACTGGATTTGATTTAGAGAAGGTTGCCCAATTCTGTTCCTTATTTAAGAAGAGCTCCCCTCCTGTGTGCTGTGTTATGTGTGTGTGTGCGCGCGCGTGAGAAATAGTGTGTTACCTACTTTGCTCTGCAGTAAAGCCAGGCGTTCTTTGAGCTGTGTGTTGTCTTGGACCAGCTGTTGTGTGTGTTTCTCCTTTATAGCCAAGGTTCCCTTCAGAGAGTCCTGTGTGGCTCGCAGAATAACCGCATCCTGGTCCAGATGCCTCACATGCTCCTCGCTCGCTTTTATCTAACACACACACACAACACAACACAACACAATGGTCTGTACATACACATATACGACTATACTATTACTATTATACGACTATTCATTTTCTTTTTCAAATGTTTTTTCTTGTACGCATTTAAAATCATTGGATAAGTAAGAAAATCTCATGTGCCAAATAGTCTCTTGTGGGTACCAGATCTCTGGAGTACCAGTTTTAACGGATCACTGGGGAAAGTCTGTCCAAAAATGTTGTTAAAGATAATTGAAAGTGACAGCTTTATCATGTTTTGTGCGAGGTCCATTAGTGTTTGATATTTTGTTTGACAAACGTCCAAACTCTAGCCTAACCATTGTTTTTTGAAATGTATAATAATATGTAAAACTGACACGTCAATACTTTTATCTTCAACCTCCATCCTTTTTCAGTGAAGCAGAATAAAACATTATTTATGTCTAATAAAAACTAAAACAAAATAAATGTTGCTGTTTATATGCTCTGGTAATTATTGGGGGAAAGAGTCTGATTATTTCTAAGGAAGCAGACAGTGGTTGAACTCCTCACCCCAATGCATGAACGTGAGTGTGTGTGGGTCGGTGGTTCAGAACCCCTCGCCAAATCAAAGCCCCTATTCATTAGCACTGTGTTAAATGAGCCCTGTGTTAGATTAGTAAGGAGGCTCCGCAGACAGTCAACACACAAACAAACACACAACACATTTACATAGACACACGCATGCACACTTCTGTATGCACGTGTGCGCACAAATACACACCCTCACATATCAAACTGGATGGTTAAGATTTATGAGACACAAAGACCACATTTGGATATAACCAAACACACACACACACACACACAGTAGGGATCTACAGTTCAGCTCCCTTCTTAACTTCTGATCTCTCTCAAGCTCTCTCGCCTCCCTTAACAGCAGACTCTGGACTTGTCTTGGCACTGACACGACCCACCTCTGCCTCCTTCAGTGAGCCCCCCAGACAATCCAGTATATATATCATCCAGCGTATTGTAACAGCGAGCTAAAGGTGGTCTTTTATGCAGTTAACTCATCTACAGCATGGCTAATGGATGGTAACAATTATAAGCAATGGGGCAGCCCGTATAGCGACTCTGAATTAAAATTACTCTTTTATCTGGATATTGCACCAATGTTAGTGTGACTATTGGGAAATAAAATAAGTTTTACAAAACTGAGACAATAATGTGTGAATTTCAGTGCTTCAGCCAAGTTCAACAATACATAAATGGGCAAAAGTTCGTCTTCTTTATGTAAACCCATCTAAAGTGCAAGAGGGATTTCAGATGAAGAACGATTATGAAGCAAAAGAGCACATTTTCTATGCATTTTAAATATTATTACCATCAATGTCGAACCAAGTTAGAGCCTGATATCTCCCAACATTCAGCTACTATACTTGACGACAGTTCGTGCTATTAAACACAAAGGATATTTCACATAATTTTGCAAACAACATAATATACAGCTTATGCAAATATTCAAGGAAAATATTTCTAATTGCCACTATCAACAATATATTATGAGGTTTTGAACACATGTGTGAAGATATACATTTACTTGAAGATGTATTTCAAAAATAAGCTTAATTAAGGTATTAGCAGAGTCTATTGTACTGCCATCTCTGCCAGTGCAAATACTCAAATGAAAGAAGGGCAACTTTGTGAGGACCAAACCTTCTCCAGCAAGATGACCTTTAGTGCTTTTGTTAAAAAACTAACTTCAGTTATTAAAAACCCACCCATCATTTACCAGTTCAGATATTAACATTCACAACAACCATGTCTACCATCAGTTCAACTTTCATGTGATTTGGTCTGTGACATTTAACAGGAGAATTATTTTCTTAGGTTTATGTGTTAATAGAACAGGACTGTACCTTGTGTGCGGTACTCTTCAGTTCTTTTTACATTTACAGTATGTTGCTCAACTGAAAGCTATGCAGGACGGGTGAGATGCATACACATTCACACAGGCTTAAAAGTAAACCCCAATCAGACATTTTTAATCAGTCAGTAACTTGTTGTCCTTTCAGGAAATTCTAATCATGTCTGTCTCTTCACTGGATGTGTCAGGTAAACAAAAAAATTAAATCCTTCATTGCTGCAGTATATTTTGTGGCCCTGATTCACATTTTAACAGAACATTCTTAACTTCGCGTTGGTATTTTATGAGAGGGTATTCAGCATATGTTATGTGAAAGGCATTTTGTAGAGAGCAGGGCCCAAGGAGAGTTTTCAAATACTCTGGTCAACTATTAGGCAGGTCTAACACTGTAACAATGCTGAATTACATATTTTGCATATGACTGGAGTACAGCCTCAGATATTGAGCATCAAGATTTTGACATCTCAGCTTTAAAACGTTGATCTACAGTATATGTATCTAAACTAAGATGTCAAATCAGGATTGATAAATTAACAAGGTTTAGGAAGCGAGTGATAGATTTCAACTACATGAGAAGACAAGCACATACAAGAGTAAATACAGAGAACAATGTGATAAATATTTTAAATACTGATTAGTCAGTGTCATCTTAATTAAAGATTTAATATTTGACTAACTAATCCCAGGAAGTGCATAAAAAAGCTAATGATTTGATGGCTGATGCTTCAGTGTGTGAGTGTTGCTACAGTGGCAGCCTGGATCCTGCCATGGCCAAGTTCCTGCAAGACCACAAACAGGGCAATGTACTATATATCTGGTAATTTAAGGGGTTTTGATTTTTCTGATTGGGAAAGGTATCTATGATATACAGTATTTTTTCGGGGTGAAAGTTAAATGTCTTGACTTTGATCACCAGTGTCACATCAAAAAGTGATAATCTGTAATCTGTAACATTTTGCAATGGTAATCTGCCATGTTCATATAAAAGTCACATAAATCTTGGAAAAATGCAGTTCTGTTACTTACTGGTCTGCAGATAGGGTAACTTAAATCTCATCTCATCTCATATTTGCTTATATTGTTGGTTGTAATTCTCAACTCAAATCATCAAATAGTATTTAGAATTTTCCACAATCCCACTGATGGTATGGTAACAGTGACCATACTGAGGGAACTATAACTGTCAAAATCCTTCCCATAGCTCAAGGTCTTTCCATCAATGACTTTCATAACTTCATAATATTGTTACATAATTAATACATTAAGGTGATATTCCTCATCTCCAAATCTGCCACCATCAGAGATGATTAAAGGTTCCCAGGTGGTATGTGTAAAGTCTTAATTCTCCAGTGGGGGAGTATAGGAGCTTCGAAGAAAGAATATCACATTTGTGATTTTATTTCAAATTAGAGCCTAAGCCTTGGACTTTCATATTAGTAGAGTCCCTATTGAGAGAGAAACCTCAATCTGATCAAGTCTCATTACTTTAGCAATTAAAGTTTCACCCCTGGGGTCCTCCCCTTAACTCCTGCCCCCCTGCCTCCTCCTGTCTCCTTTCCTTTATTCTCTCGTCCTAGCCATCATGTGTTTTTGCCACCAAGGCGGAGGAGAGGAGAGCAGCTTGCGCAAATCCTTGATTGGCCAAACTCTATCCTCCATCTAGGATTACGAATAGAAATGGAACATTTGAGGACAAAGGAAGGAGGGGTGAGATGGGAAGAGACAGAGAGAAAAAAAGAGGGAGATTGAGTGTGAGAGAGAGATGTGAGTTGCAGAGTTATGGGCACATAGAGGGAGAGAGGGTGGCTAATATAATTGAATTAAAAAGATGGAGCGGGGCCATTTCTAAGCAGGTGGGAGTGTGGAGTGAGAAAGAGCAGGCGAGATATTAACTTCTAATAAAAGAGAGATTAGAAAGTGGCTAGGAGGACTGCTCTGTCTTTACCTATGGGAGTGACGGCCCCCACATAACCTTTCACTGCAATATGCACACTGATATTGGCCGCCATATTCTCAGTATACCACACATAGGCATCCAAATGCATATACACAAGCATTCATATACGTACCTTTGTTTCTGCACGTTTGCACCCAACAGAAATGGACATACAGAATATATACACACATATATGGTGGAATTTGAGGAGCCACAAAAGCACACACGCACATGCACACATACACACGCACGCGCGTGCGCACACAGACACACACACACACACACACACACACACACACACACACACGAGTGCAGTGTGACAGCAATGCATTATCAGCTCTTATTCAATGATCCAACAGGCGGCAGCCATCAGATAATGAAGAAGCAGCTCTTTGGGAAGCTGCTGCTATACAGACAATTAATTAACTAATTGGTCTAACAAGCTCGTTAAAGCCACGCTTTTTTTGGCAGCCAGTGTGAATACATTAACAAGGCTAATTCAATTAACCAGGTGCAGATTTCACAGCTGCCTCTCTCATGGCCACACACACACACACACACACACACGTACACACAATTCCTACAGGTGTTGTGTACATGTTCGCTTCATTTGACTCTGATGTCTTTCTCAGCGAAACCTTGGCATAATGGTATGCAGATCAAGTGGCGTATACCTGCGTCTTTGTGCATGTATTTTTGTCAGTTTTTCTGCCTCAATGGGATGGTGCACCTTTGAATCAAAAGTGCAACTCAATAAGCTCTAGCAGCATAAGTAATCTGTAAAATTGAAAGGGTAAAAACTAAGTGGGTGGAAAAAGTGACTGAAGCACTATGATAGGATAGTTAAATTAGCTAACAGAATCCCAGGGGTAAACCAATTTTAGCCAAAAGCTTCACAATGCAATACAATTTTTAATTTGTTCCAAAGGTTTTCAGTAAAAAAAAAAAGAGTACTAAGTTTGTCTTTGTCTTTGTCTTTGTCTACTGGTCCCAGTACTTGGCAGTCAACATTCATAAACATATTATTATTGGGTAAGCAGGCAGCAATAATTATTTTGCCATTCTAACAAGGACACATTCATTTTTTAGAATTTGTAACATGGCAACATAAAATCACATCTAAATTTTATACACAACAAAAGTATTTGAAGCATTTGCTTAAGGACACTTGCAATCTTACCTTTTGTCTCGCTGCATTCAGCTCTTCAGTTAGTTGGTTCATCCTCGCCTCTGTCTCCTCCATCCTTCTATCAAATAAGGCGCTGAGCTCGCCCCTCAAAGACACCATTTTGGCCTCGGCCTGGAACACATAGTCAGTGGCTCATGTTCATTCACTGTTACAGACTGCAGACAAAGCTGTGTCAGTTTCGGCCGGCTCACTTTTGTGCTTCTGTATTGTCTTCCCGCAAAGATTCTCTATTGTTAAAATTGACAAAGAATCTGTTATGAGGAACACTGTGTGGAATTATCCTCAGGAAGACAAAATCTCAATAAAGTGGCAAGAAATTTCAAACACATCACGCTGAGACTGTTACCATGATATGATTTTCTTACTCTGCACACACACAACAGACAGTACAAATATTACTCATACATGTTAGGATGGAGAGTATGCACTCAGCTTATACCAACTGTACATACAGGCATAAAGTATGCATAAATCTACACATGCACGCTTATACACAAACAAATATAAAGATAGCAGAGTGGGACTTTTGATGACAGTGCTTGTCTAAAGGTGAAGGGCTTGTAAGTTTGATGTGTGATCTCTGTGTGAGTGTGTGTGAGTGTGTGTGTGTGTGTGTGTGGACGTGTATGTGCATGGTGATTTGGTGGGTGTGGTTTGTTATGGCAGCAACTACAGTGGAAGCTCCCTCATAGGCTGATAAAGAGCTGAGGTCGGTGGTTAGCTAAACTCCCATGGAGATGATACCACTGATTAATTTCCTCCGTCCTCATTGCCTTTTCCCCCTCCCCCATCCATAGGTCCGCCTGTCCCTTCCCCCAGCCCCTTCAGCCACTGCTGAATATTAAATCAGCCCCCTTTTTTAATTTCCAGATAACCACAGTTCATTTTTCTCAAAGTGTCATATAGCCATGACATAGTGTAGCAGCCTATATATTAGGAATGGCTGATGTGAGTTATTGTTATCTTTTTTCCATTGACTGCCTTTGTGTCCCACTGTACACTACGCATGGCTAAATCATTAGCTGCATATGTGGTACAAATATCGAACAACACCATATGTAATTTGCAATGAAATTTCCTATCTTGACAGTTAGACATGCCCATGTTGCCATGTTAAGAGCCAAAAAGCAACAAACATCTCTGTTTCACCATACCATAAATTTTGCCTGTGGTGTTTGTTTTCTGCTGGTTAATAATGAAGTCTGAGTTTGAGTGTATGTTTGTACATGTTGGCCAGGGAGAAGGAGAAGAGAGGTGAATCTATACTGCTGTAGGGTATTTTCTAATTATTTTTCCCACTGAGCTCTACCACTTAGAGGCTGATGATAAAGAGGTAACTGACACACAGCGACAAAACAGACAGTTTGTACAATGTATATATAAATATATATATAACATTGTGTTTGTACTCTATGGGCAAATACTCTCTCAGCCATTAATGTGTGCACACATGTGAACACAGACACACACAGACCGACACACACCACGGGTGTCATCACTCAATGTCCCAGCTGCAAATGAAATTTCATTCTCTCTAACAATTTGAGTAGCCCATTCTGAAATATCTCTCTGCCTGCTGCCTCCCTACCCCCCTACTTCTGGGTCTTCACTAAATCACACCCTATTTTTTTCATTGCCAATCTGCACACCCTTTACTTTATCCTTTATTCAAACCACACGCTGACCAAAAACCATCACATGCGCAAACTGTGCCCGCTCATTTGTGTTTTTGTCAGTGTGATTAAATATTTATTAACCCTTGAATTTGCACACAAGTTAACACTTTGCTATCCTATCACTAGGCTCTGTCCTACAACAGCTGCTCTCGGGTTTTAGCTTTTCCTCTCTTGCATTGTTGTGGCTTCCTATCATCATATTACTCCACATCACCTGCTTGCATAGCCTGGAACCTCGCCCAGGAAACTGGAGAAGTGGGAAGTGATTTGGAAAAATGAGGGCAATAAAAAAGAAACACAGGGATGAATGGAGAGATGTGATATAAGGTAATATGCTAACCCAATCAGCAGGCTGCTGTTTGCCAACAGTATAATCAACATATTGGCTTAATGTTATTACAGCTATATGAGAAATAATATTGCGTGAAATGATATTGCGGGGCACGTGCATGGCTGAGTGTGCACTCGTGAACGAGCTCACGTGTCCAGATGTATGTATCACTTACCACTTTTGTGGCACAGACAGGCCAAAACATACACACACAGTGCTACAAAGATGCTAAATTCTGCATGCATGCACAGACTGCAAAGAATTGCGCTACTGATTGCTTACTCTATGATTAATATTGATTAGATTTGAAAAAAGTGGTATTATTTTACCCCTCTGACAATTTTAATTTGTTTTAAGATAAGATTTTAAGAAGTAAAACGAGATTTACTTGAATGGGTTATTGGTTAGTTCAGTTAAATTTAGATCATTTTCACTTTGCGTGCACGCATGCACACACACACAGACATCTGCATATATTCATAGGCACCGAGTGCCCACTGGCTCTGACACAAGAGGATATTACTTAGTGCGTGGCTTCCATATCCTGAATGCATAAGGCCGCTGATGGCCTCTATTGATGGACACTGCCGTGAAGCCATCACTCAAGTTATGGAGCTTTAATTGGAGACAGCATAAAACGATAAACCAAGAAACATGCATGGCTGAACAGCCCAATGTAAACCATTAATCATCGCACAGGCAAAGACAAGTAGCCGCCACATACAAGCATGCACACACACACAGACATATGCATACCGGCAAGAGGGTGCACACAGCTGCAGAAGCACACATACGCTGCCCTTGCACCACACACCTTGCATTTGTGTGCATATTTGCACACACACACACACACACACACACACGCGTGGCAGAGACAAGTGTCCCAGTCACATATTCTCATGATAGATGACCCATTTAACTTTGATTTCTGAGAGAAATGAGTTCACCAGCGATACGGGGTTACCCCAAACACACACACTCATTCATAGTACACACAGATATTATACATGAGCTACATATATGAACTCACAGTGTGCATTTGGTTTATATGTAAATAATAGCTTGAATTATTTTGCAGATACGTGTATTCATGCCGTCTCTCTTTCTCAAACACACACACACACACACACACACGCACACACACGCACACACAGCCACTTATTTGCATGAGAAGGGTTATAATATGGGGATGATTTGTGATGTAAGCAATCAGAAGTGAAGCAATTCATCAGTAGCTGCGTCTAACACACATCTCCACCAGTCATAAATACTAATCTACACACACGCACACGTACACCTGCTTGTAAAATCCGCACAATCCCACAGAGAAGACAATAAATCAGAAGAGCAAAAAGTTGGCATGGAGGCAAAAGTGTTAACAACACAAACTCACACAAATGTGCTCTCACACACATCACACCCTCTGCAAATACTTGGAATAAAATAAAAAACTGACAGACACATATGTTTTAGGAAAGTTGGATTCTATGTAGTCTTCTTCACGTCTGTAAAGCCTGGGAAACAAGTAGCAGGTGCTGTCAATATAAGTTTGTTATAAGATGTTTGTTACGCACACAGCGGCTGATGTACCTTGGTTAAAGTGTTTTTACAATGTGTCTTAATCTTTTTATATAAATATATCTGGCTTGACTTGACTTTGTTTTATTACTTGACTACTGGATGTTATGAACAGTGACTTGTGCAATTCGGCAGCTCCATCTCATCTAGCACTAACGCAGGGTTGGAAAAAATATGAAAAGAGGAGATAAAAGAAAGGCATGACCTGAAAATGATTAAGAGAGAAGACCATATTACCTATACAATATGTCTGTGGCTGCATCTAAGTAAAAAGCCATCTAAATCTAGGAAAGATACAGAACTAGGTAAGGATAAAGATTTGTTTATTAGATAGCAGTTGAAGTAGATAGAGATGTCATTGATTTAGAGAGAGGGTGCTGTGAGGAATTTCTTGAAAAGATGAAGTCTCACATTAAAAGGGAAGATAAGAAGTGACTGCTGCTCTGACTGGAGTAAGAAGGTCATCTTTCCAAAGGGAAGTGAGTAGAAGAGCTGAGAAAACTCAAGGTCTCTGTGTCAGTGGGTTAAACAACTCAGTAGGTTGACATGGAACAGGAGAACCGTACCGTTTCCCAATGTTTTTGTACAGAAGTGTGGCTGCTGCCAAGTACAAAAGCATTTCTGTTCCAGTTTTAGTCCCATGAGCAATTCATTGCTGCAAAGTGATAATGTTGTAATCCAGTCCTTTTCTTATTTGGTCGTTGATTGCAAACGCCCCACAACAAACTGCACCCCACCACCGCTACTGTCTGGTGACACATGAGACAGTGTTGATATTTAGACAGATGGATGGTGCATTAGAAGGATAAAAGCCTTCCAAATACACACCAACATGTACAACACGCGCACACACACGTTCCGTACAGCGGCTGCAGCCCCTCAGCGCTCCTCTGTCCTCACATGCTTGGTTTCCCCATCTAATTGCTGCCATTCGTCAGTGTGTGTATGTCTTTGTGCGCGCGTGTGTGTGTGTGCACGCGCGCGTGTGTGTGTGTGTGTATGCCAAGTGCTCCTATACTTTGTGTGTTTGTGTTTCTTTCATGATTCTGTCACTGTGCATTTACAAACAACTGGTGAAAAGAGAGAAAGTAACAGATAATCAGACAGACAGGTAAGAAAGGGACAGGAGAGAAAGACAGTAGACGCAGAGATACACACACACACACACACACACACAAACACTCACAGAACTGTCACAGTGCCATAGGGCATACTAAACCTGTCAGCATTTAAACCTGCTGGCTTGTACTCTGGCTTGCCAAGTGAAATTAGTCTCACATAATATGCCAGCCTCTTTATTGAAAACAACAAACACCTACTTTAGTTATACTATATAAATATATTGTTTTAAACACAAGCATAATCTTTTCACTTGGTACAAAAAATATGTGTATTTGTTAGTTAGGCGTTTTAGCCACTCTTCCCGCAGTGCAGATATTACGGACGTGATCGTGCGTACAGCAGGTAAAAGCAGTTATATATCAGGTAAAATAACCAGCAAGGAGAAAAAAAAAAGGAGAACAACCATATGGTACAGAACCTTCCAATTCTTCAGCATGGAGCAAATTAAAAGTCTAAGTGCATAAAATAAGTTAATTGCAACTTAACTTGACTTACATACAGTGTATCTGTAAACAAATGAGATTGATTGCACTCTTTTGGGCAATCATGAAAATGTGACGGGCTGATGAATAAACCTGTTTGTCTTCTGTGTGGCCGGAGTGTCTGCAAAATTACGTTGATGTGACAGTGTGTCTGTATGTGTTTAATAAGAAGGTCCATGTTATTACTGTTTTTTTCCTTTCACGTGTGTGTGTGTGTGTGTGTGTGTGTGTGTGTGTGTGTGTGTGTGTGTGTGTGCCTATGTGTGTGTGGTTCAACATGATAATTTGTCAGTTTATGTTGTGAGGGGGCTAAACAGATAAGCAATCCACAGCTCAATCCTTCATCCCGCTCTGATTATAAATCAGCTGGAGCTCTCAAAAGCAATCAGCAGGAGCAATCTGCAGCCAGCACAGACACCTTATCAATCAGAGGGGACCATCACACTGTCACACACGCGCACATAAACTAAAGTAATACACACTCACATATTCGCACGGTCCTGCACCCTCAACCACATACACACAACCGTAAACACAAAGACAGGTATGCCGCAATTGTAATTCTACATCCCCACCCTGCAGCCTCTTCCCTCCTTCAAAACTTCCTTCCCTTTTCTCTTTCTTTTTTTTTGTCTTGTGAAACAGGATCACAGAGTCGCAACGAGAGTTTCATCCAGCTAGCTGCCTGGCGGCCACGGAACTGTGCAGAGCGAGACACATCACTCCTAATTACAGTCTGATATTAATAACAGAGAAAAATATTAATCTTGGAGGTAAACACTAAGCCGCTTAAAGGAAAATTGCAAATAAATCAGATTATCTTATAGGAATATCCTCCGAATGGGCCGAGGGGGTAATGAGAAACCTGGGCCCAACCTCTCTCTCTAGCTCTCTCTACATCCTTCTCTTTCTCGCTCTCTCTCTGTCATTTCCCACTCCCCTTTCTCCTGCGGGATTGAAAAAGGTGTGACTGTGTGTACGTGGTCTGGGTGTGTGTTTGTGAGCACATCTGTGTATTTATAAAACTGCAATGCGACCCTACCACCACCACTAGCATCACCTCCCTCATTCTCTCTCTCTCTCTCTGCTGCTGTATTCATTTTTCACCTCCAATTTTATTTTTTCATCAGTCGGGGGGCGCCGCCGAGCAGATTCAATTAGGTTCTATGATTGGGCCGCTGGCATTCAGCGGGGTCATGGAAAGGTTAAAGAATTCAGTGGCACAAACATGATTATGGCTCTGTAGCATTTGATCAGAAGTAAGGTTTGTCACGGCAAAGTGGAGCCCCCTCTGTTTCTTGCACTGGGACCACCGGCTCGACCTGAGTGTGATGTGAGAGTTGTTCCACGTCTTGGTTTAGTTGATTCTTCCATGGCATGGTAATTACATGCTGAAGATGCTGGATATACAGCAGGCATGGAGATACACAGAGCTGTGCATGTGCATGTGTGTGCACAGGTGTGGCAAGCTGCTACACCGGCGAGCATGAAAACACAAAATACATATGAACAGAAACATTCATTTTCTCTCTCTCTCTCTCTCTCTCTCACACACACAAACACACACACATACACACACACTCGGAGAGAAGCAGAGTAATAAAGCCCACCCTTGCAGTGAAATTAAAGCTAGTCAATGACACTGCGTGCTGAGTACGCACTAAATCATTTTTATACCCAGATGGAACAGCCAACATAATACCAGCTCTGCACATGTATCCAATATCACCTGGAGACTATGAAAAAACTAACAAAAAACCCCAACAACTAATCAAATATCATATTGGATGTGTCAGATCCATGTCAGAACAAGAGATTAATACTAAATATAGGAAATATGGTACAATAACAGTGTGAGATCTTTTTATATTCAAAATGACCAGGCTGAGAGCACATTATGAGATATTGGATTGATAAACAGGCTGGGATGGTGTTGTTCAGTGAGTATAATAGAACAATAACATTGCTCCTGGGTTAGCAAAGATTGCATTATGATTTTAATGTGTTTTACAGACACAAGCCCTTCACTGAGAGGAAATTATGTCAATAAATAAACAGCCTCGCATTTTAAAACAAAGGGAATCATAGTCACTGAAAAAAAATGTGCACATAGAGAATGGTATTATTATCAAATGCACACACGCACACATCATCATGACACATTGTGAGCTCAGAAAGATAAGGTTCTGTCTGACTTCTTTTTAAACAAATCAGACATATTTATACTTATACTATACATATTATCATTGCTAAATGTTGGTATTATTAGACTAATCTCTGGAAGTTAAATACTGAAAAATAGAATATAACAATAGTACATAAGTTTAAAGTACACAAGACTTAGGCAGCTGATGTGTGAAATCTTTGATGGTCAGCATCTCAGCGCTACACTCCACCAAGGTTACAATGTACACATATCCATGCGTATTTGCGCACACACATTCCTTTCCACTCGCACCTGAATTTTTTGTGGATTCATTTTGACAGCGCATGTCAATCATCTCATTTCGGGAGTGCCTGTCAATCATCTCCTTCAAATCACCAGAAGCTATAGCCATCAGGGAGCGTTCCCATCTGCCACTATCTGCCACACAGGTATGGAACACCAGCTAGACGTAACCAGTCAATAGAGCTGTTTGGAACTCCAGTCCCTTGCTGCGGCCTAATTGCCGGTGTAACACTCAAATATGTCCTACACTTCCCAGTTTTTGTGAACCACCCACCCCCCACCAAGTAACCCCCATTCCATACTCAAGATGGGTATTTACATGCCCCACACCGCGGAGAGCAAACAAGCTCATTTAAAAGTTCACATGCTAATGTGTGACATTTAATCCAAACTTTACACGGGGAAAAGGACACGCAACAATAGATTTTGATTCCTTTCTTGTCCGTGAATCTCATCATCTTTCGCCTTCCATATTTATGAGTTGAAAGGCGGGACACCTTAGTGGGGAGTGAGGGGAATGGACAGGGAGTTTACTATTTGAAAATTAGGCTGTTGGTGATATTTGCACTCCAGAGTCCCCCTCTTTGTTGATATTGTTGAAATTAGTCAATTGTATTCATGTTTGAAGCCACATGGCAGAAATCCACTAAATAGTTATTAAGAATCCCACTTCTCATGTATGTTGTATTTAATGATTATGATTTGATCAATTTATCATTAACTTTAAATGTCTGCAGGCATCTCATGTTTAGTCTAGATTAGTGTCAGTTTCACCAGCTGAAATGACAACTGTCTGCAAAATCAGCTGTGGCTAATTAATGTAGTTAATTCCATGAGTTGGCCAAACTGCAAAATGAAACTCTTCGCAGCTGTGTGGTAAATATACTCTGAAAGGCAGTGTCTGCACGCTCAGCCAAAGACAATTTCCTAGAGATACAGCACTCTGTATCATTTTGATATTTCAGAAGAGTGGAAAGAATGGAAAGTGGAAAAACCAAAAGGTCTGCCAAAAGGGGCTGCGGTTGGGAGGGGTAGGTTCTATGTGCGAGTGCTTGTGTGTATTTGTCTCCGGCTGACTGGCTGACACATTCAGCCACATGCATATTATATTACCATGTAGATGCATGTTTAATAAAATTATAATTTGTAGGTGTTGAGTATCAGGAGTAATTTTGTTTTTTAAATTTCCCCTCTTGGCTCACTTCCATGATCACTTGGAGAAGGTTTTCCTGTTGTATATGTTTTACTTTATTATGTATTTCCCCCTTGGATGTGGTCTAAGCAAGAAGATCAGATCAAACTACACTGACCCATGAGTCAGATGAGTCCAGATGAGGCCAGATGATGAATTTCCATTGCTTTTACATTTTTTGTTTCGGGCTGTGGAGTCAGATTCCAAGCTAAGAATGAGAGGGAAACCACAGCTAAATGAATGTGAGGACAACAGTGACACACATGAATGCAGTGAAGGGTTTTTTTCTCACATTTTCCGTACCTCAGAGAGACGCATCTCCTCCTTCTGGTGAAACTCTGACAGCTCCTTATTCTGTTGCTTCACCTGCTTTTCTCTCTCTCTCTCTCTTACCCACACATACACACACTTACATGCACCCACACAGATCGACCAGGACAGGCCAGGGATGAGCACACCCCATCTGATCTGTGGCCCGTTCATTCATTAGACCCATGCTCTCCCCTATTGATTTCAGCTTAAATAATGAGAAAGCTTATCCAAAAATCTTTAGCATTTGGGCTCCAACTTAAGGGAATCGATGGGGCCATTTCCCATTTTGAACAGCACATACGCAGGGGTTTTATGTACGGTGAACGGGACAAATCCCGATGCTGATAAATCAATAGGTCTTTTTGTCGATGGACAGGCATGCTTTCACACACACATACATACATACATGGACACACATGGCTGATAAATGGAATTTTTGAGGCAATTAAAGTGAGCTGTAAACATATGAAGGCCAATCAATTGGTCAGTGAGGTCTATTATCAAGGCTTTAACACTGATTTAGAAGGGGCTTTAAGGAGCGAGCAGCTTTAAGTGTGCCACAGTCACTTATGCAGATCAGCAGCAGCTAGAGACCTGCACAGATTAGTGCTGCACTGTGCTAAGCTGCTCATACAACAAGATAGTATACATGTCACCACTACAGAGCCTCAGAACTGCTGCTTGCAGGGTATAACGGGGGCATTTTTAAAAATTGTTAATGAAATGGAACTTTAAAAGCCCATTTGTTCATTGTCTTAAGTTCAAAAGTCCAATTATTTAACCAAGCTTAATATAGAAAAAAAACTTTAGCCAATATTGTAGCAATAACTGTAGGTGCTTATCAAATCTTTGCAAATAAGCAATGTTGTCAGGCATGGTGCCAATAACTCCCACTTAGCCATAGGCATTGTTGAAGAATTGTATGATATATTCTCTCCATAACTCATAAAAAAATTGCAGTTTGTATTTAGGTGAAACAAGGAGAGAGGAGGGAAGGAGCTGTGTTGTGGACAATTCTATTTTAGCAGGCGTAGACAAGCTTGTTAGGAGGAAAACGAATACATCACTGCTGTCCACCCTCCAGGCCTCCCCCCCACTGCTTCCACTTTGCTAAAGGTGAGACACATGCGTTAGCAAAGCTAACCTACAGACAACATTTCCCTGAGGTAATTGGTTCCGCATTAATATTCATTTGATTCTGTATTCAGCGGCTATGACAAGCCTCTCTGCTTTGATGCTGTGTGCCTAGGTCCCCTAGTCCACCACACAATGTTAACCCCACTTTTTCCTGCCATCTGAAACACTACAGTGATATAAAGCCAAACTAAAACCCTTCTCGCCTCTTAGTGTGTTACTTTTACCTCGGGTTTCTCTCATTTTGACTTGCACAAAACGCGCCCTGTTCTTTCATCCCACTGTTTCAGTCGGTTTGATCTGGTGCGTGTGCATGTGTGTTGCTGAGGCATGACATTTCAATTGTGCGTTCAATCAAACTGGCAGAGAGGCAGTAAGGAAGGTTGGGGAGTGATGAGGGGTGCGGGGGTGTTCTGAGGGTTGCAGACCAACCGTTACCATGGTGAACCACTTCTGTCAAAACCACCAAGGTCACAACTGCTGACCTGCAGTGTTATGGGACTTCTGAATAGCATACTGTATATGGACATGATGATATCTCTCTTTCTTTCTTTGTTCTTTTCCTTTTCTTCTTTACGTACTTTCCCCCTTTTTTCTGTTTTGCTTTTCTCCATTGTTCTTCTTTCTGTCTTTTATCTCCTCATCTTTGTTTATCTCTCGTCTTCTGTTTGTCTTTCTCTCTGTGTATAACTGCATTTCCTTCATTTGGCCTTTCACTCGTTTGTTCATATTTAAGACTGACTAATTGTACCATTATGAGACCTGTGGTGTTGCTGAATCCATTATGCATGGCCAGTGCTGACAGTGAGTCTGAACACAGCCTGTTTTGAGTCATTATAATTCAGTTTGCTAACACACAGCCATTGTGCTTGTGTGGGGTTAGGGGAGATGGTATGATAAAATATTGAGGGCGAGCAAGGCAGCTGCAGATGCTAGCTGTCATGTGTGAGCGAATGAATGTTATGACAAGCATGTTTAAACATTCATGCGGGGAGGAGAGTTTAGGAGGGCTTTTCATTAACACCAATATGTCTTCGTCTCCCTGGTGCAGGCACTGCTGGTGTAAGCATGACAACAACAGGGAGGAGAGGAATTAACATCTTGAGAAGAAACTGTCACAGACACACGCATAAAGAGAGGTATAAAACCCTCGATCCTGTGCATGAGCACACAACAACGTACACATTTTACATTGGCAGAGTACTCTTCAATACCTCTCATCTAACGTGAAAAGTACTGAAATTGACACATTCAGACTCTAACAGATGGCAAAACAACTTTCCCTTGTTTACCAGAACAACTATCTGAAAGTGTAACATCGTGTTCTGAGCTGATCAAATAGCTCACAGTAGAACTGAGCAACACATTCAAATAGGAAGAAACAGGAGTGCAATGGGTTCTCACATCAACCACAACAATGACACAATAGAAATAATTTTTCAAAGGAAGAATATGGATGTGGGAGGTTTCTAGGCCAAACTTATATCACCCACTACATTGTGAGGTTGTCAGGAGACTTGACCTGGTAGCAACAGCGCAATTTCTTGACAGTTCCTGGAAACTGGAGAGAAGAAACCCTATTTGCGGCATTTGTTGGGTGCAAAGCAATGGCCAGTCTGTTTATATAACCTTGACTAAGCTAGATGAAGAGACACTTTCACAGGTAGGGGGTTGAAATAACAAAGCTGTAGGGTGAACACTGTCTCATGCTCATTTCTTACCTAAGTCCTATCAACATGTCCGTGGCACATGGCCACATCAATAATTTTTTTCTGTGGCATGTTATTATGGAAGAGGCATACACATGTTAGCTCACTAAAATGCCATCAAATGGAGTGCAAAATCAATACCTATGGTGATGATCTCATGAAGTCAAATCAAGGAATAGGAAAAAAGAGGAGCGTCAAGTATTCTCAACATAAGTAGCTTTGACGTGCAAAATGTGTTTGCATAACATGAGCTTTAGATAATGTCATAAAGGCTTTAAATGCAGCACGGTGCATTAAAATATGCACAGTCATCTGTTTTAGCTACACCTTGATGCAAACATTTTGATTTAATCTAGTTTTCACTGGTCAAGCAATTCCATTTTGATATTCAAATTTGGTGTGTATGTGTGTGTGCGTGCCAGTGCATGTTCGTGCAAGACTGATCTAATCAGTCTTAAATCAGCTAATAAGCCAAGGACACAGAGGAGATGACTCAGCTGATGTGAGCATAAGCTAATATTAGCATCGCACCCCCATTCAAGACCTGTACTTCACACAGTAGCATCCGGTGTTTGGTCTACCCCATTACAAAAGTGCAGGCTTTGAACATTAAGCCCTGCAGTTTAGCACACCACAGTGAATTCCATTAGCACATTAGCAAAGGTGCCATGACCTAATGCTAATGTTGGGTGCAGCATTTAATACAATTCTCTCTTTTTTTTTAAAAACACCTTAAGTCAGTTTTGAGGGTTGCCCTTAAACTGTTCTAAAAAAGAAAACCAAGGGCAATCAAAGGACATGGAAGGAAAAAAAAGACAGACAGACATGGAGACAGATTTACAAACAGACTTATACAGTAGCATGCAGCTGACAGGTGGTTATAATTCCAACTAATTCTGACACTGTCTTTTAATTGAAGCTCTCACACAGTCTGCTGTACAAAGCAAACCAGAGCACATGAGCACTACTCTGTCAAAACTAATTTTCATCTACACAACTCCACATGATAAACTGCATAGCTAAATGTTGCAAACACAGGGAAACATGCGCATCCCACAGAGGCAAACACACACGTACATGAATACTCAATACATACAAACATACACACAGAAACTTAAACTGACTATTAATTAAAAGCCAGAGCATGAACACTACTCGGGATAGGCGGCTTGCAACACCACAAATATGGGAAGACTTCCTGTAAGACATAAATCTTTTGTGTTCTCTCTCTCTTTCTCTCATGGGCACAACAAAGACAGTCTTGTCTGGGTGCCCCCCTCCCTTCTCTCTCCTCTCCATTCATTATAAGCACAAGAAGCTGTGGTCAGGTTCAAAGAAAATCTACATTCGCTGTCTCTTTCAGTCACTCCCTGTGTCTTTTTACTTTCTGGTGTGCGCTCGCTTTTACTCATTTTCTCCCTCTCTCGATCTCCCTCTGTCCCTCTCTCCGAGTCTCTCTCCCTCTCCTCTCTAAACACTGTCTCTTCCACATGGCCCGGATAATGAGTGGAGAAGCTAAACGAGAGGAAACACTGCTCACTATTAAGATGGGGACGCTGACTGAAGGTTTTAAATAAACGGAGAGAACTTGAGGCCAAATTGTATTTCCAAGGACATAAACTAATGGAACAGGCAGACATTCTCTGAACAAATACACACTCTGTTTAAACTACCATAATAGTTCTAAAAATATACATGTCCATGTGGATCCAACTGAGAGACGGACAGGCAGAGGGCAGACAGAAATACATATAAATGCATATATCATCACATATGTATGTAGAAAAACACATGAATTCAATAACACTTCTTTCCTTGGTGTGGAAAAGCATATTACCTTGCATTCAAAAGCAGAACAATAAGGACATGAAAAAACATAAATGCTTGTCTATGTTATTGAAAACTAATTAGGCAAATGTGTTTTCTTAAGTGTCTCCAATGTGCTCTCAGGCATTTAAATCCACACCCACATATAAACACAAAGAGGAGCTCTCTATGAGGTTAATTGGGTTATCTAGGCTGATTAGCATAACGAATTAGGATGCTTGTTAACAGATAAGTATTATTTATTCAATTAGTGCTCTGTGTGTATGTATGAAGCTGTGCATGTGTATAGATCCCCTTCATCCCTGGCACAAGTTCAAATGAAAATGAAGCAAAGCTAAGCAGGCATGAAGTGAGACCTGTGGGTGTATGTGTGTGTGTGTGTGTATGTTCACTTCACAGATGCTCACATCAGGTGCCAGACACCCCCACCCCCCTACTACCTCCACACACACGAAACCATACACCAAGCTTGTTGGGCTGTAGCTCTTAAATCCCTAATCATCATCATTAGGCTACTGTTTAGCATAATTAGTATTGTTAACCAGATGAGCTGAGTCGAGCCAGGCTGTGCCAGTCACAGCAAGTGACATATGTCACCCTCCTGGCACCTTTCCAGGCTGGTGAAGAGGCTACTTGTCCCCATCAGGTGGGTTTATGGCACATTTGCATGTTTTCACTGATTGCTGATGGATAATGTAGCAGCTGATGCTCGCAGTGCATTCTGACGCAGTGGGTAAAAAAATGTCCAAAGGAAAGTGATTTATTTTTTTTGGAAGGTAAACAGCTTGTAAAAGTGACACAGCGCTCGCAGTTATATCAGTTAATGGAACAATACTGAGCTCATTTCACCAATTTATCCATTCATGTTTGCAAATGCAGATGCTGCCTTTTGTTTGTGATGCTTAACATGAGCTTCAAGCCGACAGTAAACACGAAAAAAGCAAATCAACAACACTCCTCTAGTCTTCAGCTCACAAGTGAAAACTCACAAACATACTCCAACACTCACAAATAACCAGAGAGGGAAAATGAAAGAGAGAGAAAGAGAGCGGGAGCGCTACATTTACTGAAATTAAACATTTTCTCATCAGCCTGAGGGTGCAGCAGGCCCACTGATGTATTATTCATCCCCACTTCACAAAGGAACATTAATCAATTATGAAGATATGAGGATCTTAAAGTATAGAGGAGAGACGAAGAGCGGCCCGTTCGTATTAATATGCGGTCGCAATTGCGCACCCCAACCCCCCCACCACCCTCTTGCTTCTCAAATCAATATTTTGCAGATTAATTTGGAGCGGTTGTGGCGAGATGGCAGGATGTAAGGGGAGGGTGGGGGGCGGGGGTGTCTTAGGTCTGAATTAAGGTGAAGTGTTTTGTTGTTGTTTTTTCTACAAGTCTGTATAAGTGCGCATACATGCATGCGTGTAAATATCATGTCTGTAAGTAAACATAGTTACATCAATTAAGAAAGCTTCATCGCACTACAAGTTGACACACTAATTTAAGGCCCTAAAGACAAAACGGAACGTAAATATTCAAGTTCGAAAGAGGAGAGACTATTTTAAAAATGTAAATTAAATTATTAATTGAATGTTGATGAGTCAACTATTGAGTGTGATATTTTGACAGCTTCCCTTGGTTATACAAATTGTTGCTGTGCAGGTACTTATCCCAACTATTTTTCAAAAAAAGGCATTGTTTCATACACGAGAATTAAAATGAGGGAACACAATGAAGAGAATCAATTTTCTTATTTGCAGCCAAGTTTACACATTATTGTTGAGTAGCCTGGTTAGATACAATAGATCTACTTAGTACATTAATATACTCACCTCAAAATTCAAAATAGCTGCCTTCTCAGCCCACTTTTTAATGGCTTGAGCATGGGCCTTTCTCTCCTTCTTAATCTCCCTCTTCGCATCCTCCACTTTCTTCACCCACTCCTCCTCTCTCTTTTGTCTCTCCTGCCCTCTCCTCTCCTCTGCTTTTAGACAATCCTTTTCATATTTCAGCCTCCGTTCCTCTTCTCTTTGCCTCCATTCCTCCTCTTTTCTCTTCAGCTCCTCCTGAAGCTCCATCGCCCTCACGCTCAGCTTGGAGAGCTAAAGTCAGGCAGAAAAAAGGAGAAATGTGCAGACAGTCACATCTCTGCACTCTGTAAGACAAAGGAGGTAGCAGCCACTTAATCTAAAAACTAATCTGAAACACCAAGAGGCCCATTGCAAGGCAGCATCCTGTAAGACAGCGACGGAGAAAGGAGGTAAAAAAAAAAAAAAAAGACATTTGAAGTGACTGATTGACAGCAAGTGCATTTACGTTTACATTATCAGCTGTTTTTCATGTGCATGTGTAAGTACACGTGTGCAAATAGGAATCCCAACTCATCAGTGGTGGAAAGTAAATTTACTTAATAACTGTACTTTACTTGTATATTTTCATTTTATGCTACTTTACACTTCTACTCCACTTTCCAGATGGAAATGTTGAACTTTTTACTCCACTGCATTCATTTGACAGGTGTAGTCACTAATTATTTTTTTTCATTTCATTAACTTCTCTTCTTCTCTTTATTTCTCTTCATCTCTCAATCGCTCTGATTTATCTTGTCACCCTTTGAAGGGGTCTACTGGAAACTACTTGTCTAAACTACCTAACTGTATATAACTAGACCCACCAACAATAAAACATCAACAATAAAATGCTGCTTACACAGTGATGAATCAGTTTTATCTAATAAAGTCATACATAATAATGAATAGGTCATGTGGGACATTTTACTGCAGATTAAATACTTTTATTTTGGATACTCAAAGTATATATTGATGACAATATGCATTTTACACAGTATTTTTACATAGTTGTATTGGTACATTTACATGAGCAAAAGATCTGAAATCTCTTTCCGCCGCTGCAACTCATGCACATGAGTCTCTGCCCACCTGAGCATGTGCGCCGGCACCCTCTTGTTGCAGCAGCTGAACGTTAGCTCGCAGTTTTGTGATGCAGATGTCTTTCTCAGCAATCTCCTTAATGTTGTCTTTCTGGATCCGCTGCAGACAGGAGAGCTCACTCTGCAGGTGCGCCAGCCTCTCACTGCTTCCCAGCGCCTGCAGTGCAGTCTGGCCCACGAAGGAGTTAAATCATTAAAGAGTCTCTCAAAGGGAGAAAGTTGTTTTTAGTATGTGACTAATTATCTTCACGCTGTGTTTCAAAAATGTTAATTACTTCTTCACAAATGTCATGCAGTAATATTAATCTATTTTTATCTGTGTTTTTTTTTAAATAGAGCTCTTTGTAATTAAGGAAGATTGCCATCTACCATAAGTATAATTTATTAAAATGTTTATATTTATTCCTCTTCAAGTAAAACTGCAACTCTTGACGAAAACATGAACCTGAACCACTATAAAAGAATGATGTGATATGGATTATGCAAAAGAAACAGTGCAACAATTAGTCATTCAGATATTATCACAGAGGAAAACATTCTACGCTTACAAATTCTAAAGAATTAAATGTGTAATATGCATCATTTTCATTGTTAAGCGTGTACAGTTTTAATTGGGCCTCATAGGTGTCAGATTCTGATAACTTATTCAGTTCATACAGAACTCACTTATTGCTAACAAACAAAGATGAAATTCCGTGGCAATCATCTTTTCCAGGATGTGTGTGTGTGTGTGTGTGTGTGTGTGTGTGTGTGTGTGAGTCCATGCCAGCAGATCTATCCGTGCATCTGCATTACAGGCGTACCAGTTAAACAGAAACATAAGCAGAATGAAAAAAATGGATCCACACTTGTTGAGAATATGATTAACAGAACAAGCTCCAGTTACTCTACTTGTTTCTCTAAGGCTCTGTAATCACACAAACCACTAATTAGCAGCAGTGCAAATGAGTCAACTCACAAGCAGCATAAACAAACAGTAACCAGCCAACACACACATAAACAACCAACAAGCTCGGGTTTACCACAAGCACAAGTGTGTGTGTATGTGTGCATTTCTGCAAGCCTGTGTTGTGTTTATGTGTGTCTTAACCGTAAGCCACAGAAGACAGTAAAACAGCAGTGGGTATAATTTAGTGACACCCTGTAAGGAGGTGTGGGAAGGCCGTAAAAAACTCTCCCTTTTAATCCTGGCCGGCAACGCCATGTTTGTTACCCAGGGCTCTGAGATATGCTGGTAATTCATCACACACGCCTCGGCTTCCTGTTAAACCTGGCTGCACATGGAGCGCTTCTAGCATAGCTGCCAAACCAATATCGTAAAAAAAAACAAAAAAAACAAGAAAGAACGAAAGAAAGACTTCTCTACCTCTCAGACAGGCTTCTAAACAATAACAAGCACTCTGCAAAAAAATCTCCTTAACAAGTCATTTAATTGTGTCAGTCTTAGAACTGTAAAAAATATTCTGCTAAAATGATAAGATTCAATTTCTTTGTTTACATTGCAGGCTTAATTATTTTAGGAAGCACCTTAAAACCTGTGAGAAGACCTTGAAATAATGGAAGTCACGCCAAATACCTGTAGGCGTACACTATATACTGTATTCAATAAAAATTAGAACATTTCAAACAATGTAGGTATTTAACCAATAGGCAGATGTGTTCACAAAAAGCTTTAAAGGCTGGACAGATATATGTTGATGACATTTTCATGGTGTGATCCTGTAGTGTATGCTTCGTTACTTAGCTTAAATCAGGACAATTTGATTACCTTTTGCTTTTGCTGGAAATTCTCTCCAAGCTCCCTCTCCAGATCAGAGATGACCATGTCCTTGGTTTGCAACTGGATTTTCAGATCTTCTAACTCTGATGCTATCTGGACCAAGGAAGTGGCACTACAGCAGAAAGACAGTGACAAAGAGAGGGAGAGGATGATAGATGACAAAGAAGAATTACAGGGAAAAAAACAGGTGAAAGTAAATCCCAAAAATGTTACACGATCAAGTACTGATATATTCACAAGTACAATTTCCAGTGTATTGAATATGTTAAAACGGTTTGTGATTGAGATTTACAGAGGTGAAAGCCTAATTATCATCATATGATCTGAACATAGTAACATGAATATGGCAATGTACTATTTATCAGTGTTTTCTAAGCCAGTCTTTAAATTGGTTTACTTTATTAGAAGAAGAAACACAGAATCACATAATTGACTTTGAATGAACCTTGATGGTTAATTAAGATGTTTAATTAATTTATGTAATGCTTTCTAACTTAGAATAATAAACTTTAAAAACTAACCACTATGTGAACAGCATGCAGTGTGCATGCAATGTAATAGGTGATTAAAAAAAAAATAAAAATCCTATTCAAAAGCAGCAAAGAGATGCTGAGCACGGTGAAATTTGTGCTAGGTGACAGCAACTGGAGCTGATATATGTCTGTGTGTGAGTGTGTATGTGTGTGTGTTTCCCAGCGGTGAAAATACGTTAACTCTGCCCAGACACCTCTCTGAGTCACCAGTGACAGCTGTCACACACCCAACATGGAAGGAGAAAAAAAGAAGAGGAAAAAAACAGATCACACAGTACTGTGAGATACTCTTCACAAACACACAGGCACGTACACACACACACACACACACACACACACACACACAATTTCATATTTACCAGCCTCATGAGATGAGTTATTCTGATGAAACTTTGCGCAGATTAAAAATGTTAAACTCACATTTGATCAAGCGTGTCTACACGTTCACACCAAGCAGGAAAGGAAAGGCAAGATTTGACAAAAGTGACATGTGAGTGGATAGAGAGCGCTGAGAGTTAAATCTTTCACTTCAGGAAAAAAAAACAACTTTTCAGTCAAATGGCGTAAAAGCCACAGAGGAGAGTGTGAAAAAACTGACTTCAGGTTATAGTCTTTTTCTGTCTCTAGAAGAGAATGGGAAAGTGTGTGCGCTGCTGTGCTATCAATTCACTTCTTTTTTTCATTCCACTCTAACTACAGTGTTCCTTTGTTATGAATTATCACTTTGCTGAACATTTCACTAAGAAAATCTGTTTAAAAAAGAATGTACAAAAACTATGTGTACTCCTAAGAATGCACAGAAGCCTTTAGATGTATATAAATGTGTAGACAAAGACAACCTTTCCCTAAAGATATGCACAAATTTCATTCCCCAACTTTTACAAAGGACAAAACCTTCTACAGTTGCATTATAACATGATTTTTCATATTATTTTAGGGCTTTTTAGATGAGCGGAGAGAGAGGGAAAAGGCTTGGTCTATTTATTAGCATTTTCAAAACTTATTTTCCTGTCAGTCTGGTGGAAAAATACTTAAATCACCTCAAATTTAGGGGAGATTCTTTAGAGACGAATGGTCTAAAATGGGAACAAGTTGAAAATCGAAAGAGGGTTTTGAATGAAAAGCAACTGCAGCCAATTTCATTCCTATTTTCACCTGCACAGTGGGGTGGTGGATTTTAGAGTGCTGTGTGTAAATGCATATTTTTGACTACAGAATACTGCTGATATAAGGAACATCATCTTTTTAAAGACACAGAAATGCACACACACCAGGCTAATAACTTAGTCAACAAAGATTAAAAAATTGAAGAAAATAAGCATAGTTTGTATTACTTAATGGTACATAAGGTTCTATTTTCTGGACCATTAATGTATGAAACTGGTTTTTAATACAACAGGTAGAGGTTGTATTTTATACTTCTTTGCTTCTTTTAGGACAATAAATATGAAATGCCATTCAAGCTGGTGCGTGTGTGCATGTATCGGTGTGTGTGTGTGCATATTAAGTCACGGTTATGCATGTAACAAATGAGGCTATATGATTTACTATATTGTTATATACAATACAGTAGTTGTGCTAAACAAATGACACAATGTCAAACCAACAGATGAACAGGGAATTCCTATTTAGAGCCTTAAGTGTTGTTATGATTAGTGTGTGGACAGAGAGAGCAGGGCAAGTGAATGTGACTTAAGAGGGTGAGTGTGTGTGTGTGTGTGTGTGTGTGTGTGTGTGTGTGTGTGTGTGTATCATCGTGAGTGTGTGATATTAAAGCAGGCTCTCAATATCTCAAGCTGTCACTCAGGCCTATTAGGCAAGGCTAACAAAATTAGTCATGAATATGCAGTAATAACATGCAAATTGCCACCCCTTCCCCTGCCCTGTGTGCGTGTGTCTGTGTACGTATAAGTGAGCGTG
This sequence comes from Micropterus salmoides, assembly GCF_014851395.1. Classification (NCBI taxonomy): domain Eukaryota; kingdom Metazoa; phylum Chordata; class Actinopteri; order Centrarchiformes; family Centrarchidae; genus Micropterus; species Micropterus salmoides. The sequence continues at coordinate 37,561,965 of NW_024040040.1, read as the reverse complement.
TATGTGTGTTTGCCCTCAGGGCTATAGACATTGGCTCTGTAAACCCAATTCTTTCTACATCATTACAGCAACAAAACATAATTCATACGAATGATATAAACATGCATGTATCCTGGCATACATGCAGAAGCGCACACATGCATGCATGCACACACACAGGTCACAGGTCCCCTACACTAACCTCTTCACATCCCAGGGCTAATATACTGCAGGTTGATGTTTTATGTTGAGAAAAGAGTTTTAGGGTTTCGGCTGCCACATTTTATGCTTAAACACACAACCACGCACGCATTTGTGCACATGCGTCCACAAACATGTAGACCGTCTGTTGCCTCCATGTCCCCAGGGTGATGTTTGACACAGCCTGGGTGCTGCCACAGCAATTAACCTCCCTGTTAATGAGAAGAGCTCTGTCAAGCAGCCAGATGGCACCGCCTGGCATGCTGCCATGCACACACACACACACACGCATGCACGCATGCACACATACAGTACTACATACACAGATACACCCTCAACCACATAAGACATGCACATGCACATTTATGCGTATGCAAACACACACACATAATCTTGTCTCCCTGCTGCTGTACACCTAACTGTTGCTAGTTGTCAGCGCCCCTCACCCCTCCCTAAGGCACCCCCCTCCCTCTTCACTTCTCTCCTGCATTGTCTTCTATGGCTCTCCATCCTTCCCCTCGTCCCTCCCTCCCCCCATCTCTGGCAGCTGCTTATCCATGTCGCAGCACTGCAGATGTCACAACTCACCAGCTGGGAAAACAGCAGGGGAGGAGAAGAGAGGAGAAGATTTTAGGGGAGAGGAGGAGTTTGTAACATCTTCGTTTTTGACAGGGAAGCAGCCGACTGGATGAAAATTTACAGATTCATACATGATTGATTTAGGCATTAGATCAGTTGTGTTAAGATTTGGGACTTTTTATTAAAGATTGTAAAAATTTTAGAAACTGTTTCCACTGTCAGTTGTATGATTGTGAATTTTATTTACGAGAGTGTGCTCTTGTATAGATAAATGTAATATCTATGTGTATATAACAATATGTATGTGTGTGTGTGTGCGTGTGTATTAATGAGCGAGGCACTTGGCCTGGGCCAGTCTGCATGTCCACACAGCAGCCCACCAGGCCCGTGTATTGATCAGTTAGCTTGGCCTAATAGGAGAGGAGCCTGACCTGGGAAAGTCAATATGGAGAAAAAGAGACATTTCCTCCTCCTGTCCTGAGAGAGAAGTGGAAAAGGGGGGGGGGGGGAGAAAGAGAGAAGGGAGGGATAGAGAGGAGTAAAATAGAAAGGAATGTGCATCTACTACTGTCCTTGCAAAGAAGAAATTGGTAAGGGAAGACTTGGGAGACTGTCAGGAAAACTGCTGGACAAGAGAAAAACAAGCAATGCCATAACAAAAATAATAATATAACAATAATGAACCTCCAGTCTCCTAAGCCTAAATACCTCATCACTTTTGTTAAAAAGAAAAGTTTGGAGTTTTGAATTAGAACAGTTACACTTAGGGATACTGCAAGTGTGAAATAACATAAGTTCCTACCTTTCCCAAATGAGAATCAGGATATTCTGTCAAAGCTTCTTTTTTACCTAACTAACTTTTGACTGCTGTTGGCAAAAGAAAAACAGCACTCAAGTTAGATCTAGTGTAAAAAAAACTCTGCAGGAGATTATACTAAGGGAAAATAATTAAAAAATTGGAGGGAGATGGAAAATAAAAAACTGACACCCACTCACACATCAATACATCGATAGATCAATGTGTGAGTGTGTGTGTTCTTGTACGCCATTTCAACGGAAATATATAAATAAATCTGTAGATAAACAAAAAACCAGAGGAAATGGAAAAGTAGATAAAAGACTTAGGTTTCACCACGCACACCCACACATTTACACACATACACACGCACACACCTGGCTGAGTGATGCTACCCTGGAGGGTGGCTTCAATCTGATGTGTTTAATGTTGACGCTGGTGGCAAAAAACACACACACTCACCCGCTGTTTCAACCTGCCTGTCATTTCATTTCATGAGACCTGATTTACTCATTTCATTTATTTCATTTTTTTTATCATTATTATATGTGCAGCCATTTAAAACGCTCAAGGTATGATGCAAATCCCCGTGTGTCTGACAGCGAGTACACCAAGGATCCATCACGCCCTTCAGTGCCTTTCGCAGGAATGGCAAAGAAACCCTGTACTGCCACAAACTCAATTGTGCCACATTGTGCCAGACCACCGATTCCTGCTTGGCTGGGTGCTTTAATTGGCTACACTGCAGGCTGTCAAACTACTGACAGGTTACTTCCAACCATATTCGGATATGTTCTTAGTTTTCATATGACAGTTTCTGAAAAAACAAATATTGACTGTAATATTATGCCTATGTTTGGAAATCAATTACATTCTGTATTGTCAGGGCAAGACATTAATGGGAAGTTGATGTGAAGAAGTAAAATTAAAGTGCATGGTTGTTACATTAGGTCAGTTTTATTTGCAGGACATTTTTCACTGACAAAAACAGGGTGTGCCTGATCCTTCTCAAATTTAGCTCACTTCACATTGCTGCTCAACTGATAAAGGCACTTACTTTATAGCCAGAGCTAAACACATTTAAAATTGTCACTGGGTAACTTCAGCTTCAGCTTCAGTAAGCAATTGAGATTATTAGAACTCAAGTCATTTTCATATCAAACCTCTTCCTGGTCTGGTGAGTCCAGGTGTCTAGCTAGCGATGGAAAAAACTAAGAATAGGCACGTTATATATGACGATGACGATTTAGATTCAGAAAATGCTTCTTTCATAAGTTTTGTCAAAATATGTGAAACTTAAGGTATAAATCTGCCTTTCCAGAAAGGTCTTAAGTAGAAACAGAACAAGTCTTTAGGGGCCTTGGAGCACTGCATGGTGGGAAATATCATATGGGGATTTGCATATTGCCATAGGGACAGTGATGTTGCAGCAACTCCCTACAGAGCACAACCTCCCTGAGGACAGACAGAGTCCCTGAGGCCAACTCTGTTACCTTTCCCTGCACTGGGGGCCCAATGTGTGTGTGTGTGTGTGTGTGCGGTCGATTCATGGAGTTATTAAAATGAAAAAATTAGTTATTTGAATCAAGAGTAAACTTTTGCTGAGAAAAAAAATTATCTTGTTGATGAGGAGGGAAGCTGAGTAACCAATAATTGTTAGAAGTCAGACAGACAACAAGCCTGGCTATACATACCTGTGTGGGATGTGAGCCGCAGTTCCAGAAAGCTCATCCAGCAACAAAGTCCTCAGATCAACCTCACACACCTGGGAAAGAAACACATAGGGCATTTGCAACAATGATTATTAATTTGTTATGGACATGTGTAATTTACATGTTGGAGTGACTTTTAAGTACATTATTACCAAGTAGATTAATCACTGTTACATACTAATGTGGTCTTTTAAGGGAAAATAAACAGAGAGTTACATTTTCACCTTAATACAACTTTGAATTCTATTTATTAATTAAACACTCAATAAAGGCAAATCACTTTGTAGAAAGTGCTGTAAACTGTGATGAAGTTTGACACACAGAGGTGTGAATTGTGTCACCCCTGACTAATTGCTTGCCAATTTGCATATTGATGACCATGGCAACAAGACGACAGTGTTATGGGAAAAAGGACGACAAATTAAAAGACAGTGTGCAACTGTGCAAACAATTGATGGGAGAAAAGAATGCCTCTGCTTTCAGCATTGAGGGCCAACTGCGCACAAATCACCAAAATCTAATCAAAAGGTAGACAACTTCAAATACAGAAGAAAGGATCGAAGATTTGTAATATGATTACTCTAATAACCTTATAATTTGGCTTTCACCTTTAGGGATTTAAAAATATACATATTTGACGCAATAGTAGCACAGGAAGATAAAGAGATAAAGAGAGTACATTTGTAGATAAGAGTGAACACGCAGACACAAACACGCAGGTCTTCTGTTGATCCTCAGATACAGTACAACTCCTTGGACCCAAATAACCCTTGCCATTACCCTGTCTGCCTGTCTCTCTCTGTCTCTTTTACTGACTGAACATTGGTCTGTGGAGGACGAGTGGGAGATAAGGGTCAGCATTGTTATTGTGAGGTCAATTCATAATGTATCTGTACAAAATGGGAACATAAAGAAAAATACATATGAAGCTAGCTCAAAGAAGAGGTAAACCGCTACGGTGGCCCAGCTTTTTCATCACACAGGATGATTAAAAGGAGAGAATAAACACACAGGGACAGATGCAAGGACACAGAGAGACAGAGAGAGAGAGAGAGACAGGGCGGCTTGGGAGAAAGAGAGAGACCCGGCAGTACTGGTGAAATATCGGCCACTCTATCGCTGTGGTGACAGGGGTCACTCTGGGAAAAGGAAATCAATGCTGACAGCAATGACTCACAGGTCAACACATAGTATGTGTGAGTGTATGTGTGTGTGTTTGTGTGTGTGCTTTGTATGAGCTTGTATGCGTGCGTGTGTTTCAATTATGCATTTGTTGAGTATGCGTTTGTTTTCAACTGTGTGAACACAGGATATGGTTGTGGTGAAATAGTAACCAAAATATACACACAAGAACATACAGGAGCATCCAAAAGAGGAAGATCCAGTATATGTGAAAGTAATATTTGATGCATGATGCAGGCAGACTGGCTACCTCTACGTCTGCCAAGTGAACAAGTTGCTTTTTAGGACAACCACATTAACTAGAGGAAACAACACAACTGATAAACACAGACAGACTATTTAAGTTCCTCTACCTCCTTCTTGACGCCACTGCACAATCTTTTCTAAAAACTTGATATATAGAAGTTGAAAATAAGTTACTTTGTATTTGAACACCAACAATGATAGAAAAGTGTTTTGTTGTGTTAGAGCAGCATTCATCCCACTGATTTTAGCAATGAAGACCTTTTCCTTAAAGACCACTGTGTATGTGGACTTCAGAGTGCAGTATCTTAAGTAGTATATCTTATTAATTAAAATACAGTGGGCTCAGTTGTGCATCCCCCAAACAACATAAATAAAGACACAATTACACATACACATAAAAGTCACACAAGATTTTCTACCCCAATCATAAAACATTCATATTCCAACGCAGCTGCATGTGACGATGGGAAGACCTGGCACGTTGGGGTCAGTGGCTAATATAGGTAGGCTGTGTGTGTGTGTGTGTTTGGAAGTGTCAATATGTGTGTGTGAGTGGGTGTGTATGCATGCCTAATATACCCTCGGGTTAGCAGGAGTTACGACCTGCTTACATTATTAAGGTGAGTAGTAGGCTGCGTTATGTATGACTAAACAGCCAGTCCATTCATTATAGATGCAATCCCCTAAGTACATGAATAAGCACACAGCCTACTCTCTCTCTGCTTCTCTGAACTGTAAAGGAGACAAAATATTGTGTGTGATGCAGAGCGCTTTAGATAAATCAGAAACAGGAGCAAATTAATAATAAGGAATAAAACAACATTAGCTGATTAAGTATGTATGGCAGAGTGGCGGCTGTAATTTACAAGCAGCTGGGATGGGTGTCCGGAATAAGGTCTCATTACGGATCACAGTGTGTGTGTGTGTGTGTGTGTGTCCATCCCGTCACCAGTGGTCTCAGCTTTATGAAAAGGCCTGCAATCTATGATAATGAGCCTTGTGAAGGTTATGGCCACGGTAAACTAATTTGTTAGAGGGAGGGCTTTCATGTATATTTCTGTGTGTGTGTGTGTGTGTGTGTGTGTGTGTGTGTGTGTGTGTTTATGTGCAATACAACTATACCATTAAAGAGTGGTGAGGATATGTACTATTAAAGTAATGGTCAAAATCAGCAGAGTGCATGAGTGAGAGAAAAAGTATGGGAGTGAGAGAAACAGACAGATTACATGGATGTTGCATCACATCACTTAGTTTTCTCACTCTGTCTTAAGACAAACAGAACAGGCATATGCAACACATTCTTATAGAAGGGGATCGGTCTATAACAAGCAGTACTGTTACTTTCAAAGTGATCATATCTCAGTCTCCAGTAGAGGAGGCGAGGATGTCAAAAATAGTCAAACAAAACCTGTCACTGTTAAACACTGGAGACAAGACAAGAGTAGTGGCAGATATACTGCAGCAGTAGCAATAGCAGTACAAGTACTTACAGTCGTAGTAGGACAGGTAATATTAAAAGTAGAAATAGTAGCAGTACTTCTACTGTAAGAAATGGAGAAACTTATTAAGTAAGTCACAGAATCAGTTGACTTTCTCTCCTCCACGCTCACTGCTCCTATTTCTCTTTTTCCCCCCCTTTTCCTCCATTTCTATTCTTTTGTTTCCAGCCTCCAACCTCGTTCACATTCTCTTGTCTCCTCCTGTCTCATCCACTTGCCCCTCACCCACGCCTCGTCTTCCCTGCTCTTTTTCCTTCCCCCTTCCCCACCTCACTTTCGCTTTTCTTCTTTTCTATCTGAAAATAGCCCTCCATTTGCGCAATCATTCAATTTTTCCACCCCCCCCGTTCCATTCCTTTTGTCTGGAGCTAGGTCAACTGAAAGCAACAGAGGAGAAAAAACAAAAGCTGGAACGTGTGTGCGTGAGTCACCAGATCACAACAGAAAAGCGAGGAATGAAAAAAATAGGAGAACACGACTCATGGTGATGGTGACTGGAAGGAACACGCCAGCATTTTGTTCTGCTATGTCAACGCTTATATGTTTAGAGTGAGTGTGTACTAATAATGTGGACTTTCATTTTGTCCAGCGTGAGCTTAATGCATGTGTAAAGTGATGCAACTATGATGATAGCCTACAGGAAAAAAGCACACATCTGCTGCCTTACACATTCAGGACATATTTCTGTGCCACGTAGGGCTGAACGATTTGGGGGAAAAATCGAATTGCAATGTTTCTGCAAGATATTGCAATTACGATTTGATTTGCGATTTTTTTTAATTGAAGTTTTACTTAAGTTTATACTCACTGCCTGTCTATTTTTGACGGAAGCTGCGTCAAGCAGCAAAGAGCAGATGAGCCAGGCAGGAAGTCAGACACAGAACGACATAGACAATCTGGTCGATTCAAAATAAAACACACTTTGCAGACTCCCGATCATACATCAACAATGATTGAATGATGAACAATGATGAACAATGATGACAGTTAAAACAGACAAAAAAAGAAACAATTTAACTATGTAGCTACTTAACCATATTATAAGCACAAAAATCAAGGACAACTGAACAAATAAGCTAAATCTGAACAAAAGTTAGCAAAGTCATACAGGTAAAACAGGTCTTATTCTGAAATGCTCCATGTGGATATGTAACGTTAACTTGAGAGTGGAGAGTGGAACAGAAAAGGCTCACAGAGAGCTGTTATCTGTAATTGAAGCACATAAAATAAGAAATTAACAACACATTAACAATTTGAAGGCTAAACGCTCCGCTACTGAAACACTTCAGCGTGATTTGATGCCGGACAACACCGCGGCACAGCCGCTGCATGTGTCGGTTTGGCTGCCGCCATTATCCCACGTTTTCGTCTAGTTTCGTTTGTTGTTGTAAAATGTACTCGTCCTGTGCCCGCTCTGATTGGTGAGTAGGACCATCACAGGAAGCGCATGACGCTTGTGACTGGTGAGCAGATCTGTCACACAAGGATGACAACGGAATAAATTTGTAACTGCATGACTCTTTAAAACAGGTCAGATGTGCTCTATAATAAACGATTAATTGTTCAGCCCTAGTGCCATGCAAAGACACTGTATGGCGTCAAAATGCACTTGATGAGCCTATATATAAATATACAGTTTACACCCACACAAGTTTATTCCATTTTACATTCTACATACTGACAGTTTCTTAAAACATCTTATCTGTGCAATCTGCAGAGCAGGAGCAACAACGATGCAAGACTTGATTGTAAAGGGACTCAAGTGGTCACAAAGTTATCATGTTTCAAATGCTACTGACAGCTGCTTTAAGATATAAAATTTCCTTACCGCGCCAATATATTGCAGAACCATTGGGAGAATGTATATAAACCTTACTTATAACCTATAGATTCGACACCAAACCAACAACAGGAAATGTCTGCCTGGTTTATAGATTATGTAAAACATTTGCACAATAAACATCTTTTATGAACCTGCCCTGCGTACATTGGAAGAAGCACTCTGCGAGTGGTGTGCTACAGTGCTTTTATGTTGCTCAACAGCTTGCAGTTTCAGTCCACAAGATATTGCACAAAATGCTGGGGCATTAGCATGCACTGCACCATATTTTTATTTGATTTATGATGATGATGATTAATCAGTTTCTATTTATGCATTTAATCTACTGTGTACTTATTTATTTGTCTACTTTTAATTAGTTCATAAAATATCACAAAACAGTGAAAATACCAATCTGTTTCACAGTGCTTAAAGTGACATCAATTTGTTGTTTTGGCCGACCAACAGTCCACATCCGATATTCTTTTTACAATGAAAGTAGGGCTGGGCAATAAAACAATGATGATAATTATCGCAATATAAATGTCGTCAATACAATATAACAAATGTTCTATAAAAGTTTGATTTAATTCATTTGAATCACGAACAAATTGGCACTTAATTTCCTATTAAGATATTTATTTTGTTGAGAAAAACAGACTGAAAAACATTTTTATTCAATTTTACTCAAGATTTCAATCAATATGGTTAATCAAGAATAGTTTTGAATGTTCTACCTGAGATATGTAAAGTGATCCACTGTTTGGCAAGTGTTTGGTACGTTCTGACCATAAATAATGTGGTGTTATTAATAATAATAACACCACAATTGACCATCTGGTCTCTTCAGCTTTCCTAAATATCAGCCTTTAAACTTAAAGAAATATAGTGATAATTATCGATATCAAATGATATGAAATTTTTTATTGTGATAACATTTTTGCTGAAATCATCCAGTCCTAAATAAAAGCAGCAGATCCTCATATTTGAGAACTCGGAACCAGCGCATTTTACAGTTTTTCTCGATTGCTTAAACACATTTCTTGAAATTATGCCTCTTTTTCTCTAAACTCTAAACACAAATCCACAACTTCTCACCCAATTCCCCAAACATCCTATTTTCAGGTCAAAATTAAGCTCTCCACTCAAAAGCATTCAATCTTGCTGAAAAACCAAACTTTGCCCTCAGACATAACACACAAGCCCTCAAAAACACACACTGCAACACAGTCTGACACACTGAGATAAATTCAAAACCATACTACAAAAACTGGTCCTTAGCAATGTTGCTTGTGGTTCTCCCCCTCAGAAAGCTTTTCACATTTGCACACGTTTTATTCCTCAGTGTGCTGTACAGTACAACACACCAAACAACAAATTATTCTCCCCCAGCATCCCGTCTTTGGTCTGGGACAGGCCATAGATTCTTGTTCTCCACCTTCTCCTTCTATCCCTACTCCTACTCCGTTTCCCTTTTCCTCTTCCCTACTCCTCCTCCCTCTATCTTCTCCACCTGCTCCTCCTCCCTACTCCTCCTCCGCCCTATTACTGCTCCGCCTCCTCAGCTTCCTCCTATCCCATCTCCTCCTGTAACTCCTACTGTTTTTCTTCCTTCACCCCTTACTCCTCTTAATACTGCTCTTCCTCCTCCTCCTCATCTTCCTCTTCCTCCTCTCTGGTGTCCTACACCTCTTCCTTCAAATTTCTCTGGATCCATTGTTGCAAAACTGAATGAAATGACCCCGGCCCTTTTTCTATCTGTTGAAAGTTCTGATTGGAGTGTTGTCAATTTTGACTGTTTGTTTCCACCTGGGTAGTTGTGTGCTAATTGAGCTCAACCTGTGCTGATTGAGTGAACAATATTGAATGTTAGTGTTTTCTCAATGACCACATGGTGTAGGCCATGAGAAATTAAGGGATTTGTGTGTAGAGTTCAAAGAAATTTAGGTGTTCTTTTTGAAAGATGGAGTTCGATAGCCTGGTTATAGTGTTTAAGCAATTGAGAAAAACTGTAAGTCAATATGTGACTTAAATTGTAAATCGGTTGATGAAATTGTTATAGATTAACTTTCTGACAATTACCTAATCACTTAATTGACTAAACGTTTCAGCACCCCGTCGCAGCAAATTACATTCATACGAAACACAGTAAGTGCTTTTAATTTTTGTGTTCTGTTTACTAAACGTTTGCGCTGTTCTTAAAATTAAACTTACATAAAACAATTGCCACAGGTTCGGGAGCCACAGTCATCCTGGTGTATCAGATGGACTAGTTACAGTTCCATCCTGTGGCTGATATATTAACAAAGGTTTACAAGGGCAGAGCACTACATATGTAAGTTTGGCCTTATGGCTGACCTTACAATGCACTTAGTATCCTGTACAGGGAGTAATGCTGCAGCCACTCCTACAAACCATTTATTCCAGCTAACGACCGTCAAGCACTCATAAATCAGCATTAGGAACCTCTTTCGCCCTCTCTCTCTCTCGTTTAGTCTCCCCTCTCTTTGGCTCCCGCCTTTCCTCTGATATTTTCTATCTCTCTCCTATCTCTCTCCTCTCTCCTTTCTTGTCTTCGCCCTTGTCCACTCATTTTTACATTTTACCTCTTAGACTGTACCATCATTAAACTTGCAACTCCCATCATCCCAATTACTTCCTCTTTGTCTGTTTGTACATACCTATCTCACCCCATTTTTGTTCATCTCATCCTGTCTTTTCAACTGCTTGTCTGTCCCCATCTGACCGTGTCTCTTTCTTGCTTTTCTTCCTCTTGCTCCTCAGCTTCTCCCGCCCGTCCTGTTGTTTATACATCGCTCCTCTTACCTCCCGCCATCCATCCTCTCTCACCCTCTCTTTTTGAAAATTCCTTTCCCTTGCAGATAGAGACGGCATCCCTGAAATGTCTAAGCTGGTATTGGCACCTCTATTGATTTTAATTAAGCTAATTAGTTCATTATTTGAAGGATCAAACAGGGGCATCCATTACTGCATAGAGAGAGACTGGGGGTTGGAGGGGGTCGGGGGAAGGGTGGGGGCAGTGAAGTTAATATGGTAATGAAGACGATCAATTATCACTCACAGCAAAGTCATTAACAACAGCATTAGCATAGTCAACCATCGCAACCCCCTGACCTCCCCTGCTCTCTCTCTCACTGTCATCACTCCCCCAAGCAGCTGCTACACAAGCAAATGTATGTGTGTGTGTTTGTGTGTGTGTGTGTGTGTGGTGGGGGGGGGGGGGGGGGGTGATGAAGGTCAAAGTTCAGAGACTGTTTTTAATGCAGACGTGAATTGAGTTTCCATCTTCTCTCATTGACTTGAGCAGAGCAGTCACTGCAGGGTCAGCCAGGTTTGGAGCAACTGCATTTTTTTGCATTATGTCCAAAGCATGAATAATATACAGTGTAGCCAGACTAATTCCCTTCTTAATCAGTGGCAGCAAATAAAATACCTCAATAATGCTATTAGAATTAACCCAGCTGAATTGCGGGGAAAATGGGTATACATATATCTGTCTCACTGCTGTGACATGGAAACAGATTAAAGCTAATCTTAATGTGCCTGTATGTGTGGATGAGAACCTGACCAACCGTAAGAATTCATAACGCCATAACGTTAGACTTCGTCTTTTTTGTCCTGTTTTGTTGAAGTACAGTCAGGGAAGCCAAATGGGCCTTAAGAGTGCTACTATGCAGGGAGCTCCACTTGACAGGAGAAAATGATGTTCTCATTAGCATGGATTAAGTCATGAGACCAATTTTCTCTTTTGGTTCCTGGGCCTTAAGATCTTAATAGCCCCTGTTCTGTCGTTTATGGGGAATGTCATAAATAGTCACTTTTTGAATCACACAAAAAAAAAACTGGAGACTCTCATCACAGCTGGAGATGTTCCCGGCATTCAGGTAGCAAATTTGTAGGCAACGCTTGTTAGAACCTGTTTGTTTCCTTTCAGATACAAATAAGACAAAAGAAATTAGGTCTTCTTTGTTAACCCACTCTTTAATAAACAAGGAACACTAACAAGCATAGCAAATGGAATACTTCCAATTTAAGCAGCAGCACAACAGAGTACCACACATCTCCAATGCAGACACAGAGTCTCAAAAATGTGTGTAGTAATAAGTGAGTGTTTTGACTGTGCCTGGTGTGGTAATAATTAGAAAATTGTGTGGGAATGGTGAGATGACAGGATGAGTGGATCAAAGAGAGGGCAAGCGATCCCAAATGATCCCTACTGATCTGTTCTGATCTACACTGATCCTCTTCAGGCATTCAAAGTCCCCCTACTGCTCTGCAGGCCAGGGGGCTAAACTCTGGGAATTAAATCTACCCAACAGACACACACACACACACACAAACACAAACACAAACACACAAAGACTGCACATAATGCAGCATTAACACAAACACAAAATTGCAAATGCATACAAAGATGTACCAACAAAACACTTCATACCATCCTCAAAATAAACTTCAACCAAAACCCTGGTAACAATTCTCAATCAGAAAGCATCTATTGTCACTCATAACACACTGACCTACAAAACACTAACAGGAAGCATTACGTAAATTTGATCAACTTTTATCTTTAAAATGTGACAGATTTTTCATGTAAATCAGTATTTCATTATAGAATACAGTTGTTTTCAGTCACTTTGGTACATTTCTCAGATCAGAATTTAAATTCTACTAGTTCAACCTCCACATCTTCAAGTCACTTGTGCACATAGCAATTTCTCAGTCTTTTGAGAAATTGCAAATTGCAAATGCTCTGACACATTTATGCAAATGATTATGTGCAATTGTCTGCTGTTTCCTACATTATTATTTGTCGCAACATGCAAAATGGTTGAGCATGTCATAATCTGCATAGCATTTTTTCTACATGTCTGTTAGACTTTTTTTTGTAAATGTGTCCTATAGTAAATTGATGAATCTGTTGTGACGTGAATATGAATCTGTGGCCCAATAGACAGGAATGTCAATCTTAGGGGGTGTTTCCATGTTTCCATTTCTAATTTTGTAGTTGTTTCCGTTATGCTATACAGTGCTGTAAAATAGTCCCGTTTTTTAATTTTCTGCACACAATGACATGCCATGTCAACAAATTACAGTGCACACAGTAAAAGTGTAACTGTGAATCCTGTCCAATCCCTTGCAATGTACAACTCTGTACTGTTGAAATTGATCTATGCCATACAGTAAAAGCGCAGCCTTGTGCATTTTCAATCATTGTTATCCAAACCTTAGCCATAGTTTACCTATAAAAATAGTTTTGCAAATGTTTAGGATGATTCTAGAAATGTAATGTGAGTTATTTATTTGTGAAAAAAAAAAAAGTTCCTGAAATTTCAGTGCTGCAATACAGTTTTTCTCAGCTGTTTCCACAGTAACACTGGCACCTGAGACACAATGACCACAACCTGTAATTGATGTACCAACCTCCTGAACCAATTCTGCTAAAATACAAACACATTTCCTGCTTTACACTCAGCTTAGTGTTTTAAGTAAAACTATATTTAACACACTACACACATTTCTCTACGCAAATAGACGTAAACATAAAATGTACGTAAACGTTCTGCTAAGATTATATATATATATATATCTGTCCAGTTACTGCAGAAATGCAGGGCATTTGCAATCATTCTGTTTTGATTGTGTTTTTAACAGTTTTGGACACAGTGTGTTAGAATTTGAAAAATGTTCTGTTGTGGTGAAGGAGTAATTAGAAAAGAGTCCATGAATTTTGGAGAAAGTTGTCATTGAATGCATTTTGCGTGAAAGCAATGAAAAATGATTCACAGTTTGGTCCACATACACTTCTTTTTTCGCTTACTGTGAAGAGTTTTGACAATGTGACTTCAGTTTTGACCGATGCATGTTAGCAATAGAAAAACTGTAAAGTGTACAACCCTAAAGTTGCTTGTTTGCTGGGGAGGCTTTTCAAGATACCTAATTATAGACTAAAGACATTTTGATCTGTAACCTACTGATCTGACAGACAAAAGGTCAGATAGTGACCAAAACAGGACTTTACCAGGGAGCCTCAATTATTTGTAGGAAATGATTTCAATAGCTGTTGAGAAATAACGTTTTTATAAGTCTCAGATTAAAGGCGAGCGCTTTATTCATCCTCCATCTGTCATTGAAACCAAAGTTGGCAACCATCAGGCCAACAAAAGTGTCTTCAAGCAAGATACTGAATCCCTGCCAGCTCCAGACGTTGTTCTGTAGCTGCCTTTGCGCCTTTGACCTGCCTGGAAGTGAAAAAAATAAAATTCTACAAAGATCATTAGTGCCAGATTTATTGCATTATATGATTGCTAATTCTTAAGTTGCCAAAATGACTCAACAACGAGAATATAACCCAGAACATTAGAAGGAAATGAGTATGAGGACATTTCCTAGAAGTTTCCCAAAAACTCCTCAGCACTCATAATAATGTTTTTTATTGTAACCGAATGACAAAAAAAGTTCAGCATTTTCCATAAATCTTTTTCACTTGGTGAAAAGATAGCTAACTGTAGAAACTGACACTGGCAAGAGCAACAAAAGGACTGGACGTCTACATCCTCACACTAATACAGATTCTCTGTCCTGCAGCGACTGGGACAACCAATTATACATCTACATGCTTCTACATCTAAATCCACACTAACCTGTGTCAATGCCAGGGTTCAACATTAATGTTTTTTTCACTTGCCCGGTCGTGTCAGAAGTCTACTAGCCCAAAGTCAATTTTTACTTCCCCCTATCCAGTGTTTGGTCCTTCTGCCCAGAGATGGACACATTAACTGTGAGTGATAAATTATCCTAAACTTTGTCTTTACCTGCTGCTGAAGTAGAGATGGGTATTGATGATTTTATGACTGATTTTATTGATTGACTCTCATCGATACTTCTTATTGGTTCAGTTCTTTATCGATACTCTTACCTGTTCTTTTTCATTATCAAATAATTGCCTTTGAAAATATATTATTTAAAAGAATAAATTCAGAACAGGATTAGAATGTAATGTTTTAAACTATACGTTGTTACTGGCATTTGCAAAGTTTAAAAAAGCAAAGTCACTACACAAACTCTGTAATATCTCACTGGAAACAAACCTAAAATGCCAATAAAATAAATATTATTCGTGACATCAAAATACTGCGTGAAGTTTACAAAGAATGAATAACTCAGTCACTATCATTCCTTCCTCCTGTCCTCCTCCTCCTCCTTCTGCTACTGATGTGAATCACTGCGTGCAGGTACTGCTGGTAGAGAGAAGAGCGGCTGGTTTGTCTCAGTCAACAGTGAAGTTCACAAGAATTTGCCAAATGTTATAATATGTGGCAAACTAAGATAAACAGTTTTAACTGTGGTGCTTGTGTAAAACACAGAGAATAAGAGACTGTGGACAGAGGCAGATTGAGATATCGCTTTCTATGTGTTTATGCTTGTTCAACCGGTGTATTGATAAAGTATTGACTTTTTACTCAAGAAGGTTTTATTGCACTTACTTACAGTAATGAGCGTAGTTGTCGTCAACTCGAGTAATCTCCACTGCAGCCTTCTTGCTCTGTTGTCAGCTGACTTCACTCCGTGTGTTTGTTTTTTTGTATGTGTGTGTGTGACGGAGCTCAGCGCAGACACAGAGAACAGGGGAGTGGCTGCAGTGTGATAATAAATTACACCAAAACGATGTGTTTAATTCTTTTTTACCACTTGCCCAATCGGGCAGTGAGTTGCTAGATTTATTTGCCTGACGTGACATTTTACCTGCCCCGGGCAATCGGGCAATCCTTAATGTTGAGCCCCTTAGTAGAGCCCTCTAGTAGAGTGCATACTCTACTAGAGAGAATGAAATCCTTTGCTGTTAGAGCTTGCTGCTACAGCTTACTTGAAAATCAATATTTTGCACAAAATTACTAATGTAAGTTTTAACCTGGGTGGAGCACTAATTCAGCGGGGTTTACCAAGTCAGGACAATAGTGGCCCATTGGCTATTAAAAGTAGGGAAGTTGAATGGATTTTAAAATTATTCTTTTTTGTTGTCTGTACATCCACATACTGAAGGTATTGACCTGTAACCACTTAAAGGGTAATACAGTTTAAATCAGATGACCAGTATTATTCACCAAGTACTGTTTAATTTAGTTTTGCATTGTACAAGATGATGCTATATCTGTCTGCCTATGGATGATAAATAGACAGCAGGCTAATTGTAGCAGTCTACAATAGACAATACAAGCCTTGGATTTCATGATATTATGACCACAAAACAAACTCTGTTTAGTGTCCATTACAGTTCAACCCTGTTGTGCATCAACAAGACCATACACTACGATTCAATCAGACGTTAGCCAAGCTCCTATTACAGAGCTCATTGCATCGTTTACATGGTGGAACAGTCCATAAGTAGCTCTAAATGCTCTTCATTTGATTGGATTTCACATTATGGACATCAGAGCAGAAACACACTGTTGTCCCCTGACTATCCTAATAGACTGTTGAGTGAGGCAGTCCATTTGTTTGTATTTGTTTACCAATCTAGACCTCGAAATCATACAAAGTAACATAAACAGACAGTGAGAGCATCATTTAAGACGGGTGAAAATGGAGATTCTAAAGCTCCGAAAATGGGTCGATAGCACGGCAACAATCTATTATGTCCCCTAACGCTGTGTCTTTTTGACTGCTAAAAGGATCTGTCGTTGTCACCAACAGTAACAAAAGTGTGCAACCAGATGAACTCTTGGCAACTAAGACAACATCATTTAATAAGTTTTAAATTCCATTACTTGTAACACACCTGGAAACTAATCTTGGCTATTCTCACCATTCAGTAGGTACGTATTTTACCATAGCTTGCAAGAAACATATGTATTGTACAGCCAGTTCTGTAAAGGCATCTATGAAAGCACATGGATGAGAAAATGCGTAGATGCTGGAATCTTTTGTTAAAAAGCGAAAGCAATGCCATTGAACAAAATGAAGTTTTAAATTAATGAAATTATAAAGGGACTGCTGTGAATGTTGAGAAATGCAAAGCATTGTAATACACTGACCTTTGTTCCAGTATAGCGAGCATATAAAACTAGCCCTCTGACCTTCTCCATAATAGCTGATAAGTACTTTGATGTAAAATAAGCCATAATTACTTTTCTGTGTGCAAAATCTACTCAGAAGAGCGAATAGGCCTATTGATAGAAGACTGGCCATAACTGAAATTGAACAATACCTTAAGGTCACTGCATCAAGTGATGAAGATGTCTTTATAGTACTGCCTAGTGTTGATGTAATCTTGAAAAAATAAAGAAAGAATAAACATGCATTTTTGCACTCAGCTTTCCAGCCCCAGTCCACTAAGAATGAGTGATCATTTGTGGTCTCCTCCATTTGTGGTGGGGGCCACACACTTAAAAGATAACAACAGAGGACCTTTCTCTGCTTGACTGCTTTTTCAATTTACATGCAGCTTATCCCAAAGACTTCACTGTATCTTTAACACCAGGTCTCAACAAAGATTATGCTTCAAAACAGGAAACTATTGCAACACTCCACGCTCACACTAATTGCTTTTCTATATTGCTATTATTCTATAGAGTGATTTTATTGTGTCTAAACAATTAGAGATTTTCATGCACTTAACTGTTAACCGTATTCATTGTGATCTCCACTGATTGGATTCTGTTAAGACGAAGAGGCCTTGGCCTCAAGTAGTGTACACAAAAGATCATGGAGACAATGGTGCTGCATAGTAGAAACGAAAACCATGAGCTGTTACTCCCCCTCTTTCTCTGTCTTTCTTGTTTTCTCTCTTTTGAATAAATTGTACCACAGTTGTGTTTATGCATGCTTCATATTTGTGTACAGAAGCTGTTTATGAGTAGGCATTTCATTCTATTGCCATATGCTGCTCCACTTACTGCAGAATACTAAATAAATGTTCTTAGTTAAATTAGTAAATTCAGGAGAACAATCTGCAATCCATACTCCCTGTGACAAAAAGTCTCAATACATAAAAAGCTTTAGAATATTTGTAGAGGCATGTTTTACAGTATGCCCACAATGGCTTTTTTTTTTTGTACATGCAGATAACATTAACTTGGAAAACTTTTTCAGCACACGTTTGGAAATTTGGAATGTAATATGTACAGTGTATTTTACAACACGACTCACCTTGTGTATGCCCACACACATGAGACGAGACCATGAAATACTCTTTAAGCGTGCAGAAAAAGTAAAAGAAAAACCCAGCAAAGATTTGCAACATAACCTCTGAGTGCAAACCTAACTTACATCCTTTTGATATATACAGATAAATGTGCTCACTTTCATATTACCTTCCTGATTCTATTAGGGGAATAAATACCATAAAGATTCCTGTAAATTTGTTTAAAATACAGAAATATCAAAGAAAACAATGAAGTGCAATGACAGCAATTGTAAAACCTTACTTCCAAAGTATGATCAGAACTGCATAGCTTCATTCCCAAACTGGAAACCTTGTGGTCGGCTTCCTTCTGCAGATCTTCAATGGTCTGAACCAGCACCTGGTTCTGGTCTGCGAGGTCATTCGCATATGACCACAGGAAATTCACTTTCTTCTGCAAGAATAACAGCACAGCGAGATCAAACAGTGGTTTACTTGCTGTGTTTTAACAAGCTTACAGTACAGTCTAGTTGAGTTTAATGAGTCAGTCAATTCATTGACAAACTAAAATCCCTGTTGAAGTGACAGAAACAATTACATTACAAGTTTTCACTGGCATTATTTTCATTTTTTTTCTCTACAAGAGCCACTGGTGGCAATGAAATTGTGTGTGTGTGTGTATATGATTAAAAATAACACAGAAGACAGAAGATCATTGACAAACATGAAAAAGACAATATAAAATGTTTAAAACTGAGTTACATCATGGGAAGACACACAAGGTTAGTTGAAGTCATTCACTAAACCAATCCACCCTGCCCAGTTTCCTCGCTTGCACTTTTTCCTGCGCTATAAGAACATCACACTAACTCCTCCATTAAGGCCAAAAGTTGCCAATGAACATAAATCGCTATTAGCTGCAATATGGACGTAGTTCCTAAGAGACAGAGTTGCGAAGACAGTATGTCATCTTCCCTGACCTATAAACATAGTACTCCCTCTTGGCAAATGAGTGTTTTTGAAATTGACAGATTACAGCAGTGAGATGCATAATTTCCCAACAATGCATCAAACGTCAAAGTCATGTCAGATGTCACTTTGTCACACAAGTGAATGAACAGAAAAACAGGGACTATATGCCTCCAGTGACGGCCTCAGAAGGGAAACATGAGAGCTCCCCAGGACAAAATAATCTGACAGTTTATGTTTTATTTAGATTTATTTAACCCTTGTGTCTGAGATTGAGAATCTGATTTAAAGTGGAGATCCATCCAATCGTCTCGCAGGGCAGGTTGTGATTCTTTTACTTTGTGACAAAAACATACATCTGAAGACAGCTAGCAGACATTGTAGATGATGGTGAAATCTACTGCTGATGGCCACAGGCTCTTGTTCCGCCGCAACAAGTAGTCCATGCATTTTAAACTGGAGTAGGACCCACAAAACGGGAGCAGCAACACCTTACTTAATGTATAACCATACACTTGTTGTTAATAGAATTTTATGGTAGGACTGAGTTTCCTGTCTAAAATCAAAAACATTGTTTTTACTTTCCAGAACACAAAACTAGCCCTGCCAGACAAGGAGATAAAATACTATTGGCTTTCATTCACAAAAGATGACCTCTGAACTGTACTATAAGAAAGGAATACATCACGAGCAGGAAATTGTACGTAGCTGGTGAGGGGTAAGGGCAGGCTCAGAAAGATGTTGTTCCCTGTTGCTGCTTTTTGTCTGGTAGATTTCTGAGTTCACATTTTATTGTTTACCAAAAATAGGTCACCTGAACATGCTCCACAACTGCCATAATATATTAAATCCTCACCGTTCTCCAGAGCAGTCTTTCAGGTCAGTCCTTAATCTCAGTTAAAAAAAACCTGTGTGTGCACTTGTTCCTTACAGGGATTGTACAGGTAGCCAGACAGCCTACATATACAATGATTGCAGCTCTGATAAAAGGGAGTGCCACTGAGTTTCAGAATTCTCTTGCCTTAGAGGACCCCCTGTACACCTGTGTTCATAAACGTCTGTCCCCTACAGCCAAAAAAAGTCAACAAGCAAGTTTATACCGTCCCCTGACGCATAATATAACACTGATGTATAGCTTCAGGGAGAGGAACTTTACAAAGATGGTAGATGTGACAGTATCTAAGATAACATTCTAGGGCTGACATTGTGTTTTAAGCTGTGAAACTGAAAGTGCATTTATTATATAAAACTTAGCAGCATATTGGTTTACTGTTTACCAGCTTTGGAACAGCTATTCCTGATCACTGCCCTAAAGCAAAATCGTGTTTTCTTAATACAAATTCTTTAATTAGGAGGTTGTTCAAGTGTTTTAACATAATAGGAAACATCCGAAACCTACAATGGATCCATGGATATATGGGCATTGTGTTTTCAATGGACAAGCTTTATGATTAACTGTCCACATCAACCTTTAGGACTTGGGAGCTCCTGGGTTCTAAACACATAACCTTGTTAAGCAGGCCCGCGACTGGGGCCGGCTGACCGAAACCCATCTGTGAAACCTTGTTACCCTTGCTTTGATGCACAGCCCAGCTCACACAGGCTACATTCTGTACCTAAATGATGTCACATGACAATCCTGATGATTAGAAACCTCTCTTTTTTTAAATATGAGCGTGGATCCGTGTTCCTGATCTCTGCCGCTCAGATGGAAACATAATGCAATTTGCCACCTGTTACAAGTGCTGCGGCTTTATGAAAGCACCCCTCAGCTTCCTCCTGCCATTTGTCTGACAGGACGGAGGTCATCTTCTGATGCTCCAGTCACGGTGGACAGGATGCACTTTGATTTGTATTGGATGGATGATAACTTAATGACAATGGATGTCTGCAGAAAACTACACATCTGGTAGAGACTTTGGGTCTGAATCGGGTCCTCAATAATGCTTTTTATTTTTTACATAACTAATGCTCTTGACTGGACCCATGAATACAATCCAAGGCCCAGAACCCTAACGGTTACCTATGGAAGGTGCAGTGAGCTCAGTAAAATGAGAAACACTTGATTTCAGTGTTAAATGAATCACTAGAAGATCAGTATCATTATGGGGTGATATTTGATGATCTTACTGTCTTTCTTAATGTGAATATGAATCCAGAGAGGTGTTGCGAGTTGCTACACTTTTACATAAGCCTGTTATATCACACAACTTCCACATCTAAGATTTACTGTATCTGGACAAATTAAAGAACTCTATCAAATGGTCATAATGGCAGCGGTGGGATTCGAACCCACGCCTCCAGAGAGACTGGAGCCTAAATCCAGCGCCTTAGACCGCTCGGCCACGCTACCGTGAACAGGCTGTACTTGAAATGACGTCTGAACGAACATCTACCAACCTGCAGCAGTTCCTCTCGTGTTACACTGGCGTCCAGCTCCAGGCATCTCAGCCTCTGCTCGTAAAGTCCTTTGAATTCGTTTAGAAGCTGTTTAACGTTGTTTGTCTCAGTCCCAGGACCCTGAATGGCAACTTTCAGCTCTAACGTTACTTCGCCTGAGGGAGAGGGCAGGTTCACAGTATCACTTCCCTGTCCCGACAGCTTCGAGTTGTCCCCTGACTCTGATGTTGCCTTTTGGCTCATGGCAGTTTTCAGCGTCGCTCCAATATACTACTTGCACTGTTTATATAACAAACGGCAGGCTATTCAAAGGCTAACTAGTTAACCCTCAAAGCCATGGCTCGTCACTCTGGTTAAATCATTGCACAGCCTTATACTAGTTTCATTATTAGACAGCTGTTGAGCAACCTGAAAAAAGGCAGTGCATGGCATTCAGAGTGCATGTTAGACAGTATCTGTCTTACTTCATGTGAATTACCGTGGCTTCACCAACAACTTGGTCGCTACGTACCGTAACTACAACGGAGGACTGTGAATGTAGTATTTCCAGACAGACCGACGCTTCCCCCTGCAGTTTGCCGCTGCATTGGCGCTGTGTGATTTCATTGGCTAATTTTGACGATTGGCACCGTAATCGTGACGTACAACCACACCACTGGTGGTTTTTCTTAAAGAGGCGGGGTACATATTGACAACCCGGAAATTCAGAATATTTTCGTCGTATCTGGGAGGACTGGGGACTACATTGGGTTCACGTTTTCCCTTGAAAAGAAATGGGTAAATATATATTCGTTGCGTTGTTTAGCGAACATTCAAGTCTGAATGATTTTCGTCCATATCCTGGTATTTCAACAGGAAGCGCAAATGCGGCTCGTCTGCTTATTTTAAACGGCGTAAAGACTCGTGGTCTACTGTTATCGCCTTCTTGTTGCTGTCTAGTAGTAACCGTGTTGTGTCTTGGAGCGAAATGTGTTCCCCTTTTCATTCATGTTTGCATAAAATCAAATCGATGGTCTATCGATGTGCATAGTACATGCGGTTCACACGACCAACTGTTATGAATTAGTATTCATATCTAATCCTCTCCAAGTATATTTAGCAACTGCAACTTTGCATGGTAACCTTGTGAGAGTATGTTCCTCCAGGAGTATGTTATGCTGCTCCGCACATAATTCCATTATTCCCCTAAATAATCAGTGCTAGAGATCAAAACCTTCCACATTGAGATTCAAGGCAAAGTTGATCGTATTGATTTTCAAGAGACTACTCACTTCGTTTCTCTCATCCCAATCATCACACCTCTCCTCTTATCTGTCTCTTGGTTATATCTCTCTTTTCCAGTGGCTTTGACTGCACTGCTCTTGCACACTCTGCCAAAACCTAATCCCCACTGTGATTATCACATAATGCTCTTGCCTTATTATCAAAATGGAGCAGATTTGGGTTTTGTTGTTGTGAAAGACTGATGGGCATGGGCTAAAAAATTAAGAGACAATGTCATCATGAGGAGAATGTGGACTGGCTGATTGCATGGGATTGAAGTGTAGGCGCGTGCCTGAGCTAAACACTTAGCGTAATGAGTGTGTTTTTAAGGGAGTCACTGAAGTTAAATTGGGCTGTGATCTCACTCTGGGGTCATAAGGTCATTTTATACAGTTTCCAGATGAAGGCAAGTGATAAAGGCAGTGGGGTTATCTGTGCACTTATTTGGCAAGAGTTTCAAGCTTTGATGGATTCACTTTATAGTTTTAGTCATAAAACAAAAACAACATTATATTGCACATATATTGTGGCCTATTTCATGAATTCCATTTATGTTTTTTTCTGACCAAGGTTTTTATCTAATCAGCAAGCATTTTACCAGATAAAACACTAACCATTCATTGATTATCTATGTATCATCAATTTTCAGTCGCCTACTCTAGAACCCATTCATAGGAATTGACAGACACAAGACCAGCTGTTACAGATAGGTAATTTAAGATATCTAAACATCCAGTGTGCTATACATCATGTTCAGTTGCCTTCAAGGATCACAGTAATTTTACCATATTTTCAGTGCACTAGCTCTAATGTGTACATTGCCAGAAGGCACTTCTTCCTTATTTTTGCAGGAAATCAAGGCATTAACTTCCAAATTCAGATGAAAGTATAACATGTCATTAGGGAGTGCAATTTGCAGCGGTAGCAATCCAATTCCCCAAATTGATTCACAGATACATATCAAAGATGAATTCCTAAAAGTAGCCTCAGTACAGTGGGTTTGACTGTTGTGGAAAACTCTTAAATCTCTCATCATGCAGTGCTTTTCACGTTCACAGAGCAGCATCCCCTCAGTTTGGACTTTTTCACTCCCACACATATTTTTCTTGTTGCACAAATTAAAAAAGCGGACAAAATGTTTTCACTTTTATTATGCTTGTGTTTTTCATGTGTAAAGAGAAGCTAAGAAATGTGCTGATCAAATATTCCTCAGCATAGCATTTTATTTGCATGAGGTGAGGCCCCAGTCATCTCTCATTGACTGCTAGAAAGACACAACTTCAGTTCTCTCATTTATTAGCTGTTCAACTTTTTCTTCCGCGTTCATTGTGCCTGTCTGCCCTCTAAATGTTTCATTACTTTTTAAGTTGTTTTTTTTGCAAACCTCTGTACTTATTACTCATACAGCCTTAGCGTACTCAACCTTCGTACTCATGAAATCAATTAATTCTCTTAAATAATTTACCTTCTGAGCAAACCACATTAAACAGAGCACTTTTTTTGTGTCAGATGTGCTGTTCTAACTGATGTGTATTTTTTTTTTTGTGTTCAGGCATTAACTTTGCCCTCACCCCATGGCTCGGAGGAGTCTTGGGTGATTAGAGAAAGAGGAGAGCCTTGATAAAGCATTAGTGTGTGACACACACACACACACACACACACAGCCTGAAGACCCCTCTGTGCATTTGCACGCATTCATTTTTCATGAAACAGACTCATAACAATTAGTCTGGTTACCGCCTGGGTAATCTTAGCGTCCCCGTAATGCCTGTGGTCTGCTGTATGACATCACTCTCTTAAAAGTTCTAAATCTGACATTCTCATCCGTTTTCACAGTGAGGACATTAGCAGGACATGGCTAATAGGCCCGCTCTCGTTCCTGGCGAAAGAAGGGCAGTAAAGTAAGGGAGCAGTGGAGAGAGAGAGAGAGAAAAAAAATGAGACTGGAGTGCTCAGAGAAATAGGTTTTATTCACCAGAGCTTTTACACAAATTAATTTACATGAGCGAGAGAAGAAAATGTAAAGTTGTAATCCAGCATGCTTTGCCAATGCGTAGCCTATTTCCCGCTACAAGCATCATAGAAGCCCAAGTGAACGTTTATGCATTATTTCAGCAAATATTATTATGCTAACAACCATAGCTAAGTGCTTAGGAATTTGAGCACTACACCAACGCCAGGAGCTAAATCGAGACTCTTGGACACACAGTCTCCAACTGGCATGGAATGATAGCCTTGTGAGTCGCTTCAGAGGGCTTGTCCGCTGTAGAAAAAGCAAAACGCAATCCCCCAGAGATACTCCACCTTCCCAGCATCCCTCAGTCTTTAGTCCCCTGCCCTAAACAGCCTCATCCCCTCCCTAGACACCAAAGCCAAGGTCAAGAAGAAAGTGCAGCCTTCCTCTCTCTATAGGCTATTCCCTGGATGCCCGCACCTCACTATAGCTGAGCTGTGCTTCAGGAATGTTCCCTCCTCCTCTATTGTGACCATCAGTCTCAAGGTCAGTTCCTAGGGAGCGGTTTGTTCTTATCTGTTTTTCCCCTCCCTCATTTTTCCTCCTTAGCTATCTTTGCCCCCAGTTTTTTCTTTTCCTTCACTGTATCAGTAGACAGTAGCTCAGAGCTCCAGGCTGGGGGTTTCATGACGTGTTGTCTGACGTGTCTTGTCTTTTTTGTCTGTCTCTTTGTCTATCCATCTTTCTGTTGGTTAGCTGTCATTAAAGCCCGTTGTCTAGTTTTCAGAGGACCCGGTACAGCTGCAAGGCTTAAGTCTGATGTGCTGTACGCTTTTGTTGCCTCGCCTCTCCTTCCACACACTGGTCATGGCCCCGTTTGCCTTGAAGCTATATTTCGGCATCTTCCCTGTTAGATTGGATATTGTTGTTGTTGTTGTTGTCTTTAAGCTATGGCAGTCAGCCTTGAGTCAGTGCACTATCTTTGTCTGAACAAGATGCAGAGGCTAAGGGAACAAGGGGGGAAACGAAAAACTCATCTGACCTGAATCAAAATACCCCTTAATTTTCCCAGGAAGATGCTTTAAAGTAGTTATAAAGCTCTGATAGAAAAGCAAGACTGTAGACATTTCAGGTGAATTTCTGTTTGTTTTTCTTTTCTGTGAGATCCTCTAACCTGCCTTCTTACTCTGGTGGTTGTCCGCTGCAGACTCTCCAAGAGAGGGCATTTTGTCTCTGGGTCGGTTGGTTGGCTGACCCATGAGAGAATCAAGTCAATATATCTCATCCGGTGTCTTTGTGTGAGTGAGTGAGTGAGTGAACACATCAGACAGAGTCTGTCTGCTTCTGTCTGTGTATGCTTTTTGTGTGCAAATGCTGTAGTGTCTGTCTTTTAACACACACCGTGCCAGTACTCTGTAAACACTGGCATTGACTGTGACTTTTGACTATTACATAAGGAACATGGATTTCCAGCTGTCCACAGTAAAAGCCCTGTAAATTCAAATGCTTAATTTTTATAGGCAGCCCGGCATTGACTGAAGTGTCTGCTTGTTATATATTTGGCAAGTGCTGCAAGTCTGAAGGGAAGCTGTCAATAGCAATCCCAGCTATTGATATGGCAGTGGGCAGGAGATGTTACTTGGCCCGCGACTCCGGCATCCCTCTGATCCCTCTACATCATAATTACATTAATATTGACAGACCCTTGACAATAGTCACATTACTATTGATAGGTGGCTGTCAATACTGTGTTTCCCCAAATAAAACATATTCATTCATAACTTGTAAACTGCTCGATAAAAGGCTTTGAAAAGAATATTGGACCCGGCCGGGTTTACTCTCCCGAGAGGGCTGCTGCTGTGACGGGGATTTCCACCACCTGGCTGTGTGTGTGTGAGTGAGTGTGTGTATTTGTTGTTTGTGTGTGTGCGCACAACTATGGACTCATAGATTAATTTAGCTCTGTATTAGAGCTCTGCATAGATCAAGGCTACACTTGACATACATACACAGTCACACACACACACAGGCCCATAATCTGCACATTTTCTGCCATCAAGGAAAAACTTTCCGATTAAGCTAAACAAATGGAGTCTGTTTATTGGTTACCATACACATTCAGACTACCTCAATTTTTTTTTTAATCCAAACTCTACTTCCGTCACAGGCGAGGTTCTAGTCACTAAACATGGCAGCATTTCAAATGCGGCTCAATGAATTTGTCACACCTGCTTACTTCAGCGTGAATTCACTCTTTTTTCATTCATTTGCTAATTCTAACTTAGTTGGACGGTGTATCCTGGCTCTATTGAAACATCATGAATACACGGATGGTCCTGTGCACCACAATAAACCCGAGCATTGCCACCGCATATTAGAATGTTTTTTTACCTCCTCGAGAAACGTCTAAAGTGACCATCATCTCCCTCTCTTTCTGTCAAAACTGCCATATTTACCCGGCTGAAATCTCTTTTAAAGCCTCGTGACAAATCCTGTTCAGCGAGACACAAAAGCCACTGTCAAAAAAAGGCCTCTCTGTCTCTCTCTCTCTCTCTCTGTGGGCCTCTTGCTCTGTCTCTCCTTGCGTTAGTTAGTCTCCCACTTTTTAAGCGTTTCATTGGAGGAAGGGGCAGATAAAACTGGGGGTACTGTGAGCAGTAAGGAAACGTATGAAGCACAAAATAGCCCAGACGTCACAATGGTAAGATCCCATATGGAGTCGACTCTAGGGGGAGGAAAATTGTTCCACATTTGGCAGATGTTTACGGTGTACCAGAGACTGTGCCGTTAGCCTAATCCCAAGTGATGTGATTTGTACACACACCCCTATCTCCAGAGGGAGCAGGCACCAAGAGCCCCTGGGCTTCGCCTCCTGTGTGTGTGTGTGTGTGTGTGTGTGTGTGTGTGTGTGTTAGATTGTGTGTTTATACATTGGAGAGAGAAGTCTAAGACCCCCTGCTCCTCTGCATAGCGCGGCTCAAAGGTTGCATTAAGGACGGGTTTTACATGTGAAAAGTGATTTCCGTTCCTATGTATAAAGAAAAAATAACCTTCCTAACAGGATGGGCTTCACCTCCGGGGCCTCATTGCTCCAAACAACCCAGCTGTCCTTTTATTAGTTGTACCTCTGTATATAATTTGTTCATGTTCAGGACTTTATTAGATCAAGTATGGTGTTGCCTGTGCGTTAATAAGGTATTTAATAATGTAAAGTCATGAGACATTTATGCACCAGATTATTGGCAGTTTAAGGGGAAAATGCAGGAGGTTTTTTTTACAACCTGAACGTTGTTTTTGTAGTTTTGGCCACAAAAACAACATTCGGATTACTTGTGGAGGTATTTGTTTTGTCAGCAATAAAATTGGTGAATACAGTACCATGACATCTAGGAATGATGGCCCAAACTAAGCAAAAATAAAATCCAAGTTGTAAAAAGATCTTGAAGTCTTTGTGCCACTAGTGAAAATCCTGAAAAACATTAATATGCTTGTGTACATTTTTCCAGCAGGTTTGCAAAGTGAGGGCAACCAAAAAAGGACTGCTGGGAGTTCTGTCCCAGATGCGCATGTTGACCGGCAGATCCCGGTATTGCGCATCAGCCAGCTGGATGCCCTCGAGCTAGATTCAGCCCTTGAGCAGCTGGTATGGACCCAGTTCTCCCAGTGCTTCCAGAACTGCCGCCCAGGCTTGCTCACTCCGCTGGAGCCTGAACTGAGGGCTCTGCTCCAACTGCTCCTGTGGAGGTTTACACTGTATTCTAGCAGTGCAACTGTGGGCCAGTCTTTACTGAGCCTACGCTACCACAACATCCTTTCCTCGTCTCCCCATTACAGACCTCTCTCCCGCGGGCAGAAGTTGGGTCTGGCCCTGCTAACCACAGGGCCACGCTGGCTCCAGGAGCGTTCCCACAGCCTGCTGCTGTGTTTGGGTTTGAGTTCAGGAGGGCCTGTGTCTGAAAGAGGCGGTGGTTTACTCCAACAGGGTCTCCGCAATTGCCTGACCCTTGTTTCTAGTATTGCCCAGCTTGCAAGTCTCATCAACTTCCTTGTGTTCCTAAGGAAAGGTCGCCATCCTGTCCTGGCTGAAAGGATTGTGGGAGCTCGGGCAGTTTTCAGCAAGCCCAATGTGATCCGGGACATAACCTACCAGTACATGAACCGTGAGCTGCTGTGGCACGGTTTTGCTGAGTTCCTCATCTACCTGTTACCACTTATCAATACAAGGAAACTGAAGGCAGCAGTGTCTTCGATTGTTTTTGGGGGAGAAAGTGCACATAGGGAGGGAGGGGAGGGAGCGGCGGAAGGGCAAAGGGCGTGGAAAGAGTGCGGACTGTGCGGAGAGTGGCCGACCATGCCTCATACAGTTGGCTGCCAACATGTATTCTGCTACTACTGCATCAAAAGCCTTAGCATTGCAGACGCTTACCTCACCTGTCCCAAATGTGGTGCCGAAGCAGGACTGCCTGAGCCGGTCAAGGTGGAGGTGGAGATGATTGGCAGGTGATGAAGCTGTCATGACTGAAGTTTGTTTTGAAATTGCAAGGACTTAGAGAAGTAAGTCAATAAGTCAGTTCATATCTTTCTAGCTGTACAGATGAAAAACACCTATTCAGTGAAGAGACTCACAACTAACCACTTTTGGATGATTATTTAAATGTATCTTATGAAATTATGTATTTAATGATTTAAACGTTATCATAAAAAATATTTTGTGAAAAAAGAATTATATTAAAACATATATTAATATATATGTATACTAACAGTCATTGTTCTGTAAGCAGCCCTCTTTTTTTCACAAGGTTGTCATGAGTTTATAACTGGACTTCCGTCTTTATGATGTCTGTGTCTTTTCTGAACACACATCGACCTGCTGTCTTTAATGTATGTGTGCATATATTGACAATCCTCTGCCCCTTCCATTTCTCCAGCTGGACTTTGGACAGAACTATTTGTCTTTGGTGCACTGGACAGACTGCAGAGAACCACACAGAGCATATATTTGATGAGTGAACGTGTTGATTTATGCTCCAAATTGGCTGTGTGTGTGTGTGTGTGTGTTTGTTGAAATGGGAATATTTGTTCTGATGAAAAATGCAGAAAGTCAGCTGAATAAATAATGGGAGGAATTTCTGATGCTTCTCATCATGGCCAAATTAGCATTTGTTGTGTATTTTGTGCCTAAATTGTATTTCAACATCATTAAAATTGATAGAGTGATACCTCTTGGGTGTTTATTTAGTTAAGTGGAGGAGAGAGAGATGAGGGAAAGTTATAACAATCTGCACACTTCTCTCTAGACAGGCCCGGTCGTTCTAACTCCCATTATCCGTTTTCACAGCACCCCAACATGCTCAAGATCAAGGGGGCAGCCGGGGGCTTGGATTGACTCTCTCTCTCACACACACACACACACACACACACACACACACACACACACACACACACACACACACACACACACAGAGCCAGCCTCTCTTTTCCCTTGGCCTTTCTCTCTTTTGCTGCCTTTCCATCTCTCTCTCCCTCTGTAATCTCTAGGGCCCTCGCCCCTATAAGACTGTAGTAAACTGTACCAAAACCCTGGCAGTCGTCTCCTTCCTCGCAGGCGAATTACTCTCTAATCCCTGTAATGAGTCCAAAGATGCTTATTTATGCTGGAGTTAACCTCCACCAGTGAGCCCAGCCCGGGGCCAAACGCACCCCAGCTGAGTGAAGCCTTTCCTGGGCTGACAAGAGAGGAGGGGGGGGGGGGGGTACCTCCCACCTCTCCTTTCCTCCCCTCTCCTGCTCTGATCACTAGGGCTTAATTGCTGATTGCTGAGAAGATCAATTGGAACTGCAGGCATGATAGAAAGCCTATTGCGGGTAGCTGGTCTCAGATCTACCGGATCAGAAAGACGCACACACATTTGCACTCAGATGAGGTTAATGTTTCTATTGAGCAGAGAGGGTAAAGCATGAAATATTTGTCCTTATGAGGTGCATGAATGCCCTGAAGAATAGTGGGTAGGTGTACTGCCAGGTCTGAGCTTAAATTATTTATGTTACTGACCGATGTGATCTGGATTTCTCCTAGAACTTCCGCAGGTCTATGCTATAGTATATGTCCTTGGTGGTAATGTGAGGCCAAAATTAATGAATTGTGTGGTTTTTAAGCACATATAGAAGCAGTGAAATAGCCCCTTGTTGGATTAAAAGAAAATGCACAACTTGAGGTGGGAGTCACAGTCTTGGATAGTGATTGGCTTTGACATTATGTAAAAAACATGTGGATACTCGGAGGTCCTCTCTCACATCAAGGACATTTTGTCTAATGAATCCTATGCATATAAAGCTCGAGACAGAGAAGACCGTTTGTCAATATTTTATGCACTACATTACATTAATGCACGGCAAGTCCCAGAAAGCGAGATTAAGGATGCATATATGATCAACTGTAATGCCACTGGGACATGTCATTGTCTTAACATTCAGACAGACTTACAATGCAAACCTTTTTGCAGATATTACTTTACAACTCTAACTGAAGTCCCCAATCCCCAAGAAAAAGAACAGATAAAGAAGAAACAGTGCATTAAAGTCTATTAATTGAGTTAGGCCATGGATTGAATTAGTTGGGAGTTGGAACAGGGCTCTGGACTTAAGGAAGGTAGCTAGGGCTCCGTTAAGCCTATATCTGCCTTTGGATATCTCTCTCTCTCTTTTTTTTCTAATTCTCAGGCTCCGTGTGGAGAAGAAAAAGAGGAAGAAGCCCAGATTCCCAGCGGCTATGCAAAGCAATCTGCACATTCACACGCAGCCATTTAGGGAGCAAATTGGCCCTGTGCCCCCTCTGACGAAGGTTTTAAGAGAAAGGGAATTAGGGCGTTGAATCCCTAACTAGATCTCCTTCTTTGATGAGCCTCTTTATCCGCCTGTCCCTCATCTCCATTTCTTTGATGTGAGGCGTTGATTTTCCTGATTAAATAGTTTTTAAAGTAAAAAGCTCTTCTCTGGGCTCTGTAATACTGGGTACTTTACTGTACCTATTGTAGGTTCGTTTGTGTGCATGCTTGTTGAATGGTTCATCTGTGGTATACTTTAATTGGAACAGAGCCCTTGGCTTGCAGATAATAATAAGGATAGTACAATAGCTTTGATTCGTACATGCATATTTTTCTCTGAGATAGAATGTTATCATTTAAGCTTATGCCTGGCTTTTACCTCTTCATTTGAAATGGCTAGAAGGACTGAGAAAGCCCCAATGCATCACTAATGAAATTAAAGAGTAAAAACACAGGTGCTTTTCCACTTCAGCAAAATTCCATCTCTGATCCTTTTGCTCATGGTGTAAGCTTTTACCTACTTTTCAAAAGGTAAGGGAATTACATCCCTCTTGTAATGGGGAGATATTTCGAAGAACTGACATCACTTTCAAAGAGAGAATGACATTATTTTCATGCCAAGAAAAGATGAAACAAAAAATGCACCATTTATTTGTTGACATCTCAGAGGATTTTTGACACCTGTATGTTTTTTTTTCTTGTGGCATGTCCAATATGTCAATAGGAGTTACAAGTATCTCTCATATTTCATCTATTCAATAAAAGACATGCCAAACATAAAACACCAAAATTCCTCCAAGGTAGTGAAATCCTAGGTGTGCTCAAGTTCAGGGCTGTAGCGGCTGCAGGTACCTGTGTTATGAGAGTTATTTCAACACCTGCCGGGCTTTGGATACCACCGGGCCCAATTATCTTAGTCTACCTCCTCTTCTTAACCACCTCTTCAGTCTAACAGGTCAGGGGGACAATCAATCACACCTAAAATAAGGAAGTAATTTCCTGAGCTTTTATCGTGATGTTGAGGTTTTGTCTGGTTGCATTTCACACCTTGAGAAAGACGGAGCAGTACTGGTTTGGGAATATATACAATTTGGCCTTTCCTTTTTTGTTCTCAAGACCCAGGATAATTTGGGATCTATACAGGATCTATACGTTCATGTCAATATGTGTAGTTTGGAAGAGCAAATACAAAGATCAAGAAAATACACCAAAAAGTCCTGTATCTTATGATACGCGTCGATGAAGGTTATGTTCCTTTATAACTTAAAAAAGTTTAAATGTAGGCTGCATCCTCCTCCACATCACAAACAAAGATATCTCTAACAGCAGGCATGCATACAGTCACAGATGTAGAGCAGAGATTCAAATATCTTGTTATACTGCACATATATCTATTTTATTTTTTTTATCCAGCTTTATAAATCAATGTTTTAAAATTAGGTGTAAAGTCATCTTTATCTACTGGTGTTTGTACTGTAATGTGTAATACTTTATTAATATAATATAAATAATCCATCCATACATCATCAACTGCTTATCCTGCGTACAGGGTCGCGGGGTAATACAAATAATCAACTAATAAATAATCGTTTTTCTGGACATTAAATGTTGTTAAATGACTGGACAAGTGAGGTATTTGAGACAGCATCAAATAAAACACCAAAAACACACCAACAGTGTGTTTATTCAACATATTTTTTATTTGACTTCCTCTTACGCAAACACGGGGCTAAAGAGATGGGAGCAAACTTTACCTGACCTGTCCTCTGATTGGATGAGCTAGGACAGGAGTAGTGAGGGGATTGGACAAACGACCAGAGGGCATCATGGGGGATTATAGACAGGTGTGTTTTGGTGCGCCTGGGGTAAGATCTGCCAAAGCCAAGCCTGTTTGTGTGTGTGTGTGTGTGTGTGTCTCTGTCTGTGTGTGTGTGTGTGTGTGTGTGTGTGTGTGTGTGTGTGTGTGTGTGTGTGTGTGCGTGTGTGCGTATGCGTGTGTGCATCCTCAAGTCCAGTTCCTACTGATGTCTAGAACAGACTAAATGAGCAATAATCTGCACACATCCCTCCAGATGCCCCAGTGAATTTCCTGTGGCTTAAGGCGCCAGCTGAGCTCTTTGAAAGTTTTGATAACTTCTGC
Source organism: Micropterus salmoides (assembly GCF_014851395.1). Classification (NCBI taxonomy): domain Eukaryota; kingdom Metazoa; phylum Chordata; class Actinopteri; order Centrarchiformes; family Centrarchidae; genus Micropterus; species Micropterus salmoides. Next base: position 37,528,258 of record NW_024040040.1, on the reverse strand, counting down.
AAATGTGATTGAACCTCTGCTTGTTCAGGAATGTGGTGCAGGACACAATGTGCTTATTTCTATTTCCCCTCAAAGAGATGAAAAAGGAGGCATGCGCTTGGCTCCGGTACTAGAACACCTATTGGTACAATGTAGTCAAATGCACTTTTTAAGAGGGTTAGAGAAAGATGTTTCATGTGTGGTGTATTGTAGCTAAGAGATAAAATTTAAATAACATTATTCTTACAGAGTTTTTTAAGTTGTGCCATGTTATAGTCTTTTTACTGCAAAAAAATTAGGTTACTAAAAGTATTAGATGAACATAAGAATGTTCCCATTTGGTATGTCTCCTGTTTTATAATGCACAGATTAAATGTAAAGGCACGTGCAAAAAATAGTGAAGTGAATATGGTGTGTAGAGATCTAGTATTACATTGTTGGAGCACAGGCTATAGACCCATTTCCATAAATATGTACTGTTATTGTTACTGCTTCTGATCATTGTGCAATCATCCAGAAGTTGTCAGCAGCAACAGAGGAAGACAGTGGACTAGAACAGAGCTTTATTCCCCATCATCTGTCAATCAATGCTACTACAAGGCCCTCAATCCACCAAAGCAACCAAATACAAGCAGGAGCACATGTACAATGGCATGAATATTTGATAATGTCCTGCCAATCTTACTACCATTACTCCAATTCATTGCAAAAGCTAATATTTCATATATCATAGCCAAGTTGAGAAGAAAAATGTGCAACCAGAAACACAATGATGGCCATGAATGGAAAGAATTTTCAATAAAGTAGCCTCACATGGGCACAAAGAAGCACCGACCCTGCATGTAAAGATAATATGGGGTTTCTATCTGGGAAAGGTAACGAGGAATTTCTAAATTACATGTGTAGGAAACACACTGAACAATGAGAACAGCAGGCAGAAAAAGCCTAACCCTGTTAAGTATGAGGCTGCCGGGTAATGACAATGTATTTGTGCATTTCAGCAGCTTGGAATCTCCGGCTTGCCGGGGAAGGAAGAAATATAATTTTTGTGGTTGCCATGGATACCTGTGTGTGAAGGTTTTGCTGCGAGTCTCGACTCCTCTAGGAAATCAGTGAACCGCATGTGTCAACCAGCATTAACCTGCTCAGTCCAACAGATGCACAGAGACACATATGCACAAGAAAGAATAATAAAACACACACAAACATGCACATTAACCTTCTCATCTCAACACAGAGTACAGTATAAACCGAGCTGCACCCTCTAAACACACAGCTGTGAGTAGAGCTACGCATTGTCAGAGCTGATATACCCTTGAGTGAACACGGAGCTGTAACCAGAAGAAAAAACTTTGATTACCATGTTGTTCTGTTGTACTACATGATGTCTAAACCTCCACTGTGGTGTTTGTTTTCCAAACAGACAAATCAGAGATGTTTTAGTCCATTCTCACAGCTTTACCTTAATATGAGATCTTCACCTTAATATGTAGAGCATTAAACCAGGGTTAGAGGGTTGCTCCAACTGGGACCATGTCAGCTAAAATATTAATTTATATTCCTGTCGCACCCACCAAATTAATATATATGCATACTACAACTGACACTGTTAGAGCAGGGTCAAGATAAGTGTGGCATAATATACAAAATACAGCCTGTGCCTGTTAGTTTGTGCCTTACATTATGCTGGTGTTTTCTTTTGTTTTGATTTTTGCTTTACATAATTTCAACTAAATACTTGAAATAAAACCCCATTTTTGTAATCATCAGTTCTCCAAGATTAAGACATTTGTGGTTTGGCGAAAGTGCAATGCCCTCCTCTGGGAGGCAATGCTACATTATTTAATAACTAGACACATTTAGGGGGAAAAAAGGAATTTATAAATTGAGGCCCCGGATTTTCTGAAATTCTAACTAAGAATCAGCTCTCTGGCAATTTCATAGTCTCCGTTTTCATCCTCTTCACAAACATGCCAGACTTTTCTCTGCAGGGCCCCTAACTGACACTCTGGGCTCGTTGTCAAGTATTATGTTCTCAAGTGTTTGTGCTTGTCTTCTGCGCCAAGCTGCTGGAGTTCTCTCTGCCCCATCCACAAAGGCCTACAGAACATTCAGCAGTCATATCTCTGCCTGTCTATCTAGGAGACCGGTGTGTTTTCCCTCAAAGTCAAATTAAAAAGGTATGCGAGAAAATAGAGTGTATCTGCAATTCAGAACACATTTTTCTATCAGACAGAAGATATATTGCCGACTAAGTATTGTCAGATGTTGGCAAATTCCACATATTTTTCATATCCGGCCCCCTGAAACTTGGGGCCGCTTCAAGACTCAAGGCACATCATCGACAAAGACTCTATTTGACCTTAGGAGCACAGGCAGAAATGAACCAAATATCCATTCTGTTTTCTACGAAAACATTTTCTCTGATATAAATGCAATATCACCTGCAATAAATCATTTAGGAATTCATTTGGAAATCATTTGAAAAATACATTTATTTGGGTAGGGGATGGGGGTTCATCAATAAACGTGGCTCCTGTGGAAAGTGTGTTTATATATTCATGCATTCAATAGATTCAGTTATTCATGTATTCACTCATTCACAAGGCCTAGTCAGTGGCTATGCATCAGGCCCCTGTGTGTGCGCGTTTATGTGTGTGTGTGTGTGTGTGTGTGTGTGACCTGCGGCATAGTCCTGCTATGCTGCGGGCTAGTGCTGTTCCCCAGGGGGCTCTCATCTTTTACTGAGCCCTGACAGAAGATGGAGGCTGGGAGAGGGGTCCGCTGCATTAAAAAGCCTTTACCTAGCTCTGATTTATCACCCCTGCCTCACACAGACACACACGCACACACACGCACACACACAGACACACACAGACACACACACACACACAAGCACAATCACACACAAACGCGACTGCCAGCCCCACGCCATCTCACCATTCCTCGCTGCAGCTCGACTCTACACTCTATCAAACACACAGACATATAGATGCATGCACGTGCACACACACAAACACACACAAACACACACAAACTCAAACGGACACACATTCACACACACCATGAAACACATACTGGTTCCATCATAAGATGGCTGCCTCAGAGAAAGAGTAAGGGAGCGAGGTACCGCACTGCACCGCAGTGGTGATTTTGCATTTTAATGGTACCCCTCCTCTATTCCCTTCACCCCTCTCTCCCCTCAGTTGGTAATTCTGGTGCGGCAGGCAGGCAGGCGGCAAGCCACTGGCTACATCACCACAGGAAGACAGAGCGACACAATTACAGGACAGCATTTCCTGGGTACGTCACCTGCAAACGGCTGCATTTGAATGGGACAGTCACTGAGGAGGTGAGGGAGGAGAGCAGGAAAAGTATTTGTGTGTGTTTGTGTGCACTGTGGGAGGAAGTAGATTGTCATTACAGCACAACAAGCAGCAGCTGCACCTCTACACACACACCCACTATTTGAGCCTTTAATTGCAGAAGACAAACAAACACACACATCGCACAGAAAAACACGCTCACAAAATTCTGATTCAAAGCTGAACGCACACATCCTGAACTGAGACATGTACAAAGGTGAACACTGGCTTTGAAATGCATTACAACAAATACTAAGATGCACCCATACAAACACATCACACGCATACACAAGGCTGTCAACAAGCAAACACATGAAGAACATGAAGAACTTTGTCCTTGAGAAGGTTTGGTAATCATATTCATTCATTCATTCATACATATGGGTGGAATACATTTGCTCTATCTCCACTCGAGTTATTGCATGAGTGCTGATAAAAACTGGGAACAAAAAAAAGACACAGGGAATAAATTAGATCTCTGAATAAAAACCTTTATTTCCAACACACATTAATACAAGTTGACTCCACAAGAAGTTGTGAATTATGTTTAGCATATCTAATCTTCATAATTGTTGTCTTTTATTCCATCCCTATTCAGTCATGATATTCCAGGTGAAATCAAGGATCTCCTTTGTATGAAACTGACAATACTAGCACATTCAGTTAAGGACACAGTTCTTTTGGCCATCTTTCATGAATTCCCCCAGGTTAACATAACTAATGTATCTGTTTATTAATGTTTGAGTGCTTATTCACGCCTGCAAACTTTTGGTTATTTTTATCCACAAGATATTGTTTTGAAAGCAAACCAAATTAAAGTTTAAATGCAGACTTGCTGTAATTAAAATGCATCCAAACTGTATTGTGATTTATTTGTATCTGTGTTTTTGTATTTTACTTATATTTATATAATTATTAAAGTTATATGACATTTTTAAGAATTAAATAATTCTGTGCATTTGATGTGGGTATCTCTGCTGAAGGCCATCATGCAGTGGAGAGCAACAACCAGAGGAAAATATTTTGGGAACTGCACAGCTGAGGAGAGGTCGGCCAAGAGAGTTGGAACATAACGGTTCCAAGTGAGGCTTCTTTTTTTTTTTTTGCAAGCCTTGTCTTGTAAATGATTGTAAATTAGACCAGAGGATGTCGTATAACATGTGTGCATGTCTGTGTGTGTGTGTGTGCGTGCGTGTGTGTGTGTGTGTGATCTGAGCAAGCAAGCATATGATGAGCTATAGTTCAAAATTTAGACCTTTTGTGCGCACGTTAGCCAATGCTACCATAGATGCTGAAAAAGTAATATAAAAAAGTAGCTTGTAGAGTGTGTGTAGTACATGCATGTACCTGCATTTGTAGAAGAAGAAGAGGAGGAGGAGAGATTGCTGCTAATGGAATAATTTCTCACTTCTTGTAATAGAGGTTGTGGTGTTGAAGAAAGGATGATAATAACACTGCTCAGGCTGAAAATGGAAATAAATCCTTTGTTTAACTTCTAATTCTATGAATTTCTGAACAGTGCATTTTCAAAATATCACATTATGGCACTGAGAACCACAGTTGCAGATCAGCAGCATGTAACCACCATTCACTAGTTTACTGTGAGATCTTCATGATCTGTGTGTGTTTACATGCATGGGTCTGATTACTGGGCATTTGAACTCATTTGTTCATGAAAGCAGTAACATTTTGCTACTAATCTGTGTTTGTGTGTGTGTGTGTACTGAGGAAAAGGAGGGTAAGAGGAAGGTTGCTGCAGCTGTTCCAAAAACATAATTCATTGTTGGGAATGCTACAATCTAGATTACATCTCTTGCAGCTTAAAAGTGTATTTTCTCCAAAAACAGCAATCTACAGCTCATAAAAATTAATTCTGCTTCAGCATAAACGATCCTCTTTTCCTCTCACGCCAGCATATATGTGTGTATGTATGTGTATACATGTATTTGTCCGTATGGGATAAACAATCCCCTACTCCTGTCAGGAACACAGAGTGATCCATCAGTTTCTCCACAGAAAACCAATTTCATCAGAGATGTTCCGTTTTTCGCAGACACACACACACACACACACACCACCTATCCTGGCAGAGAGATAGAAAAGGGGAAAAGAAAGACAGACATACACACATGCACAGAACAGAGGAAGATAAAGGATGGTGAGGAAATGGAACAGAGAAGAGAAGGAGACATGAAGCAAAATTAAAAGGGAAATAAGAGAGGAGTGTGAAAATAAGAAAGACCGATCTTGCTGTGTTTAATAGGACACACTGTTATTTGCTGTCTCATCAGTTCAATGTAGTACGTAAAAACTGTTCATCTGTTGCCCTACATGCATCTGCACTAGGAGTTGACTAGGAGTGCCTGTCAAACAGGCTTTATGTGACTGCTCAAAAAAAAAAACACAGTTTCAGTCTCTACACAGTGGTGTTTGTAATGAAAAAAAGGAATAAAGATGAAAAGACATTTTCTCGCTTTTGACCGTTAAAGCTTGAAGTGTGGAATGACGAGCGGGGAGCAAGGCATGCTGTGGCGGCCCAGTTTTGCCGTGTTGAAGCGGGCAGATGACAACATAATTACAGAGTCATCTCATAACACGTGATTAAACAAACAATGCATGCCGTCTCCTCCTAAGGTCCCTGTTTCTAGCATCTTTTGTTTTCATGCATGTGTTTGCTGAATGGTGGAGTTGCATGTGTTCGCGCACTTGGGAAGGAAAAGCCAGACGGAAATATTGTATGCAGACAAACAGGCAATGGACAGCACAGCAGGCTAATGTATCTTTATAGTAATGGGCTTAAGTTAAAATGAGATGAGAAAGGCCTTCATTTTAGAGGAGCTGCATTGCTACTAATGACTAGAGGGCCTCCAACTGCCATCTCAGCCTATTATAACTTAGAGATGGCTCTTCTGTGTTTTTAAAGATGAATGCAAATTAAAAAGCATTAGGCTACATTCATTTGCGGTCTTTGGCATATAGGCCACTTTTGGTCTGAGGGCCACTTAAGGCAGCCTTATTTCTTCAAATGACCTTGAAATCAAAGAAAGAGCAAGTTTTAATGATTTAGAGGGCTCTTAAAGACTCGAAAGGAAAAGCAACACAGGGCCTCATTAAAAATTTCATTTAAACATTAAAAAAGCTTTTTGTTACAAATGTTCCTGCCAGGATGCTGAGTTGATACACAAAGAGGGCTGTAAGAATACCCAGATTCTGAGCCAATTTGATGTCAGCGCATCTCATCCCTTCATCAGTGATTCTATAAATTACAAGGCATGCTTATTTGACTGCTTTATAATTTTCTTTGTGAGACCCAGGTTTGTGTGTGTGATAAACGGCGGGCTGTGGAGCATTGTGATTTGGTGCAGGGCCTGTGAATGACCTGGGGAATGCAGTGTGTCACTTTATATTTAGCTTCTATTTCCTCACCGCCTGCTCTTCCGCTGCACATGGTATGATTTCAGTTTGTGAGTGTATGTGTGTGTGTTTGTGAAGACATATCCCATCACCCCCTAAAATTCCTTCATTCCCTCCTCCATTGCTCCCTTATTTCCCCAACGACTCAGCGTGCCTTGTAAAAACCTTAGCCTGGCTGCTCAGCGCCCTTTAAAATGTAAAGCAATATTACAAAGCCTGACACTTTGATCTCTGTTACTATGGTATTGTTTCAGGGGTCCAGTGAATGTGGCTGAGTTAAATGGGTGTGTGCCAGGTGTTACAGGTTGCTCTCACACAGAAGGAAAATAATGTAAGGAACTGATGAGAGAGTTGTGATATTATTTGTTTCTTACAGGTGTTAAGGCATTATACATGCCAAAAAAGAGAGAAAATGTGCCACATATTTTTCAGTTTTTGGCACGCGGATCCAGCACCTCCGTTAACTTCACCTCTCATGTGTTTAGTTATTTACAGCCCTGACAACAAAAAGCCTTGAACTGTTCAGCAAACTACACAGCACCCTTTGTGTCACAGGCAAAACAGGAAATCAGGCTTTTGTCCGCTCGAGATGGCATCAAAAAACACCTTGTTTCATCTGTCTTAAGCAATCCCATCTTGACGCCTTCACACGTCCCCATGTGGGGCTGTGCCGCTCCTCAGAACAGATTGGGAAACAGCACAAACGATCTGCTGGGGAAGTCCCAGCGGGCTGCCATAACATGCTCGTTTGCAGACGTACCTCTGTTGCACAGAGCCCATGTTTGATTTCTCTCAGGTCGCCCCTCCTTTTTTTTTCTCTTCTGCTCTCACTTCACTTCTATCACTTGCTCATTTTGCTGTCTATATCACCTACTTTCTTTCTCTCTCTCTCTGTCCCTGACACTCAGTCTCTATCAGCCTGTTGGCCTGTCTGTCTGTGTCTCTTTTTCCTTTTCTCCCGAGCATGCCTCCCTTTCTCACTCACACCTCCTCCTACTTCTCTTTCACTTTAAAATACGTGTTAGTTGGCTGTGTGTCTTGTAGAAATGCCAGCAGTGATTGTATCCTTCATTCGCAAGGCAATAATAAGGCAGGTGTACTCCTGCCCCCTCCATTTTCCTCACCTTCCTTCTTTCCTTTTGTACCTCAGAAATGAGGTATTGCAGCAGTAAACACTAAAAGCAGGAAGGCCAAGAAAAAGACATATATAAAAATTTGATTGCTTTTTTTCATTATGTTAGTTTGAGTGTGGCCTTTGTTGACACATGGGTAAATCTAGAGAAAATGATGTTAATGTTTATTTCCCATATTAAAGAACGCATCACTACAAGAAGTGTGCCTTTTGTTGCCTATTGCTATGTCCTCTTCCCAACTGATGCAGTGCTGCCAACTGCGCAAACAATATTTATCTCAATTACTAAAAAAAGCACACTGAATTCCCTCCTGGGGGTAAAAAATTACAAAGTTTTGCAGAATCAGTTGTTGGATGAGTTGAAAAGTTGCATTACACCTGTTAACATAAAAACAACAGGTTCTGTTTTGGTGCATACCCCCAAATACAGCAAGTAATAAATAACAAGATTTCATGTTGAGTATTTGTGCACAGGGGACAATGGTTTCCTGATTTCTCAGGTGTAATGCTTTGGTGGATGAATCGCAGGTGTAGGAAATATTGTGTGGTGGATGGAACCCAGGTGCCGGAGTTATTTCCGGTCTGTGCAGTTAATCACCAACTTGACGCTGAAATATGGCTTGCATTTTAGTGGTTTTAAAATAGTTCCCTTGACTGCATATACTTAGGTAGAGAAATAACAATAATAAGGGCATGATAAAGCCAAGAGACTGTGCTGCAAAATGGGTTCTGTTTTATCAGCGAATGTAGGCTCAAAGTCTGTAAGATAATAGAAACTAAAAAGGATTTGATGCTGTCTGCCTGATAACAATAATTTGACAGTTTCTATTCCTATGCAGCAATCAGGGCTTTGATGTAAGGAGCTGATTAATAACTAACTTCACCAATCCCTGTAAAAGGATTTTATGTGCAGATGTAGCATTCTAAGCAAGAAGAACAAATGAGCGAAGACAAGAAAAGTCTCTCTTTTTACACAACACAGTTTCACTTTTTTTTACAGGGCCAAAAACACAACATAGCGGCACAGAAAATGTATGTATTTGCACATGCATTTTTGATTTGAATTCCATACATGAACGCATAGATTAATATACTGTAAATTAACAGAAACATAAGTCTATGCAAGTCTCTGTCTTCCTTAGTTCCTATTCCAGTTTTGGTTAATTTCTGTAGGCAAGTGTCAGAATGAAACAGACTGTCTAAATATCTGTTTATAAGCTGTTTATCCTCGTTAAATGATGACAACATAGTAACGCCGATACGCAAGTGGCCTCAGATGTGATGTTGGTCAATATCTATTGACAGACAAATCATTGTTGTTGTTCTTTCGTTTCGTCATTGTCCAGGCCCAATGCATGAGGGGCTAAACTGGGAGTGAATGTGATTGGATTTTCGGTCTCCGTCATTAAATTCCCATGCGGGGAATACTAATTCCAGTATTTAGTGCGGTGATGCTAGGGCTTGCTTTCATCTTAAACTGATTCCAGTCTAATTAGATTGGGCATGTGGGGGGGGTGGTGGATGTATCCGTCTGGACTAATCCCTGCCTCTCTGTCCCAAACATTGTATTATCCAGAGAAAATCCATTGGCTGCAGGCTATTCAAAGGCAGATCTGCCTGAACTGCTGCCTCTGTACTGTATCATCTGGAAAGCTGTGGCTAGAAGGGTGCACTGTGCAGTGAGGGTGGAACCTAATGGTCATGAGTGATGTATGGGTTGCAGAAAACGCCATTTAGAATTTACAGTAAACCTTTTATCGTGTATTCAGGGCAAGACCGCTCGCTGCTGTGGCCTCTTTAGCAAAGCTGTGTCTGAACTACCACAAACTACTCTTCTCTTCAGATGGCCTTTTTATTCTAGGACAGTGCAGTTAGGTAGCAAAATTGGGTGGCCCCCAAAATATACAGTCACATTGAAGTGGCTTTTTTAAAGGTTTTATATTTTGTTTGACCTACAAACAGTCATTTCAGTAGATTCAGTGAGTCAAAATTGGCAAACAATACACTTATGTATACCCTCATGTACACATGCACCCAATTTAACGTGCATAGATCACCCTGTCATCCTGCTTGTGAATTACTGGCAGACCACAGTGAAAACACAGAGTAAAGAGGTCCTTCTTCTAGGCGCTGAGAAGGCCAGAAAAATGAAAGGCCTTCAGCCATTGTTCTCGACAAAGGTCAAACGCAATTCAATCCCATAATATGGCGGGGGGGGGGGGGGGGGGAGCCCTACCTCGGCAACCGCCAGCGCTTTAACGGTGAGCAACAGGAAAGGGCCATTCAGCAGAACAGTTGCACCCTGTGAGCCGAGCACATTCGTCAAGGGCGAGGGGTGAAGTCAGAAGGGGGGAGGAAAAAAGCTGGTTTTGAGGCTTTTACATGTCGCGGCTGTTTCACTGCACACTGAAGTGTGTTAAGCGAAACAATAAAGGCCACAACCGATTCTGCTAGAGTGAAAAGATCCTCATCTTCCCCTTCATTTTTTGCTGCCCTTGTGAAATTTCATTAGGTGGATTTAACGACTTGTGAATGTCGGCTTTCTCCGTGACCCTGACACTGGTGGCAGACACGTCTCGCTGGCAGGGTGTGATGTATTGTGTTGAGGTGTTCCTGAGGTGCAATTTTTAATGTGACAGCATCTGTTGACCTCACATCTATAAAGTCACCCTCCTGTCTCACACTGGCTTCTTAATAGAATTTTAAAAGCAGTATATAGTCAGCAGCACAAAACACAATATCGTAACATAACTTAAAAATTTACTTTTGACCTTAGATGCTGAGCTTCAAATGCCAATGGTAAACACTTTGTTCAACACATCAGCATGGGTTTACATACCTGTAAAGAGAGGATAAACATTACAAATTTTAGTTAATAACAGATGTTCTTTGCTCTCTGTTGTTACTGAATCTGTATCATCTGTTTATCCGTGGATGTGATTTATTATTATGGACGTTTCCCTTTTAATGGGAGGAGTCTAGAGCTGCACCTGATCAGATCCAGATTAGCAGACACTTCCAAACATAATCCCCTGCATCTGCTTAGATTCAGATTACTAAAAATAGCATAATGACAGGAAATACCCATTATATGATGTAGATTTTCTGTCTGTCAGTGACTGGAAGGACAATTATTAGAGAAATGTTGACATAATATAGCCTTTGTTAACAGTATGACATAGGTATACTTGAAAGTTTTGGGAAAGGATATGCCTTAATTGACATTGTAATATATAAAAAAAGAAAAATGTATGGTAAATTATCTGCAGTCTAAAATGCTGAGCTCATCTAGAGCACTGGCAATTTCACTACACTACACTAACCATATATTCTAAATTACTGTCAAAATTTTTTAATTGCCAATTGAACCACAATATAAATTTGTAAAATACTTTGACAAAATACACAATATATGTGACATTATAATAAAATTAGATTAGAACATTTATGGACATGAAGATTTTAAGGACTGCATTTGCAAATGCTTGATGGAAACGTGAGATTATATATACATAATCTGTGAATCAGATGTGTGAAAGGCAAGCTATTAGTTAGATAGACAGTTTATTAGAACACGAAAAAGTGAACATGAAAAAAAGAATATTTGATGAGACCAAACTGGTTTGCAGATACAGTTTTTAATGTATCACAACAATGAGCAACAAACATACTTGATGAACTATTTCCAGAAGTTGTTCAAATACCATCTACAATAAACGTCATTTCAACTATGACAACAGGTCTGTGACAAAATAAAAAAAAGGTTTCAAAACCATGTTATTACCGTGATACGGTACAGTTGAGACCTCAAACAGTACAGTAACAAAAACTAATGCGACTACTCTCTATATATAAAACATCAATAACATTTTTGGTTTAGTTTATTTAAAGTTTTAGCCATAGGGGCTTCTTCTTATTAAAACCTCAGGGTGCATTTCCTATGTAACCCAGATGTTGAAGAGTACATATTGTGTAGGATATGATTGCGCCATGAAAATCCCTTTGACATCCAGAAGAACAATTCCAATTTCAACCTTTTGAAGGCTGTCCCCATAAACATGACACAATCCATCCATTTTTTTAAAAAGTCCTTTTTTTCTTTTTGGCTGCTGTGCAGTTGCAATATCTATGTACAGTTATATTGTTGGACCATCCTTTTTGTTGGTTTGTTAGCTTTTACCAGTCCTTGGTGTGGAAAGCGTCCTGTCTGATGCTAACATCTTAGCACATGATGCTAGTTGACAGTTCAGTCTTATAATGCTGAGCCACAGAGTGGGGAAAGGCAAAAAGCCAGAGTTGTGAAAGCCTTTGGAATCAGGACAGTCGCTCATGTTTGTACAATGGCAGAATTGCACCTTGGGAGGCCAGGATGTCTCTTATGAAACACAATCGAAAAGTGTCTTCAGGATTAAAGTAAATGTTAAAATACTAAAAATCCAAATAATGACATTTAAAAAGCTCACGCAGAAAATTAAAAACTGACATTTTGCTTTAAAACTTTGAAAACAAAACACCTTTACAATAATAAAACATAAGAGGAAATGTTACTTGATTTCATTGTTTGAAACAATAACTAAGCATGATTTGATTTAACCTGTCAAACAGTTGCATTACATGCTACTTGCTCATCTCAGAATAGGAAATACCAAAAGCAATACATTTTTGCATTTCTTCATATTAATAAATTTGTACCATGCACAGCCAACTACGAATATGTACAACAGCTTAGCTTTCTTTGTTCACAAGCCTTTTTCTTTCATACAAATAGCCTTCTGTTACTTTGGAATGAATCACATTGGTTTCAATTACCAAACTAGAAAGTGATTCGTAAAAAATTGAACACCCTTTGACAGCTTTCACATTCTTAGTTCCACAGCAAAATAACAAAATAATATAAAATAAAAAATAGCAAAGCAAAGCAAGTAATGGGTCAGTATTATGTCTGGTAGAAAGTTGAGAGAATTTATGGCAAGCAAAATAACATTACACAGTAGCAGCAAAACTTTGTAAGGTAATACTTTGCAATGTTGAAATCACTAAATGTGGAAAAATTAAAATGTTGACTTTAACTGTAGATCATCAGAAGTGCCCAGAGAATTAATGGGAGGACGTCAACCTATGCACTAAATGACTGCGTATAGGTGTAACACTGTTTTAAGTCCTACAAGTACATGAAAATGTTTTTAATATACAACAAAAATGCTGTTGTCCCCCTTATAAAGCAGCATATTTGCAAACGTATAGCAAATTATCATACCTTTTTTAACATTGTGACCAACTTGTACCTTAACAGTTTCAAGTATACAGTACTGCTTTCATGGATGCACCAATTGTTAAATAGGTCTCTAGATTGTTAGGCATCAATCCTGTAACAAATATGGACCAATATGCTGCTGCAATAGACACAAATAATAATTAAAACACAACCATACATACATACAAACAGAAAAAAATCTATTAAATTAACAAATGGCCTACTCAAATAATAAAAAGACAAATAAAAACAAAATAAGTGCACTATAGTCCAGACACAAGCAGGTACCGTAACAGTACAGCAATTCACAAATGAAAAATGTTATATTCACATAATCCGAGAGTCTATCAAAACTAGAGTTATTACCTCTTCAGAAAAGGGTGTGAGCAGAGGTAAAAGTGAGAGGGTAAGAGTTGGCACAGATTAGTATATACTACAAGAAAAAAGGGGGTGGGAAATAGATACAGCTTGTTGTAATACAAACTGGCAAACACAGGGGCATCATACACATTTACTTCACCATTCTAAATTCCCTCAGTGGCAAAACCATACTGTCTTTGTAGGGCAAAACTAAAAGGATATGCACATCGTCCACTGTAACAGTAATATTGTCTCTTGGTACTCTATACACATCAAGGAAATGCGTCCGATAAAGCTTGACATGTTTTGGTTATAAGCCAAGTGTACCCAGGCTTTTTGCTGCTTTAACAAATGAGAAATGTTATGTTCTGACCTGAGAATTTAAAGCTACTGAATTACACCTATCTAAACTAAGAGAGATTCTCTTTGAGGGTTCTGGATCGTCATCCCATACAGTACATGCTAGCATTTGGAAAACAATCCAGCTGAGGTGCAATTTGCTATCGTGAGAGTTTTTGGCTTGAAACAAGCCCCCCAAGGGAGCCTGTGGGATTTTTTCCTACTCCATGTTTTTGTATACAATATAAGCTCAGTCAAGCATCTGCAACAGTTCTGTCCATAACAAAAATCAATCAATATCTTGCCAGCATATCAATATGGGAAAAACAATCCTGAGTCAATCATTTGGTACTGTAATTTTTTGGGTTAAGAGAAACTTTGGAACTGCAGTTTAAAAAGTCTTATTTTTTTCTTTAAGCAAGGGATCCTTTTGTCACTCCTACACACTGAACATATCCATTCTGATACTACTGAAGCTCGCGTCTAGGCCAGAGGCCGACTTAGCCTTGACTTCCAACGCGTTATCTAAGTCATCCAGCTTCTGGCTTAGCTCATTGTCAGACTCATCTGAACAACTCTCGGTGGGTAGTGAGGTTGGAACCCCTGAGGTGCTGCAGGAAGTTGAGGTAACCGTTGAAGGTGAGGAGAGGGGGGGGGGAGGAGAGGCAGACGGGGAGGAGGAAGCAGCTTTCCGGGCTGTGGTGGCCTGGAACAGGACATTTGGCCAGGACTTCATGGACAAGTGAGAGAGATGAGGAAAGGTGTTATTAGAAGAAGCTGCAGACTGCGAGGTAGATGTGGTGTTAGGAGTAGGGGAGCAGACAGAGTGAGGTAATAATCTAGTATGCTCTTTGGCATTTCTCATTGCTTGTTTGATTGTTTTCTCTTTGTGCAAGCTCGACTGAAGGTGTTGGCCAAGTGCTTCATTCCCGTTAACAACCACATTGCAGGCAACACACGTGTAGTTGCTCACTGCCTTTCGAAGCACTGTCTCTTGCGGATCAGTAAAAGTATGTCCGAAGTAACAGAAGGACTTCTGATGATGCACCACTGAATCTTCGTCAGCAAAAATCATCTGGCACTTCCTGCATATAAACTCATGCTTGACGGACGGTACAATAAAAGCGTCTGGAAAATCCATGGTACTTTTGGTATCTGTTTTCGGTTCTTCTTTTGTGCTTTCTGTTGAAGAGCCTTTGTTGGTTTCATCCTTAGCATCTACAGCTTCTTTTGGTTTGAAAGAGTTGGTGGTGGTGCTCTGTATGCTCTGGGGTGTCTTCACAGGGGATGTTTTTTGTTGTTGCTGCTGCTGCAGTTGTTGTTTCTGCTGTTGCTCAAGTTGTTTCTGCTGCTGCTGTTGTTGTTTCTGCTGCTGTTGTTGTTGTTTCTGCAGTGAATCTTGGAGGGACTGCTGGTACTGCTGGTACTGCTGTAGGAGAGCGGTAGGGGAGAGACCAGCGGCCATGGCAGCTTGTGGGACTGCTGCTGGGCCATATGGAAACAGGTTCTCCATTCCACACAGAGGTGGGAAGTAGCCCCCTGTTTGGACCCCTCTAGGAAGCTGGGGGGAGAAGCAGTTTGGAAATCCAGGTAGAAAGTAGGGCAGGAACTGCCCCCCCAAGAAAGAGCTGGGATCACCTGTGGCAAGAGCATTCTGAAGTGCCTGAAGCTGTGATGCGTCCAGTGGAGTCTCACTTCCTGGTTTCCCTGGAGCTGGACATGGTTTCTCCCTTTTCTTGGTCATGCTGGGAGTCTCAGGGCGTGAGCTGCTCTCGTTCCCTCTGTCCTTCACCTTCATCTGAGGTGGTTTGTCTCCTGGTTTCTTGCTGCTGTCTCTCTCTGAGTCTTTACCTTGCTGCTCTTTATGATTTACTGCTGCCAAAGGTGTGGAAGGAACAGAAGGAGGAGGTGGAGGAGGAGGAGGAGGAGGAGGAGGAGGAGGAGGAGTCTGCAGAAGAGTCTTGGTTGGGGTAGTGCTGAGAGACATGGCAGGAGAGGGGGTGGCTGGTGTAGGGAACCCAAGCATGCCAGCACCGGGAGACGCTAAAGCTGAAATACAGTGGTATATAAATATGGAAATATTCAATATTTAAATATTCAATCCCAAATCACTATGGAAATTAGTTTGTATGACAAGATAAAGATGATTAATTTGTCACTGGCTGAGTCTTTATTTCTCTTGTTAAGATTTTGTTATGGATCAAAACTGTCACATGCGCTTTTTGATCATTCCAATCTGCCAATATATTATGATATAAATATACCAAACCTACAATAAGGGGAAAAACAAACAACACAAACAAAAGCCATGATATAGATCCATTTGTTGTAATAACAAAAAAATCTCTGAATTATGAATTAGCAGTTCAACTCTGATGATGACATTATGCATGCACTAACTCCCACCATTTTCAATAGTTTTAAAAAATAAGACTTTTTGACAAACACCACTGTGATATGGGATAAACAGTAGTATAGTCGAATAAAATAGTGCATGATAAAGCTCAGTTCATAAAGTCTATTTAACTTTTTATGTCACTGTTTGTCATACTAACTCACCAGGTGTATTAGGTGGGAAAACAGGAAGTGATGATGGCCCGTTGACCCCAGGAAGTAGCACTGGCGGAAGGCCAGATAACCCTGGGTAGCCTGAGGGTAGGCTGAGGCCATGAAGTGCATTATTGTTGTCCACTGCAGTCTGTTGCTGCTGGCCAGGCAGGCTGAGTCCCTCACCAGCTTTCTTCATGCGGTCCAGCTCTTGCTGCGCCATCAGCTGACGGACAGTGGTTGGTGCTAGGTAGTCCTTTTCTCTATCTACCTGGTTTCCCAGGGTTTCTTGCACTTTGGCGATGTGCTGTTTGGAGAAGATGTGGTCTCGGACGGACATCCGGGCAGTGTACTTTATACCACACAAAGTACACTCAGGCCTGGGCCCATCTGGTGAGCCTTGACTTATCATGAATGGCTTTCCAATGTTAATCTTGAATTTCTTTTCTTTAGCACGAGCATTCTGGAACCACACCTGGACAACACGCTTGGGAAGTCCAATCTCATTGCCAAGCATCTCACACTCTTGCATTGTAGGAGTGCGGTAGTCACTGAAACAGGCTTTGAGTACTTTAAGTTGCAGGTTACTCATTTGAGTCCTGAATCGTTTGTGGCCTGGCCTGTCGCCACCATTGCTGCCTTTCCCGGATTTGAAGGGGTTACCTGCCCCAAAGGGACTAGGGGAACTAGGATCAGCTAGGCTTGATGATTCACTCCTGTCATTGCTTTCATCCATGTCATCATCTCTGGAGCTAAAGTAAGAGTCATAGTCTTTTCCAGAGAAGCTGAGGGCAGGGCTCACCATGCTGAATTGGAACCTTTCATTGCCACCATCAGAATTTGATGCCAGGACACTCTTGTTGTCATTCAGCTTGTCCCCTCCATTGGCTGTGAGGTTCTCAACCTCATTGTTATTACCCTCATCTCCAGTTGTAGCATCACTAATAGCTGTATTAATTGATGATGTCTCGTCAAAGTCCATCTTACTGAGATCATAAGATGTGGCTTCTGCTGAATTTATATTAGGCCCTTCACTTTCATCACAGTTTTCAGCTTTTAAGGATGAAGGGCTCAAGAAGTTTTTTACTTGTGTTTCAGATGGTTTGACTGGTGTTGAGGATGCAGCAGGCAGCTCATACTCATTTGGCTCAGTCTTGGTAGGCAGCAGTGAGTAGTCAAAAAAATTATACTTATTTGGGCTTTCACCTCTTTCATTGTCTTGATTCATCATTGGGCTCGGTGGCAAGCTAAAGCCTGCTTGCTTAGCCTCATGCCAGTGTCTAGATCGTATGTGGCTATCTAGAGCAGATTTAGCCTTGAACAGTGCTCTGCAAAAGGGACATTTTTTGTGGGACTGGGAAGGCCCTATCGCCCTAAACTGCCCCTTTCTTTCTCTTGCACGAGTGTTTTGGAACCAAACTTGCACAACTCTCTTTTTCAAGCCAACCTCTCTTGCAATGTGGTCCAACATCTTCCTAGTTGGGTTAGAGTCAAGTAGGTATTTGTCATAGAGAATCTCCAGTTGTTCTGGTGTGATGGTAGTTCTCAAACGTTTATCTCTGTGTTGCTCTTCACTACTGTTTCCACCATCTTTATCATTAGCACTTTCGTCCTTGTCATCCAGTTTTCTCTTCATTGACCCAGAACCTGCAGCAGAGGCCAAACCAGAGCTACCCTGAGAGGGGATTTGGGAGAGGCCTCCAGATAATAGCTGGCTAGCCATTAGGGGGTTGTTGGGGTCAAATATCATATAGGGCATATCAATGGGTCTTTCAAGGAACTGAGAGTGAAGGAATTGGTTTTGGGCAGCCAAGAAATGCATGTGCTGGTGCTCCTGCCATAGCTCCACAGTGGGGAATGCAATCTTACACTGGTCACACTGGTACTGAAGCATCTGGTGTGGGAGGCTGTTGGTGAGTGAGGAAAGGGCGAGGGAGAGTGGACTTGAGGGCACTGCAGCTGCCTGTGGCTGGGAATGGGGTCTTGAAATTTGTGGCTGGGGAGCCTTCTGAGGAGGTGGCTGAGGTGTGCAAGCCTTAGATGGTCTTGGTTCTGGTAGTGACTTGATCACTGGTGAGGGGGCAGTCTCAGTTTGTTTAGGTTCAGTTTCAGGGGCAACGTCTGGCTTGGGGGAAGTTTTCCCCATACTGGCACGAGGAGAGGCCATCGCAGGGGAGCTTGAGCCAGAACTGGTGGCAGTTCCTTGGGATTGTTTGGGGGGCTCTAAAGGTACTTGGGTAGTCTTAACTGGAGCTTTCTCATAGTAATCTACATATTCCTCACAGTTGTTGTCCTCATTACCTTCCTCATCTTCATCCTTATAACACAACTTTTTCTGGTGAGTGATAAGGTCAAAGATGCGTGGGAACACAATGTTGCACTTTTTACACTGGTACTGCATGTTGCTAGTTCTGATGTATCGCTCATTGGTCAGCTCTTTTTTCTCATTGTCTTTAGAATCTGCCTGGTTTTCATAGCTCTTGCGAGCTTTTTGGCGGGCATTCTGGAACCACACTACAATGACCCGGGTAGGTAGGTTGAGCACAGTGGAGAGCTGCTCAATCTCATCATCCTTTGGATAGGCATTAGTGTCAAAGAAATCTTGAAGTACCCTCAACTGGTAATCAGTGAATCTGGTCCTGGAGGACCTCTTGTTGAGGCCCGATTCAGTTCTGTAATATTCATGTGCACTGAGCTGAGGCTCCATTCGAATATCTTCCAAAGTAGTAATGGGAGGAATATTAAAATTGTAGGGAGAGTCTTTACTCCGCTGCCTCTCTTTGAAGAGAGTGTTACGGAACCAGTGCTTTATGACTTTTTGGGGTAAGCCAGACTTCTCTGACATCTCCTGAATTTGTTCTTCATTGGGGGAATTGTTGATGTCAAAGTTGGCACGAAGAATCTTAAGCTGGTCATCTGTGATACGAGTGCGTGGTCGCTTAAACTGGGACTGGCGGAGGAAGTTTGGATCAAGACCCAATTGTTGCTGGCAGAGCTGTGTAAGGTCTGAGGAAAGAGAGTCCATAGTGGGCAGCTGGAGGGCCAGCTGAGGGGGCAGGCCTGGGTGCTGGACGGACTGCATCATTAGAGGTGGAAAAAGGGGCAAATCCAAAGGAACAGGGAGCTGCACTTGGGGAGGCGCAGTAGGGGCAGCAGGTGGCGGAGGAGGGGGTGGAGGCGGCTGGTGAGAGGGTTGGTGTTGAGTCTGATGGGGGGCCGGAACTGGCGAAGGTACTGGGGTTTGGGGCTTGGTCATTGATGTAGAAGGAGGCTGAGGAGTGGTCACTGGGGCTGGAGCAGGAGGCGGCGGTGGAGGAGGAGGTGGTGGTGGCGGTGGAGGTGGAGTTTCAGGTGAAGCAGGATTTATTGGATAGAGTTTGTCATAGGCCTCTCTGTACTGCTGGGCAAACTTTTCCAGCTCCACATATGGGAAAAAGTGACTGTGCACATGTTCCTGGTGGCTTTTGAGAATAAGCATATTGGAGAAGAGTTTTCCACACATCCCACACTCAAGCTTATCAGTGTTCATTTCTGCTTGTTCAACTCCATCTTTGTTTTTCTTTTGGTTTTTTTGCCTGTTTTCATTGTACTGGATGACCAGTTCAAATCCAAAGTTCTCTAGCAGTGCTTTGGCTGCATTGCCCCTTGCTCCTGACACAATACGTGGAGGAGGAATCAATGGTTCTGGGAACTTTGACTTTTTAGAGTCTTTTCCTCCATCACTTAATGCATCACTTGCATTTTCCATCTTTGCTCTGTTTTCTTGTTTTTCTAGGTGGTCCTCTGCCTCTCTTGACATCTGAATTTCTGAAACTGAAACAGTGCTGGATTCCATTTTGGCTTTGTGGTTCTGCAGTTGCTGGTTTTTCTGTTGTTGCATTTGCGACTGTGTCTGAGAGGCTTGCTGCTGTTGCTGCTGAGCCTGTTGCTGGGCCTGAGCCTGCTGCAGCTGGTGCTGCTGTTGCATCTGTTGCTTCAGGTCCTCTAGGAATGACCCAGTAAGACCAGGCATTCCAAAAGCTGCTGCTGAGTGCAGTGCAAGTTCTGGACTAAGATTGAACTCTGCTCCTGGGATGTAGAAGGGGAAGAGGAACTGTGGCTGTTGAAATTGCAGTAGTGCTTCTGGGGTCATTGGAAAATGGGGGAAGAAAGCTGGATTAAGGAACTGAGGCTGGAAGAAGGCAGCCTGTTGTTGGAGTTCATGTTGAAGCTGCATTTGCAGTTGGGCTGAGGACTGCGCTGACTGGTGGTTACTTGCCTGTGCTGAAACATGGTCAGTAGTTGTTTGTTTTGTGTTGCTGCTGCTGTTAGTGTCTTTGGGTTCCACAGTGTTTTCCTTGTTAGCAGAGGGAGTTCCACTTCTAGCAGTGTCTGAGTTGTTGTTGTTCCCTTGTGTGCTTGGGGCTGGGCTTTTTGCAGGCACTGGACAACTAGTGCCACTGATACTGCTACTGCTGCTCATTTCAGTTTTGGCTGTTCTGGCTTTGGTCTGGTGGAGTACTGACCTCATGTGAATTTCAAGTGTTGAGCTTTGGCTGTAGGCAACATTGCAAATACTGCATTTAAACGGCTTGTTGTCAATGCTGTTGCTTGTCTCTTGTGGAACTGGGCTTGAGGCCTCTTGAAGAACCTTCTTCAACTTATGCAGGTGGGAAACTGAATTATAGTGGACTAGGAGGATGTTCTTCTGGGTGAAGGACTCCTTACATACTGTGCACTTGTAAGGCCGAGAAGGGTCCAAAAATTTCTCCATAGTAAAGTTGGGCCCTTTTCTAAATGGTAGGGTCCGTTTTGGTTCTGCTCCCATGTCATCTAGCAGAGAACTACTGTCACTTCCTGTAGGACTGGGCTTCTCCTCCTGGTCCATTTCATCATCTTTGTCCAAGTCATGTTCAAAGGCCTGAGCTTCCTCCAAAGCCCTGGCCTCACTCTCAGTGATATCTCCATTTAGTGGCAGATTTCCTATGAGTTGCTGTACCTCAGCTTCACTAAGTTCAGGGTGTCCATTTTCCAAATGCTTCCTGAGGGCCAGGAATGTCCTGAAGCTGCGCTGGCAAAGGCTGCACATAGTGGCGGCTCTGATGGCATGGTACTGGGAATGTATCTGAAGCTTCTGCATTGTCTTGAAGGCCAGGCTGCAATGGTTGCAACGATATTTGTAGACATGACGATCAGATACTGAGAGCTGCTGCTGTTGTTGCTGGAGCCTTTGAAGCTCACTGAGATGGTCCTGTAGGGTATCAGGGGACTTGCTATCATGTCCTAACCCACTGGCTCTCTTCCAGCCTGGAGCTTCTGAGGCCTCCTTTGGTGGCTTAAGTTCCTCACCCTGCAGGTCCAATTCATTCTTGTCTTGATTGGTCAGCTCATCCTTGTTTCCTAAAAGCAGAAAATACAATTTGAAGACACTGGTGCATTGTAATTGCATGCAATACTGAATCATTTACTTAGCACTCTTATTTTTCTGAGAAATGACAAGCAACTCAATAAACCTAAGAATAATACCTACATATATTCATATATCAAAATCAAATTAATGACAGAAAGAAAATAATCTAAGTACCAAATTCTGCTCACCTTGAGACTTTCCTGACCCATCAGTAAGAGAGGTAGAGGAATCCATTAAAGACAGGCATTTGTCTTGTCCAGTTTGGGGCTGCATTTTATTATTTGGTGTTGCTGTGTCAGGTCCGACAACCTATCAATACCAAACAAATGTCTTCATTAACATATTAATTTAAAATAATGATATGAGATGGTAGATTATATCTCCAATATTTGTAAATGTTCAGGAAGTGCCTTTATTACAACTCTTATTTCAAAGAGAGAATTTGCTCGTCTCATTGAAAAACAACCATCAAGGTTATGGCGGTATCTCGAGGGAGTACAATAAATGCCTGGGAAATGCTTTATGGGAATCTTGCAGTATGCCCTTGCCCTTAACTACACTAGGAGACGAGAGGGATGACTGGACAGTCCTGACAAACATCATTTCCATTTTCAATTGTATGTTCACTTCTCAAAATGAGTACTAAAAGGGAAATACACGTTTTCTAGGTGTTTAAAATCAATTCATAAACAAGTAACAGAAATATCAGTTTATATGTATCAAGTAAAGTAAAACTATAGCATATTCATATTCTGCAATTACAACAAACCTTCCTTTATTTATTGAAACCGCTTAGTATCACCTTTTACTTTTTCTTTAGCAAATTTGCAAGAACACATTTGTGCTGATATACACTCACAAAAATCTCATTTCTAATAATTGCTTATACATACAGTGAGAATCAGCTTTTCCACACAGTCAGGAGCCACACTGTGAAGGTGGGTGAGATGCAGCTGCAGGTGAATCTTGTTGCTCAAGACATCCTGGCACAGTGGGCAGCGGATCACTGGCTGCATAGAATGCTGGGACATCACATGGAGCTGCATACGGTTGGCATCTTTACTGCTGTAGTTGCAATATGGACACTGCTGAACCTAAAGAAAACAAGAGGGTATAAGTAAGTATCTTAGGAGTTGAGAAATAATGAAATCATATCCAAGAGAAAGGACATCCTGTGCAAAGTACAAATTAATCCAAGAGCAGGAATTTTGCACAAGATGTAGTCCATAGTGATTATCATTCTTGCACCACAGAGCCATTATCATAGCTGACTTTCCACTGTCTGCCTCGCTGAAGAAACAACCAGACATCACTTTTTGAAGACTAACAAGGATTTGATCAAGACATGCAAGAACCATGTCTCCAGAACTGTTAGAGGTGAAAATAACTACATATCTGCAACATTACATTGAATTTGTATGGGGCTTTCCTATTCTACACTGCCCACTCACCTCATCACATCACATTTACCTCTCCCCACCAACCCCCACGCCCACTTTAAAACAGAAAATGTAGATCAACCATCTTTCACATAATTCACTTAAGTCTCTCAACTCATGCAATTTTATTAGCAGAAAACACGATTGGCCAGAATTTCTAATCAGGGTATTACAGATGACAAAGGTGTGTACTCTCCGAAGCTACGCCCTGCCCTCATTACAGGGAGTACTCTGAACGTAGCTGCCTCCCCACCACCTGTCTTAATAGAATCCATTTCTGAAATGACTAAGTCCTCCTTCCTTGCAGGGCCCAGAACCAGACAAGCTAATACTTCATAATCTAATTTAAAAACACATATAATTTAAAGAGATGCAAAAGGGGGAAAGAAGCAGGGAGGACGCCTAAGGCTACTGCAGGTATTCTACTTGAGAACACAAAGACTAGCCCACTGTGCTTGATGCTAAAAAGCTCTGTCAGGGAGGCAATGGCGGGCTGCATTTAACCCTTTGATAGAAAGCTGGCGCCAGCAATTGCTAAATGCTTAGCTTAGCATTTCTGCTTCTTACAGTTCACAAGTATCTTCCCATCCAACAGTGACAGTGAAGGTTAGATTTCATTAGTGCTTATTTTGGGGGACCAGCCTCATTAGCTATTAGCTTTCTGTACCTAACATGTAACAATTTATTTGGAATATGAATTGCTAGATGTCCACTCTGGATAGATGCACACAAAGCTCCATAACCCACAGACGTACACACTGAGGATAAGCTAGAACACACCCTGTTTGAGTTAGGAACTACACCAGTACATCACAAGAATGTTGCTTTTCTAGTGCAATTGTACAGTTTCCTCTTGTGATTCTATAAACCTTTACCTGCTCATTGGCAGAGGTCTTCCCTTCAGCAGACTTTGGCCTTTTGGGTGGACTTTCAAGTTGTCTATCTGGCAGGAGGGAATGTTTGACCATAGCATTCGGTCCAATAACCTCTTTGGATATGGCATTCACTCCTGACAGACAGTGGAGAGAGAGGGAGAGAAAGGGAGATAGACACAGCATGTAAATAGATTAAAAATCTATGTTTTTCATTGATATATCAGTTATTATTTATGTGTATAGCTTGTATGTCTGCTTTGTATAATCTAAGTTTAGACATATTCATAATAAATATTATTTTAAAACAAAATGCATCACATTAACAATTTAAAAAACACAACAAAGCTGCAAAATTGCAAAATCTTTGCATGGACAAACAACAGACTATTTTTTTAATGGTACTTTGAGCATTGGAGCAGGCCCTATGTCACATTAAAATATAGTATCCCATAAATAAGACATACCTACTGCATGAGAAATGGGAATTAATCTAGAGCACATCAAGTATACAGAATTGACACTATAAGTGATTAAACTGAAATGTTTTACATTTTGTGGCCACGTTACATGATAAAGTGTTCAACGACTATTGATTCACATTTAATAAATAACATAAACAAGTATACCACATTAATATTCATTGAGAAATAGGTGATGATTTTAAAAATGATTTAACACCAAGACAACATAAGTATGGATACAAGCATGGACTGTATTATTCACATTCATATACACTGACGTGTTTCTGCCCTGAGGACATGTGAAATGGAGAAAACTCAGGCAGCCTCATTATCCCAGCACGACATACATTAAATGTTATGGTAATATTATACACTTCATTAGTTCATATACATTCCCCCAGCTGCCTCAACAACTTCTCTGTCTGTACAAGATTCTAAATTTTCGAGGCTTGGTCACGGCTGGTGGTACAGTAGCAGCACTACTTGTGTGTGTCTATTTGTATGCGTGCATGTAAGCGTGTGTGACGTTAACAGCAGGGCTCAATGTGGAGAGATCAGCCTCTGGTTGTATTTAGTAAATGCTGCAGCCGCTGATAAATCTTTCATTAGCCTCATCCTGAGATACAGGCCATGCAGGCCCTGCTATACTCTGCCACTGCAATTTACCCACTCGGCACAACACAAAGACACAGCAACAGCAACTCTCCCTCCCTCCCTCCCTCTCACTTGCTCTCTTTCTCCCTCTCTTCCTAAGCCCTCACCCCACTTCTCTTGCCCTCCCTCCCTCCTCTGGTCACTCAAGGCAATATGTGAGCCTCACTCTTGCGAATCAACGCTTCACGCTAGATGCACAAATGGAAAAAAAGGGAAATCAAAGCACTGATACATGGAGAGGGGGTTGAAAAAAAACATTTTGTATTTCATATTATTCCGTGGCTCGTGTTTGTATTGGGCGCATATCAATTCCTCCAGCCCGTTCATGCATTTTAATTCTGTTGCATTAAGTAGACGTTCCACTTATTTTATTTGTAATCCCCTATATCTGGAGCCTGAAATATTGGCCTGTCAAGGAAAGTGACAAGAAAGAGAGGGAGGGGGAAGAAAGGAAGAAAGAGAGAGAGGGGAGAAAAAAACCACAAGGGCACAATGTGAATTTCCAAGAACATCCGAGAATTGCTCTGCAGCTCAGAATAGCAAGGTAATCTCGTCTTCCACTGCTTGTGATGGCCCCTGCAGGGCTTGTGCGTGTGTGTCTATGTGCATGTATGTGTATATACATATTGTGTATTACGTGCTTCATGACAAGCCTCTGACACTCCATTGGCCAGATTGGTACAGCCTGGAAGCACCCGTCATATCACCTGACCTTTCCAAAGCCTCTGCCCCGCCTCCCATATTTATTATGACCATTTCTAATTTCAACTTTCAATTTTTGCCTCCGTCTTCCAGTCAATTTGCAACTAAATTACATCCCTGCAAAAGGAGATGAGGCAATTGTCAGACAAGGGGCTGCAAACACATTTACAATGCGGTGGGGGAAAAAGCCCACAGATCACCATTGATTACTGTTTGTGTAGTGTGTATGTGTGTGTGTGTGTGTGTGTGTGTGTGTGTGTGTGTGTGTGTGTGTGTGTGTGTGTGTGTGTGTGTGTGTATGTATGTATGTGTGTGCGCATGAAGCAACATGAAGATCTGTCCTTCTGGTTTAGATTCGTCTTCGACCTAGTGCTTTCATCAACACTCATGACACGCTAAGAAAAACAGTTGGTTAACCTTGAATGTTGAGATAGCAGTTCTCTCTATGGCCACTTAGGAGCTTTAAATGGAAGGCCCTGCGAGTGAATAATAAAGTTGTTTTGAGGCATAGAATTGCATTCAAAATGTCCTCCAAGGATATAATCACCTGTAACACAAAATAAAAACAATGGCTAGCACAAACCAAACACTATCTATGAATTCATGAGAGAAAATCAAAATATCCCTCTGCCTGTTGTTTTTAACTAGCTTCATATTCTTGTCCTCAATAGTACATGGATGGCTAAAATAATTAGATATAAATAATGGAAGAGAGTAGCATTGAGAGCAAGAGACTTCTCTCATTTTCCTTTGTCTCTGAGTCTGCACCCCACACTTAATGACTGTGTCCTTTTCCCTCCTCCTCCCTGTTCTTTTCCCTCCCTTCCCACCTTCCCTCCATCCTTAGGTGGGCTCCAGCAGCTGCAGCCCAGTGAAGCGGAGGGGCAGAATAAACCTGACACCACACCCCCCCACCACCAATGACAAATGTCTGCATGCAGCAGGACCTTGCTTGATTAGATAAATCAAAAGGTGATTTATGACACTCAACCCCTTTTGCATTGCAGGGGGAGAGAGCGGCACACTCACCACCCATCTTTATTTGCAACTGTCAATGGTGTTTAGGGAGCTGCGTATACACACACTCATATACAAGCAAGTGGGCGCTTAAATGGAGAGAAATACAGAGCAATGGAGAGAGAGGCAGAAAAATGTAGAAAAACAGGGAAAAAAACAAGAAAAAATGATAGAGAGGGGCAGAGAAGCCTATAGCTCTAAATACCACAGGATATTTCTGTCCCAAATTGCTCCTCAAAAAGGCAGGACGACCGACAATACCATCATAGCTAATGTTTTTCCCGGGGAGCTATTTTAGAATCTGCCCTTTTGTGTCAAAAAGGGTGAGACATTTTGAGCAAAGTGAACCAAGCCAATGAGATTTTCACACAAACAAGAATATCATTGAATCCTTATATCTCTCCAACTATGACTTCATATAAAATGAACTACATCTCGGAGCAGGCTTTCTAAACAATCAACCCTACCTATTGCAATCTTTTACTCTTTTTTCTTTTCGTTTACAAGCTGCAAAACAATTAGATTCCATTCCTGACATTTAATTTCATGAAAAATAAAAAAAACCCACAAACATAGAGCAGAGAGCAGGGGGAAAGGGCTGTCAATTAAGAAGGAGCAGGTTGGGTGGCGGCAGCTTGGATTTAGTATTCAATTTAGCAGTCCTGAGCCCTGGCAGACTGGCTAAGGTTACGGAGCAGTAAATCTAGGAGGGAGAGCTGGCCAAAATGGACCAGGGAGGGCTGGCCAGCATGATTTACTGGCCTACTGCTCTAAGGTTACACATTAGGCTGACCCCCGGTCACCTGATAACATTACAGCAACACACTCTGAACCCCAAACTCCCACTGAAGCACTCAGCAGGCCCAGATCAAGCCGGAGGGATGTAGGGGAGAGAGAGAGAGAGAGAGAGAGAGAGAGAGAGAGAGAGAGAGAGAGAGAGAGAGAGAGAGAGAGAGAGAGAGAGAGACACTAGGAAGGAGTGAGATATGGAGAGGCAGAACATAGTCAGATAGAGAGAGATGAAAAAAAGGCTGTTAAACAGCAGTGCATTGTAGTTTGTGTTTTTTTAATGACTAGCCCTCCTTTCTCTATTATCTCCAGCTTGTGTTCATATGAGAGATAAATAAGAGCATGGCCTTGTCACATTTGACAAATCATCTGAGACGTTCAACAAGCTGTCATTACACGGAAAACACACATACATGCACAAAGGAATTGCTGCAGGCTTGTAATTAAACATGCTAATGTCTTTAATATATTTTAATCTCATCTTAGAGGGACAGAAAATGAGCACAGCTCCCATCTCAAATTTGCAAGATGCATGCAAATAAAAAAGAAGAAAATATTCTGAACATGAAGAAGCTAATATGGAATATTTAACTTTTGATCTTCTTTGCATGCGATTCGATTTCGTCCCCCCCCCCCTGGCCCCTTATCTGCAAAATTCAAAATTATACACGAAATTAATACATAACATTTGACGGTAGGAACAATGAGTAATTTCTTTGCTAATTTGAAACAGGTAGAAATCTGTAATTTCCTTAGGCTGCCTGACAGGCTCATTTCCATGCTCGGGCCTTTGTTTAGTTGGTTATTTATAAGAAGTGGGCCCCTGAGCTATGGTGGCGACATGAACCATCTACACACATGGCACAAAGCTATCTGGAAGTAATCCACATTGGGGACATTTGCATGGCAAATGTAACATGGATTATAATTAATCTAAAGTGACATGGGATTATAAAAAACAATGTAAATGAAGCAAGGGAAAAAGCTCTTTCTGTCTTTCCTTGCCCCTCCCCCCTCTGTCTCTCTCTTCCCCTCTCTATCTATCTGCCCCTCTTTGTTTTAAGGATCTTGGTCTTGGAGATGAAGTGTGCAAACACACTGCTCACTTGGTCACACTGTAATCCCTTCCCAAGAGATCTCCATACGGACACACACACACACACACACACACACACACACACACACACACACACACACACACACACACACACACACACACACACACACACACACACACACACTTATACTTACACTTACACAGATCTGAACATTTCAAGCTTGCCAGAGATTTGGGGCTGCGAATGGAGATGCTAAATCTTACTACTTTAAGCTGGAAAAGAGAAAAACAAGGCCACGCCTCTGATGATAACTCTAGCATAACAAGATGCCGAGACACCAGGCTCCCTTTTGTATTTTCTAGCATTTGACTTTCTGAAACCCCCCTTTAATTCAAATGCAAAATAAAACACCAAAAACCCACCAGCAATATTATGTCTGGTTTCCTAGCCAAACTAGCAGCTGACCCCTAGGCGATTCCTAGAACAAATTATTCGCAAAAAATAAAAAGGCATACATTTCTGCTTTATTAAACAGATTTCTGACATCTGATAAACTACCCTTGGGAACACGCACATACGTAAGCACGCAAGTAGGAGGGGATCTGGACACTTTTTTGCATGTGTGCGGTGGTGTTAAATGACGCTGGCGGTAATATGCGGCGATAAATGCATGGATGGTGGTTCCCCACCAGTCCGTCAGACAGGCCTGTCAGACAGATAGAGCTAAAAGATAGATGACTAGCTAAACTAATAGGCCCCAGCCACACTCAGCTCTCCTTCTGCCTCATTGAGCCTCACATTATGGAGCCAGGTATGGCATGCTAGGAAGAGGAGGTGGAGATGGAGGGGGGGGGTAAGAGCGAAAGAGGAGGAGAGACATTAGCAGAGAGAGAAAAAATGAAAGCGAGAACCCCATGCAATGACAGAGGAGAAAAAAAGGAGGAGAGACAGACCCCATGCAATATTCATCCCCAGCCATGGATTTCCATCTCATACATAAAAAGACCATATGAATTCTTATTTGGATAAATCAAATCTAACAAAGCCAGGGCTATCCCGACCACAGCCTTACAGCAGAGGCATTATGTGCGCCCTTCCTCGCCCAAAATAACAAAAACACCAAGCCGACTTGTATAGATTGTTGCCCCTCCCCGCTTACAACATTGCCACTCTTACAAACGAATAAACAATTCTTTCTATCTTGTGCTCTTTTTCTATCCGAGGTAATTCCGGGTGATAGGGTCACAGATTGGACAACAATTAAGGGATGGATTGAGCCAGGGAAAAAAATTTAAGAGAAAGAAAAATGAAGGCAGGGTGGAGGGGAAAAAAACTAATTTAAGGGTTGCAGGGATGCGGTGCAATATTAGAAAAACATATACACAGGCCCCCCATCTAATCCTGCGCTTATGAAAAATTAATATGTCATCGGAGAGGGCACAAGAACGAGAAAAGATTAATGCAAGGCGCTTATAAATTACAAGCACGCAAACTGATTTGATTAAAAAATAATCTGGGGCCTGGACATTGCCTGGTAATATCTACAACACTCAACTTATCCCTCTCCTTTTCTCTCTGCTTTCTCTCTCTCCTTCTTTCCCACTCTCTCTTTCTCCCCCTGTCTCTCTCTTTCTCTTTTTCTCTCTCTGTCAGATGGAAACGATTAAAGCAGGTCACATGGAGGCTAGTCAGCAGCATTCACATGTTACACACACACATGCATACACATTAGAACCTTATCTGAGAAAAAGAGAGAGATGAGCGATAACTTAAAAAAGAAGGAAAGCTTACGGTTCATATGCATGTGTGTGTGTGTGTGTGTGTACAGTATGTGTATGGACTTACGATCAGTTCTCCTGCTGTCAGTCAAGTCTCGGTCAGTGGGGTTGAGCCCATGCCTGGAGGAAGAGCGAGGAGGTCTCTCACCATCCTCAGCAGTTTCTTCTGAAAATGCACAGAGTAAACAACCACATTACCCATGATGCCCTCTAAAAAACAGTATTTGCTGACTGGGGCACCAACACTCAAAATTAAACCTCCCATGGTTTATCAGATATTGTTATATCATATTAGAGTCATTTTGAAAATATTCCTGCTTGTATGTGTTCAGTTAATCCTCATAAAACCCCCTTTCTACATGTAAGTCAAGTTTACCCTATAAGTATATCTCACCAACAAATGATGCTTCCAGTGACTTGAACACATGTTCTGTTGAAAATAACCCTGCCATGCCACTTGTAGTGGCTGAAACATAATACATACATGGCCTGAAAGCAGGGAAGTTGTGTGACAACAAAATATGCCCCAGAGGGAAACTATTTCAGTCATTCTGATTCCCTCTTTACAGAAGGCACTTTTAAAAAGACATTTAAAGACGAGGCATAATAATGCTTACTCCTCCATATAGTTCCTTTTAAACATTTTTCCCCCCATTCTTCAGTATATATTGTTTGTGGTTAGAAACATTTTCATATTACAGCAAAGATGAAAATAGAAATGCTACTGTTTATATGCAAAAGCATAATTGTACGAAAAAAACGATCCATTCTACTCATTCTATTAAAATCAAAAAAAAAAAAAAAAAAGACCAATACTAACATCATTATGTAGCCTACAGCACCTGTTTGACTATCACGTCAAAGTAAAAAAGTTAAAATTAAAAACAAAATCGCATGCAGTGTGTAGATCACTACTGTACTGTATACAGATATTGTGTCTGTGTATTTCTGTATACACACACGCACAGACACACAAACCAACACACACACACGTGCAGCTCTGTACTATTAGCAGATTAGCCTGCCCATCTCTGAGAGTTCAGCCCCTTGTTTGATAATTCTGTGTATCTGCAGTGTTCTGCCAGTGGATTAAAGTGTGTGTATGTGTGTGTGTGTGTGTGTGTGTGTGTGTACAAGTGTGTATGTGTGTATATGTGTCGCCAGCGCAAGCTAACACTAATCCTAGCCAAGCCCCAGCGCTCCCTTTCATCCAGCCATCATTTGTCTCCGGCTGGGCTGATGTCACTTTGTAATGAATTTTGAGCAGTCTGAGAGAGGCCAGATAACCAGGCATGTGCACGCACACACACACACACACACACAAAAAAACATATATACACACATATAATACCCTCCTCCATCTCAGGGTAGCACACACAAATGCAATCAAAAAGAAACACTTGCACACAGGCGTCAAATCATACACACACAGTATCATATTCACACACACACAGAGCAAAACCGTTAAAAATTTCATGTCTTCTAAACGGAGGGATGGGGGGGGTGTCTCTTTTACCACAAACCCCTCACTCTGCCAAAGAATAAAAGTGGTCTGTGTCTGTGCATGTGTGTTTGTGTGAGTGTGTGTAAAAGAGCTGTGCTCATCAATCCTGCACTGCCTTAATAACCATATTTTACAACACACACACACACACACACACGCACACACACACAGTCATATTCATAGAAATCAGGCAAAGGGTGCATTGAGGTCAGCTTGCATTTGCATACAATCACTTTGGCCATTGTATGACGAGCACAAGAGGTCTGCAAAACCCCCCTCGGAAACATGATATGATTAACCCTTTCACATGCAGCGGGTGCATACACACGCACAACCGAAGATACACACACGCACACAGAAAGACACAGACAGACACACAGACTAAGTGCTGGCGCCGTTGCTTTAAGCGGCAACACATTAAGTGGACATTATATACAGCATGAAATTTTCATGGCAGATGCTGGCATGTGATTGAGGAGGAAAATTCTGGTTGCGTGTGTGTGTGTGTGTGTGTGTGTTTGTATTCATGAGCCATGTAGTATTTCTGCATTTGCACATTTGCGTATGAGTGCTGTATGCATTTTGCACATGTGTATACACAGTCTATTTCAAGGTGTATGTGTGCATCTTTGTGTGTATGTTTGTTTGTGTGTGCGTGTGAATGAGACACTGGGACTGCACTCTGCTCCTGATGTTTTATTAATACGTTGGTGACAACGGGGATGAAATATCTCCTGTCAGCCAAGAGAGCCCGGGCTGCAGAAATTGCAATTTTCACTGCTGGTGCTGCAGTGTCCATCTTTGTATTTTAATTCATCCCATCTTCGTATAGAGAGAAAGAGGAAAAATAGTGTGTGTGTGTGTGTGTGTGTGTGTGTGTGTGCGCCCGCGCCCGGTATAAATGTTGTGTGTGTAGTGGTTTTGAAAGTCCTTCACTGGTTTATCTTTTTCTCTATACTTGACTTTTGTTCGATGCCAAGGAAAAGCAAATGGCACAAATCGAACAACATGTTTCACTGAAGAGTGAGAAAAGAAGGGGAGGGAGACGGGTCAAAACAGAAATACAGAGAGAAAAAATAAGCTCCTGAAGATCTCACATACTGCAAGGTCAGGACAATGTCTCAAAAGAAAGAATAAAAAAAAAACTTCAAGAAGCGGGATGGGAAAAAAATATCAAAAACATCTTTGTCATTGTCTGCTTTCATTCCTTCACTGCACCCAGCTGTATACTGTATATAAACACATATATGTAAAATATTAGATATAGTTTCTCTTTAAGTGAAAGCAATTTTGATTGAAACATTATTATTATTATATAACATTATCGCTATCATAATAGGTAATAAGTATCATAATCTATGTTAGCTTTTAATTCATATCACAGATCAATTTAACTTTACATTTTCCCCTGGGACTTTAAATCTAAAATTGTGGGTAAACTACAAGTTAGTGATTATTATCATGCACAACATATTCAGAGAATAATCAGTATAAACTGATGTACTTACAATAAACTAAACTTTATGAGTTTATCCTTAATTTGTTAGATCTTGCTTGATATGTCTCCAAGAGATGTCTGCACATTTTATAGTAGCCTGTTAAAGCAAATTCAACTCTCCCATTCTCTTAAAAGAGGACAACAAAGGAAGGAGTATGTGGCTCTGGTGAAAGTGCCCATAGACGAGCGGCAAGTGCTTGATCTTGGCATTACGAAACCCCGGTCTTATCTAACCTCTAGGGGGCAGTCTACCTGTAGCTAGATAGGAAACAAGAGAAATGACAGACAATGAACAGAGAGAAGGAAAGTGAAGGAGGAATGAGGGTGAAGAGTGGGTGAAGAAAGAGAAAAAGAGAGAGGAAAGGAGGGATGATCATCTGGGCCTCATCAGTGGGTTTTTTTCACTCCTTTCCCCTTCTAGATCTGTGGCGAGTGTGAGTGTGTGTGTGTGTGTGTGTGTGTGTGTGTGTGTGTGTGTGTGTATTTGTGTGCGTGTGCATGCATACGGGGAATGTGTTTCCACACTGAGGACATTCCCAGACGAGCTCTTTCAATACATCAGCACAGCGTCTGCCCTCTGACTGACCCTGACAGTTACACACCACATGAGTGTGTACGGGAGCGCATGTGTGACTGTGTATGTGTGCACACATGTTTGAGTTAGTTTGTGTGGATGTGCGCCATTGATCAAGTGAGTGAGACAGTGACTGCGTGTGTTTGCATGTGCAAGAGTGTGTGTGTGTGTGTGTACACAGAAAGAGAGAGAGACAGAGGATTCTGTGGCAGGGACTCTTAACCATCAACTTAATTGCTACCAGAGGACACACAGAAAAACTCTCGCAGTCACCTTCCACTGCCTCTGTGCGTGCGCGTGCACACACACACACACACACACACACACACACACACACACACCACACACACACACACACACACACACACACACACACACACACACACACACACACACACACACACACACACACACACACACACACACACACACACACACAGGGAGTGGGTCAGGCTGTGGAGGGGTGTGATTTTGGCAGCCTGGTGGGACTCTCTTTGATGTGGGTCGGTTGGAACATTAAAGCCGGCCGGTGAGCTCGCACTAACCACAGACCCTGGGTCAGATTACCCTGCACCTAACACCAGCCTATATTTAACTGTTAGAGCGGAAGAATAATTAAGTGACTCCTGATCAAGGATCTAGCCAAATCAGCTTGGTTTTACATTTACCTATTAATTTGTAGCCAGTGTAACTAATTAGGTCCTTGGATGAATGACTCTTGTCTGTCTGAATACCTCCTGAAATCCCCAAACAGAACATATTTGGTTTACATAAATAATATGTTCTGAATTATTTCAGTGCAAAATTCAGGACAAAAATATTTCACAAATGCTTACGTTGCTTTGAAACATCACAGTCAAAAATAAAATAGAAAAACAAGACAAACAGCTAGATGTAGGGAGATAGGAAGGAAGATAAATAGAGAGATGTTTGGAAAGAAAAAATGGAAGAATAGACATATGGGAGACAGAGGCAATGGAGGATGTATTGAAAGTGTCAGCGCAGTGTGTTTGTGCGTGTGTGTGTGTGTGTGTGTGTGTGTGTGCCCTCTAGCTGTATAATGACCTGCTCTGAGACCACTCGCTCCCCTTCCCATCTCCCCCTAAGGGCCCATAACTGCCATGCCGGTCATTATGTGCCCGGTGGAGGACTCAGTCGTACAGCACACAACCACAAAGCAACGCCACACCGAGAAACTGGACACAGAGGCTCCAAAATGGCTGAATTCATTAGCTGGGCCGAACTGCCTCTAATTTGCTTCCTTAGGGCAAGGATGGTGCTCATTAAAGGGGTAAAGGAGTAAAAAAACACCCTTTTCCCCCCCATTATTGTTTATCTTAAATCATAGACACTATGAAAGAGGAGCATCAAGTGAAACAGTAATTGCTGCCAAAGAAAGTATCATGAGAAATATATGAGCATATCCTATACCTACACTGAGAAACTAATCCTGTATAGCTGTTACAACTCTATGCTACAATATTATCAGTGTGTTATATGTCTAAAAATAATAATAAAGACTAGATATGGTCTGTGTCCGGTGTATCTATGGTAGTAGTGAACCCTTGATGTTCTGCTTTACACCCATGACTGCCATGTCTCCCCCACTTAGCAAAGATGTTGACGCTGATTTCTTCCTACAACTCTGGTCATGTCCTCTGTGAGACCACGTGTGCATGTGTGTGAGTGTGTATGCGAGCAATAGGGGCCCTGTGATGTCACATTCCTGCGCCGCGCGCGTGGCTCTAGTTTGGCCTGTAGGTTTTAAAGGGGAAAGCTTTGAAACATTACACCATCCCACACAGTCACAGCCATGCACGCACACATGCACACATGCACACACGCACACACACACACGCGCACACACGCGCACACACACACACACACACACGCACACACACACAGTCAAGGGCCAGTGGTAATACTGCCATGGTAATAACCTTACAGACTTACTGATCTCCCTCCCTCCCGTTCTCTCACCCTCAAATCTTTATTTACCCTACTCTCCGTCTTTATCCCCCTTCTCTCCCCTCGTTCTCCCTGTACCTTTCCCCCCAAGTTTCAGCGCGTTTAACAAGCATTTAGATCTTAACCAGATGTTGTTAATGTAGCATGTCTAAAATACTAAACATCAACCCAGCGGAGAGGGGCTACAGCTCCTGCACAGGGCCTGGGAATAACTGACGCACACACCTGCACTCGCTCACACACACCCACCCGCCCATGAAACCCTCTGCACATAACACACATTTACTCCCACACAGTGTTCAATGTATTTCATGCACAGAGGTCCACAGCCCACA
Source organism: Micropterus salmoides (assembly GCF_014851395.1). Lineage (NCBI taxonomy): Eukaryota > Metazoa > Chordata > Actinopteri > Centrarchiformes > Centrarchidae > Micropterus > Micropterus salmoides. The sequence goes on along the minus strand of NW_024040040.1, from coordinate 37,491,827 downwards.
TGCTAACATGTAAACACACACACACCAGCACAAGCAAACACACATGTTTCCATCCACACGCTCCAATCCACCTACACCCACCCACTTATTGCTTAAAACACATGAGAACTTATTACACCAGCAAAAAATCTATTGTTTCAGGTCGACACTGAAAGCCAGACAATGGGATTGTCACATTTAATACGCTCCTGGTGTGAATGTCAATAAGTTGAACTGACAGAATAAGCTGAAAAAATGACTTTTGTGTAAAAAAAAACCCGCTTGTATCAGCAGCTCCAAATTTGCTTTGTTGTTGTCAATTACGACTTCCTGAGACACTTCATTGTATTTTCTTTCGCTAAAATTGCCCGCTCCGCTGTCTTGCAGGCGACTAACAAAACACCTATTACTCCTTTGAAAAAAAGAAGGGAAAAAAAGAAAATCATATGAATAAACATAGCCAAGATTAAAGGCTTGCATGCCTTGCTTGCTGCGCAGACAGAAACTGTTGTTTCGTTTTAAGAGGGGTTTCATTTTCAGTGCTGTGAGCGGTGGGGGTGGTGGTGGTGGGGGGTGTTGATGTTAATGATTCTTTAATGGCAAATACAAAAGGTTTTCACATGACAAAAATATGGCTTCAAAAGGTTCACTGGTGGAAAAAAAAACTGCCGCAACACCTGTCCTTATACAATAGGCTAGCACACCTACAGTACACCTCCACACGTGTGCACACACACACACAAACACCTGCATCTTACACAACAGCCATATTGCATTTCGGCTGTTTGAATCACCTTAGGCTGAGTAGGTGAATTGAGGAGGCGGCACGGCAAGCTTACTGAGGGATTTAAGAATAATTTGAAAAGAAGATTCCTCTCCTCTGTTTCAATCCCCCCCCCCCCATCTCTTTCTCTATTTTCAGTTTTTCCTGGTCTTTTTATGATTCTTCCGTCCAATATTTGTCTAGCCCCCGATTATAAACATCTGGCCGATGGGGCAGTCTGCACAGCAGCAGCCACAAAACACACACACACACACACACAGTGAGTCAGACACGTAGTGGAAATATCACACACGCTCGCCAACGTGACCCTGTCAGGTCCAGACCGGAGGACAGAGGGAGGGAGAAACAGAAGGAGAGAGTTGGACCAGACAGAGACAGAGACAGAGAGAGAACTAGGAGCTGAGGGTTAATGGCCTTCCCATCTCTGTGATAAGAATTCATTCTGTTCTATTACCAGCACTTATCTACAGAGGCTGCTGTCTTTCCCCTCTCTCTCCCTCAAAAACACACACACACACACACACACACACACACACAGGCACACAGAGAGACACACACGCTCACACAGCGAGGGTCCGAGATCGATAGATGAACCTAATGAAGAAAGCAGCTGTTTCTCGGCATACCTGCTCAACTCTATCAGCCCAACAAGATCTCCCTGCCGCATTCAACTGTCTATCTATCCATCCATTTATCTATCCACCTATCCATCTGCCCATCTATTTTTATATCTTTTCACACTGCTTTCCATCCATATACCTATCCTATCTGTTCCTCAGTGCCTTCATTTATCCCTCTTATCTGTCCATCCATCACTACACTGGTAAACAAAGATACCAGTAGGATGGATATAGTTTCCAATTGACCAGACTGGTACTTGTCATTTATTCAAGGTTTATTTATTTTCCGAGAACTAATACGAGGCAGAGTATCAGGGAATCTAATAAAATGGCTGCCATGGTTTAAGAGAATGGCTGCGTGTCTGTGTGTGTGTATGTGTCTATGCTTAAAATAGGCCTGTGACGGGCAGTGGCCAAATGGATAATGCTTAAACAGATCTTTATCCTATTGGGCTACTGTCCCGTTTTTAGCTGCATAGAAACCATCTGCTTTCAGAGCCACCAAAAACAAGAGTGTAATCCTGGATGGAAATCAAAGAAAACATTTAAGTAGACAGAAAGGACAGATAAAAATACAGTTATAGGATCATGAAAATTTGTGTTGTCTTTTAGTTTTGTTGTTTTAAAAAAAAAATTGGTGTGCAGTTTTCCATTGAGATTAAGCATAACACAAATGTGTATGATGATCTGAAGAATTACACCTTTATAATATTTCAAAATATAAATATGACTTCCATGTACGCTACATTCAAAATGTCATTTTTTAGCCAGGATAACTGTGAAAATTACACATAAAGAAATGTGACAAAAAATTACTAGAGGTTTGTATTCATTCTGTTCATTTTCAATGCTTTTCTATGACTACATTCCTTATTGATGGGGGTTTCAGTTGAGTCTAGAGCAACGCCACATAGCTGCCATTAGCACATAACAATTTCATATACTGACAATAAGTCCATGTGGCACGTCTTTTGCCATAGAAGTGTGGGCAAAAAAAAATGTGTGCATCATCAATTATTATGTGTTGAGGTTAGGGAGGATGGCAGGACTCCTCAACATTAGAAGAATAGAGTCACGGAAGAAAAAGAAAAATATCTTCAAGCCCCAAATATTCATTATGTTGCTCAGAATCATCTCCAAAATGACCACATGGAACCTGTAATACACAGGCACATATGTTCACATGCAACACACACACATAAATACATAGACCTGGGGCAACTGCCCTGGAGATGGTATTTGCAGACAGTTACAAATAAGGAGTGTTGGATTTCCTCTGACTTTCTCAAAAACATGCAAAAAATGTCCATTTCATTACTGGCTAAACAATGTCATATGGGCCCCCACTGGCCCTAATAGAAGTAGACAAAGACAGAGCAGCACACATATGCTTCGAATAAATCAGATTACTGAGGGAGAGTAGGGGAGAGAGAGAAGAGTGAGAGAAAGAGGGAAAGAAAGAGAGACACCGCCAGACACTTAGAGGATTGACAATATTCCCTTCTCTTGCTACCTCCACCCCTCCCTTTTCTCCTTCTCTTCACTTTCTTACCCCCCCCCCCAAAACGGGATCTGTTTTAGATTTGAGCCAGTGCTAGAGCCATATCTCTACCTTATCTCTGCTAGCCGTCAGAAAACAGAAAGCTCCGTGTTTCCATGCATTAGACTCCCGGCCCCTGACACGCAACTTGAAAATCTCACAGCCCCTCAAAATGTTGAGAAGGAAAATAAAACAGCATAGATATCATTTAATCAAATGAAATGCAGGTTACCAGGTTGCATTCATATCATTTTTTGGAGTGCGTTCTGATACAGTATTGTATCAAAGAAAATGTCAACCGTGAAAATTATGGAAATGCATTTTGGCATTGTGACAATAAATGTCACCTAAAATCCCTCGAAATGAGATCACTCTTTGGGAGCCACAAAGCGTCATTAACTGTATTTGAAAAGCCATCAGAATTTGAGGGACTGTGACATTTTTTACCCACTGACCACCTCTGGGTATCGACCCCCATGAAGATATCCCGTTGTGTTTTTGGCTCCAATTATGCCAGAGCTCTTCTCTGATGACTGTAAAGGGAAGTATTGATTCTCCTTAAAGTTGTAACAAAAGCGTAGACAGGGTGGGGAATATGTTAACAATTTGAAGAAAAAGGAAAAATCTATATTCAAATGACTCCTTATATTGATTTATAATTAAGTCTTAATTGCGGCTAGGCTTGGACTTTTAAACTGCCCTGTGACGTTGGCCGGGGAAAGAAGATAGGGGAACATTATTGATACACTTTAACAGTGGTGGTCGCCCAGACATTGATTCAGCCGTTTTGCGGTGCCGTTGGCATGCTCTGAGGATCTAAATGCACGTGTGTTTGAGGAAGTGCACATAAACAGACTCCACTGAGAATAGATGCACATACACCTTCATGCACAAACAAATACCCACACCTAAGAGAACTAACACAGCATAATTAACCTTCATCTAGGAGAAGTCAGAGCTGCCTTATCTGCAAACTTGACTGTGCATATGTGTTTGTGTTTGTGCGTGTGTGTGTGTGTGTGTGTGCCTGTCAGAAGGTGTGCGCGTGAGCTTGCATGTGGATTTTTTACATCCCACTGCATTTATTTGTGTGTTTGTCTCTTCTGGTGCTTCATCCCATGTGGCAATGTGTGAGTGTGATGTTCACGTTCAAATCTGTGTGTGTATTTGTCCCCACGGGCCTAATCAGGTATCAGATACCTTTTGTTTTGGGAGCTCATTGATGGATGAAATCTTTATCTGTGCTATTGATCAGGAGGGCTCGGGTCCTAAACTGTCTGTCTAGCTGCCTGCCTGCTCCAGCTCTAACAAGATTGCCAGGGCCGAGTATATCAGTTAACATTTAATCAATGGCAGCTTAAGACACTGGGGCTAGGGGAAAGAAGCCCACCGCTTCAGCCCCCTGCCCCAAACCATTACCCAGGATTGAAGGGGAACTATACTTGCACGTGTGTGTGGGTTCCAGATGATTACAAGGGATTGGGTCTGGTTGATCACATGTCTTCAGGGGACAGAGGTGTGTGTATGAGAGTGTTTGTGCCTCAGTGTTTACAGGCATGCAAGTGCTGGCTTGTCAATACATGGGGGTATGCGCTACGCTGCCCGTGCTGCACTGAAGAAAATAGGAAAACTGAATGAAGTGACTGATGGGTTAGAAAAAATGCCATTCAAATCAAGTGAAGGCTTCAAATTGAACACGCCTGTGTGAAAATACACACACACTGCAGTGGAGAGATATGACATATCAGGCAAAGCGTGATTTTTTTTTTCTGCCTCGCTTGCAAAAAGCCCCCTGATGGTAAAATGCAAAAAAAAGAAGAGTCAGCAAAAAAGAAATATGATCTGTTAGACTTTTTTTCCTTGCTTTTCATTTTACCATCAGCTCATCTTACTGTAAACGAAACCCCATCAGATCTAAGAGGCAGATCCTTCGTCTCCCATCTCCAATTTTTCCTTTAATTTTCTTATTCATGCAATCGCTGGACCTCATCATCATCAAATCTCATTTTGAGAGGATTAAAGATGTACTTACTGTATTTGCCTATTCACTGTGTGCGTGTGTGTGTGTGTGTGTGTGCAAGGTTCAGAATGAGTATGTCGGTGCGTTTGTGTGCGTTTGTGTGCGTTTGTCAGGGGATTTCTCTGACAGGGGAAGCCCCTCTCACGTCCCTGCCTTTCGTCCAAAGCCTGGGAGATTCCCACCACCAAAAATCAATGTGCATGTGAGCATATGTGTGCCTGTGTGTGTGTCAAGGTTTTGTAAGACAAATCTCTCCAGCGTGCACCGCTTTAGTGCTATTGAACCAGGCTTCGATCACTCGGCCACTGTGAATAATGCAAGGGAGGCTACTGCTCACTTACAGCACAGGATGCTCGCATGTGCGCGTGTGTGTGTGTGTGTGTGTGTGTGACAGGATGGTCCTTTTTTCTTCTTGAAAATGCAACAGGGCAGTTCTTCGACGTTCCTCCACTTGGCCCTCTTAATCCCATGTCAGATACAGGAACTCCCACATTGATACTGTCTCTTTGAGTGTGTGCGCCACATGTGTGTTAGCGCAAGTGTGTATATGCTGGAGGCTTCTACAGTAGACAGGAAGAGATTAACTCAAGCAGACAGGTCAGGCCTGCACTTTGACACACCCTGACTCATTACATACAGCCAGCACAGTGGAATATTGTAATTAAAAAAGACAATTAGATATGAAGTCAAGGGAGCATCACTTACACACACATGGACACACACGCCTGCAAATACACAACGCAGGAAATATAGGGGAACACACTCTCATCTTCATATCCCCAGGTATATGAAGCGGAGATATTAATAATCAGGATGTTACAGAGTGATTAAAATGATTCCAAATGATGAGTGTGTGTGTGTGTGTTTTGAATGTGTGTGTGTTTCTGTTAATTAAGCTGAATGATTTGATATGACACAAACCGCAATGCTTTAATGGTGTCCTACACTTGATGCAGCTGGAGGGGACGACAGTTGATGGGGCTATAGGAAGAGACAGGGCGATACACACACACACACACACACACACACACACACACACACACACACACACACACACACACACACACACACACACACACACACACACACACACACACACACACACACACACACACACCCTGCATAAGAGGAGCATTTCTTTTTTTGACATAATTATCTGTGTCATCACTTATGAGGCAATTAAACAAACATCAGCTCCTATTTCCTCTCCCTCTGTCTCTCCTCTCTTCTTATTGCGCTTCCTCATACTCTTCTCTACTGCCATCTGTGCTCCCATTGCCGCTCCTCTGCTCTTTTTATTTAATCTTCTCCTTGCTCCTCTCTTCTCCTCTCATCTCCTCTCCTCTCCTCTCCTCTCCTCTGCTCCTCTTCCTCCCCTCCTGTGTGACTCCAGACAAGGTTTCAATTTCAGCATGCTGATTGTCTCATTGCCGACTCTATGCATGTCTAACACTTACTGGCACTCTGGGGACCAGCAATACACACCATAGAATGCCTATTACACTCCCACACGTTTCTGGTGAGTGTGTGCTCCTGTTAGTGTGTGTGTGTGTGTGAGTTTGTGTGCAATGGGTGATGAGGGTGTAAAATGCCTATTACGCTGAGAGTCTGGTCTCTCTTACACTGGAGAGAATTCTCTGGCGCCTAAAGAGCAGAAAATTGCAACGCTCCTCTTCCTCACTCCCCATTAACCTGCTTTTGAAACAAAGGCCTGACCAAGGTGTGTGTGTGTATGTGTGTGTGTGTGTGTGTGTGTGTGTGTGTGTGTGTGTGTGTGTGTATTTTCATCCATGCCCATTACTACTTTGTGCCATCACGGGTAAAGCACCTTGTGGGCCCAACCAAGCAGAAACACCATGTTCTCTTTGTTTTTTATTTTATTTAACCACTTTGTACAGTCTACTTTTTGCATACTGCAGTACTTTACATAATAGCACATTCTGTTTACCATCTTTTCATCGCTCTATTCAGTCAGCCAAATATCGAGAAATGTATATTTTTATGCCCCTAAATGAACTTGTCACTCATTTTTTCCTTCTTTCCTTCTGTCCTACATAGAAAATGGCAAAGGGAGATGGCATCTTATGAAGAGCTTCGAGATGACTAAAGCAGCGGGCATATTTGTCTAATTTGCACAAAGACATCCACATCAAAGCACAAATCAAGAGCCAGGCTTATTCAATGGATTTTTATCAGTCTATCCATTTCTTGTTCTTTTTTCCAGCATCCCTTTTCCTCTTTCTGTCACATTCCTCTTTCTCTCTATTTTCAGAGCGTTATTAGGACATGATAAAAGCGAAAGGGATGTCATGACACGGGACCCCCTGTTAGCAATAGGAGGCGGGAGAGAAAACGAACGAAAGAATGATGGGGGGGGGTGGGGGTGGGGGGTGTGATGAAAGAGATTTGTCTGGAAATTATTGCTCACAAGGCATTGATTCTCTGCTTTAATCTCACACCGTGTGCTCAAATTTCCTATTAGGGAGATGAAGAAAAGGAGAGAGAAGGAGATGGGTCTTATTCACATAGGCGGGGAGGTGAAACTTGGCATGTCTCTCAGTGTTTCTTTGGGCAGACAAAACATACCATTTCCCTTATTCTAGAAAGAGGAGCGATGTCCAGAATCTCTATGTTCTTACATGTGCTGTCTCACTTTCAGGCCATTAGTCTGCTGTAAGTAAACATTGGAGAGCTATTGCTACAGAACCGCTGGAGGGTCACATAGACCAACACACGGCAAGCCACCGACAGCTGGTATAGCTGCAAAGCTTCCTCCGGTTAGCGAGGATTAGCCTTGGCTATAGGTAATCAATAGCTGCTATCAATTCCATACCTCCAACTGATGGTTAAGGTAAAGGAAACAGAGAGGAGAGTGAGGAAGAAGGCAGCAATAGAAGGAAAGAACTTTTTAATGCTGCAAGGAATCTACCTGACAATACTACCTCCTAAAGTAATGTTGCTGCTTTCTTCTTTGTGTGAGCATGTGTGCATATAGGCTGCCTTAAATGTCCATCTGTGAATTGAATCATCGCGGCCTGAGATTAGTGGCTGCTTGGGCCCAGTGAGCGCATTGCCTGGTTACAGTGGCTCCGGCTTCACACAACCCTCCTCCCATCACCGGATTGTTTGTCTTAATGCTGTGTGACATGGCCCATTGTTTTGTCCATCTGTGGTTAAGAGTCAATGGACAGAGGGTGTATGAGGGGATTGGGGAGAGAAAAGAATGGAGGTGAGGGAGAAGAAAATAAAGAAGAGCAGGGGTGAAGGGGGGGGGGGGGGGGGGGGGGAGCAGAAAAAATTAAAGAAACGAGATTGGGACAAGAGCTGAAAGGTGAAAAAAATATTTAAAGAGAAAGATCAGAAAGAGACAGTAAAGGAACAGATGCAATAACCCTGTGATTTCAATATGGTCCTTGGACTTTACATTCACCACTTCCTTTTCCAGGACCTTCCAGAGGCTTTCAGTTCCATATGGAGTGGGGCCCTAAGCTCTTTGTGATATCACCAATGTGAAAGACGTCCTGGCTCTACGACGCCAGTCCCCTCTTCAAAGGGTTAAGTCATATTTAGTATGCGTCCTCATAGCCCCACGGCTTTGTATTGTAAATAAGACTAATGTGGCATTGGTCAGGTATGCTAATTCAGATAATCAGCGCAATTTCTGCAAATTATAACTGTCAGTGTGGTGGGCACAGAACCTTGGCGGAAAACATGAGGGAACAATTTAGCCCGGGTAATACCCCTCCACCAAAGAGCTGCTCAACTCAAAGAAAAACAATCGGCCTGAGCCCATACCGCCCCGACACACCATTTCAAAAATAGTTTATGGTGAACAAGGCTCATTTTTTTCTGAGGCACAAGTCAGCCTGCTGCCCTTTTTTTCCTATGTGCACACACAGACCGCAAAGTAATTATAATTCGCTTGGATGGAATTATTCAAAAAATGACCACATCTTTTACTCCCTCAGCCATAGAGAATATGGTTTTGGGAAATTTGGGGTAAATTGCTACTTGCCGAAAATATAATAATATACATATATGAATGTGTCTTATTTTGATTTGACAAATGATTTAAAATGTAGTGTATTGTCTCCAACTAATTGTACAGCATTAAAAAAAAAAAACTACATACTTCACAAAAATCCTCTTGGGTAACATCACATCACTCTCATCAGAAAAGTTCTCCCCAGGAAGTGCATTTGACTCATGTTGGGCACATAAAATCACATTCCAAGTTTTTATTATGCGAGGAATGGATCATGCCTGACTGAAATCTGTGGACTTTACCTTTTATGTAAGTAACTTCCTGTTTCGAAGTAAATGAGAAAGAAAAGGTCACGAATAATTTATTAACTGTAGGCAAGTAAGCAAATCAATATACAATATGATTGGCTGCCTTAACCTATTAAACATCTTATCTAAACATAGATATCTAATGGTGAAATGCAGCAGAGGGGTGGCATATGCAACAAACGCACAAAACTGTCCTTTGATGAGCCAGTCAGCTTGTCTCACCTACTACATTCTGACTTGAAAAAGAAAATGGCCTCCACTGCACTAACTCTAGTGGTTAGCTAGATCTGGGTGTGTGTTGCATCCTTTCTCTCACTGCTTCGGCCATCCGTGAATGTTTATGTAATGGCCACAAATTACTGAGACAAACCCTGGAAATAGACTTCTGTCTGAGGAGAGACCTTCTTGAGAAAAAGAAGAGAACCGCTGGAATGGCGAAACCACCCCCACCACCCAGAGGGAAAAAAAGTACAAGATGAAGGAGTGAAAGTGAGGGAGGAGGGAAAACCTAATACCTCAAAAGATGCCTTGGTGTCATCACATTGAAATGCTCTTTGGGAGACAACAAAGCCCTTTACCACATTGAAAATTGAATGATTGTTTTTGGTGCATTGACTCAATTCACACACATACAGTTTGGGTTGGGTGAATTTGGAAACAAGGAATGTCGGCGCACTTGGAAACAAGCAAGATGGCACACTTGCACTCTGCCCATGTTCCATCACTTCCTGCACACACACATATGGGGATAATAAGTGTCCATTAGGCTCACTTCTTAGCCTACAGCTGCTATGTAAATGGTTAACACAGCTACACTAATTTGACTAGGACCAAAAATGTCCCAGAGCCTTATCACTCAGAGAAAACAAAAGGCCCTGGCAACACACACACACACACACATATGTACACACTCACACATACACTCACATGATAAAAGTGTTGTTGGTCCCTCTAAGTCAGAAGAGGTCTTTTGTTTAAAAGGGGGACTCAGACAAAGAGGGTCCTCTCCCTCCCTCTTTAATGCATGTCGGATGGTAGTGGTGGTGGGGGTGGGGGGTGGGGGGGGGGGGGGGGTTATAGAGGCATGGAGATGTGTGGGTGGTGGGGTGGTGGAGGGATGGATGACAGGCCAGGCTCTCAGAAATAATTACCTCCATAAGATCCCATCTCCCTTTCCTTTTTGTGAGGGACAGAGCGAAAGGGGGAGAAAAAAATGACAGAAAGTAAAGTATGCAGAAAAGGCTCTAGTGTTTCTGCTTGGTCTGGCTTATGAGGAGCTTTACACATGATAGAGCACAGGGCTAATGGGCAAGGATACACACACAGAAAAACACACTCATGCACACATACACAAACCTCCTCACAGTGTTCTTTATAGCTAAACAAATGGTCAAATGGTTGAGACAGCGGCAGCCACAGAAAAACAGTCAAAGGGAGAAAAATCACTGTAACAACTAAACTTCAGAGACTGTTAATGTCTCAAAAGATTCAGCTAAACAAATTTTTCAAGTTATAAAATCGATGATGGAATACCCATGACTCGCAAACTGACATATTTTTCTTTTTCTGCTTGAATTTTACTGAACATCTCTATTCAGGGCATAACTTTGTTACGGGGTGGAGAAGGGCACAAAAAAATCTAATTTCTCTAACAACTTTTGGACGACCCTCAAAGCAAAATGGCCTCCAAGTCCTCCATGTTGAGAGGCAATTCATTTATGCTTGCTCTTCTGATGCAAACTGGCATTTTCTATAAACTCAATTTTCTTTAACACTTCTAATTGTACACAGAGAGGGACGATTTATCTCGGTAATGTGGGCACAGTGGACCTTTTGTTCCTGAAGGACACCGCAGAAAGATCATGGTCAAAAGTTTCTGCTGTACAGTCAGTGAGAGTCAGCGCCTATACATGCACAAGTAGATAAGTGTGCGCACACACACACACACACACACACACACACACACACACACTTCACTCTCACTTCACAATGGTATTTACCTAGTATAAAGGATGAGACGACTGGGCCCAGGTTCTGGGAGTTACAGACTCAAAAGGATAACAAAGAGTGTAAGGTTATAAAATAAACATGCACCAGCAAACACATGCATTGACATTCACACAATGCAGTCCAGTAGTTACTTGTACACTCCTGTCTTTGTTCAAAACACCTATACCCTTGCGGTGTGTCTCTGCAGCACTGTATCCTTAATTAGGCCATAAAATCAGCATCAAAATTGTTTAATGAAAGCCATTCACATGTACATAAAGTCCAGAGCATTAGAACTCTTATTCCCAAATGGGCCTATAATTATCTGGCTCAGTTCCAGGTCCCAGGCTTTAAGAGAAAGATACCGGTCAGCACTTAAATTAATCTTTTTCATACCAGTCTCTAATGAACAGAAAGTGCTCGAGTCAGGAGTTGCAGCCCCAGAAAACTAACAGCACGCATAGACATGCACATACACACAAATAGAGGGTCCTTAAACTGAACACTGGCTGGAAATGTTGCCTACAATAGAGCCTTTTCCATCGGTGAAAACATTCACCATCATCTATCACTATAGGAGCCTAAAGCAGCTATAATATACATGTTCTTCCATATAATATAACTTACTGTAGCATGTAATGTTTGCATGTGTTGTGGTGTAATCTAAAACGCAAAAGGGCTCAGCTAAAAAGCAGCTAAAGATATACAAAAGAGAGGGAAGCATGTTCCAAATGATTGCAGAACAAGAATACAATTGTGATTTATTAAATTTACTTTCAGTGTTTGGTCTCTGGTTGAAACTCTTACTCCTTCCTTTGCCTATTCCTGCCAAAATGTGTATGGTCTACAAGGAAATACATCTGAAACACTTACCATGTACCTTGTGAAAGAATGCTGTTGTTCCCTAAAAATTATATAGAGTGGGCAAAAGGAGGGCATCCAAAAAGGTGGCTTAGCATTGTGGACCCTGCCAGTGTCCGCTTAAGCTTTGCACTAGCTTCCTCATGGAAATTCACCATGTGGCATCAAAGCCAAGGTATAAAATGAGGCATCAAGCAACAAATATGGTGTGTTTTAAGAGTGGAACATTTGAAATAGGTGCAGCGGGTGAATATTGCTTTTGACAGGTTTAAAACCTGGTTGTGCTCACTGGTTTTAGATGTAAAAAGGAGAGGAAAAAAAGGCTTGAAGCTGGGCTTGTATTCTGGATGAAAAAATGGACAGGAGCAGGAGAGAGCGGGAGATGGAATAAGCAGGACAAAAAAGGAGAGAGAGAGAAATACAAAAAGAGAGCAGGAGAAGAGGGTGGGGGGCTATGTTAAAATGTACGGTAATGATTTATTTTAGCATGCTTTTCTGCTGCACCCCAAATCTCACCGAAACTTTGATCCATGTGTAATTAAAACCAAACGTACGCCGGCAACAGTCTCCATTTCAGGATTGGGAGCTCTTCTCCTGTTCGTGTGTGTGTGTGTTGGGATTCACATATGTTTCTAAGCGCTGGGCCCCCATCTGTTTTGGGAGTACATGTACAGTATAAACAGGACACTTTGGGGAGAACAGATTCATGTTGAAATACACATACGCACTGACACACACACACACACACACACACACACACACACACACACACACACACACTGATGGATGTATGGACTAATGCTATGCTGGAATGCTATTCAAAACGTGTTACCCCCCACCCCACCCACTCCTTCAGGTCAAGCAAAGCAAAAACAAGTTAAGCGCTCATTTTCTCCCGGCAGCATTAACATAGGGATGACTAAATAATGGACCCTGACTCTTGGTCTTCTGGTTTAAATTACAGCACAGCCCCCTCCCCTTACACCCTGCAACCCCTCACCAACCATCCAACCCCCACTCAAAGAAAAACGATTAATCTTTTTTTTTTTGTCTCTCTGAATGTTTTACAGTTCTGTTACACTTATTAGCTGCTGGCAGGACGGAGAGTCTTAAATGAAAGCCAAATTGCTTTGGTCATGAGAAAGGAAATGAAAGCTCACTCCAGGGAGAGACTGTGTAGCCGTAGCATACGTGTGTGTGTGTGTGACTAATGTATGTGTGTACAGGCCTTTTCACTATGAGATACTCCCAAGGTGAAATTTCATAAGCTGACTGCTTGCCTGCCTGGGATGTCCCTGTGCACAGGACAGTGTGTGTGTGTGTGTGTGTGTGTGTGTGTGTGTGTGTGTGTGTGTGTGTGTGTATGTGTTGCAGATATAAGCGCGGCAGCCTAATAGGAACAGTATGCTCATTTTGGAGAGATTAGGAGGAATGGACGGGTCTGTATCGAGAGACGTGATCTGGATATGAAGGCCAAAAGGAGGGAGAGAGGGAGGGAGGGAGGTTTGACAGAATAAAGAAAGAGGTGGTGCAAGAAAAGAAAAAAAGAGATGGGAGGAGTGTAATGAGTAAAGAAAGGTGGATCTGACTTCAAACGAAGAAAACTGACCACCACAACTGGAATCAGCATTGAACTAAAATCTAAAATTTAAAAAACAAATCAAAAGCACAAGCAAATATGACTTTAAGAAACAGTATGTGTACTGCACCACAAAGAAAACAGGTGGCAATAAAAAAGTATGAAATGTGAACACAACCGAAACCTTAAAAATAACAAAAAACTGAGGTGACAACAACTTAAACAAACAAAGCAAGTCATAAAGGCACAGACCTTGGCTGGAGGGGCACTCCTTGACGTGGAACAGCTCGTGGAGGCTCAGTCCATCCTCGTCCCCTCCCAGGCCTTGCTGATGCAACTGGAGTTTCCTCAGTCCTTCATTCTGCTGGTGGCGAGCTGAGCGGGCGTGCTGCACCAGGTTGAGGCGGGCCTTGGTGGAGTAGTCACACAGTGTGCAGTAGTATACACACGAATCCGGGCTGTACGCACTGTCTTGCTTCTGCAAGAGCTGAGGAACAGGAGAGAGCAGATGTTAGATGGTCTTCCTGTTTTAGGACAATTCAAGAATTCTCACAGCTACATTTATTTCCTCTAAGCATTTTCTTTATTTACCAGTGTTTTTAGTAATTGTGATCTTACAAAGATATATGGGTGAACACTTGTCTGCAAAATCATGTTCTTTGTCTTTTGTGTTTCATGGCTATAAAAGCCTTCCCTTCTACTCTGCCACCAGTTTGGTCCCAAAATGCCCAAAAAAACCCACTTCCCTGGCTTCAAACAAGTCAGGAGCAACCTCAGCAACTTGGCCTATTATTTTCTACAGTATATATTCTTCTCAGATTACCGAGTAATCTTTGGTATTAGACTTCTGTTAAATAACATTTTACCAGTGTCACCGTAGTTCTAGTGGTGTACTAGTGCACAGTGCTGAAAAAACTACAAATGAGGGCAATGATTAAATCCTATTAACAAAGACTTTTCTGTTTTATAATATCAAATACAGTGAATACTATTAAGACAGTAACAAACATTCAGACACTACACATTCCAAATTAACTGGATATGTTTTAGGTGACAAAGATTAAAAACACACAAAGAGTCAGATAAGGGGTTGAGTTCAGAACACTATTTTTGTCTTTAACATGCACATTGTCCAGCTCTCCTCATTGTTTGCAGCTGCAGGGGTTTCTCATTCAACGTGTGCTGTCAGTTGCAAGCCCTTAATTTCCAGTTGCCTCTTTAATGGCATTGCAGCCATGCAAAGCTACCCCCTACCTCGATGTGTGCGTGCGCACAGAACACACACAAACGCACACACAGCCCCCATCCCACCTTGCCCTACTCCCATACACCCAGTCAAGCCAAGCATATCAAGTGTGCCTCTGTTGTTGCTGCCGGGCTAATGAACAATGCACAAAAACAAAAGGCCAGGCCAAGCTTTTATTATCTGATCCTCTGTGGGTGGAGGGGAGGAAGAGAGAAAGACAGAGAGAGGGAAAGAGACAGAGACACAGAGGTGGTTCACCAATGTTAGTTTATGCTTTAAGATTTATTCATACAGCCATGTGAGAAACAGGTGCAGGGTTCTATGCATGAATTAATACACATAATGGCATGTGTGTGCTTTCTAACCCTACTCTGTCTCCCATGGCTCCTATATGAAGATGTTTCATTCTTGTAGCACATTACAAGTTAACTAGGTAATATTTTCTCCTGAGCATTGTGGCATCATGTTATATGGAGCAAGAAGAGAGAGATTGGATAAATGCATGTGGGTGTTTGTGTGTGTGGTGGGGGAGTTGGGCGGAGAGGCGGGGGCACAGTTAGCTGCAGGTGTGTGAGTTCTAACCCCCATCTTCCTCCTTTGACAAACAGGGATTAGCAACATAGCTACAGCCGCTAACACATCTTTTCTTTCTATCTCTCCCTCTTTCTTTCTTTTGTAGGAAATCTGACGAGGTTTTTCTCACGAGACGGTGGGACGTCCCCTCGCAGTCAGAGGCCCTTTCAGAAGTCTTAAGTTTTAATTAAGTCGGAGTTGTCAGAAGAAAGCTCCCCTAGTCCAGAGCTCAGGGCCATTAATTACAGCTATCTTTGTTTCTCTGTGAAAAGAGGCCTCCCTCGCTCCTTCTCTTTGCTTCTTTTCTTTCTTCCCCTCCCTCACTGGGCTGCTGAGCCTTACCGTGGAAACCACACACACACACATGCTCAAGGAAGCCAACACATGTATATCACATGCACATGCATACACATGAAGGTTTGAGTCCATGTCTTTTCATTGAAATATAAACTTTTCTGATTGCCTTTGCCTTCCTTTGGGAGGTTTTTCAGGCACATGCAACTGGTAGAAGACCCTAGGGCAGACTGAGAACAGGCTGCAGAGATTATATGTCCCATCTGGTTTGGGAACGCCTCGGGATCCTTAAGGAAGAGCTGGAAAATGTTGCTGAGCAGAGGGACGTCTTGACTACCTTGCTTAACCTGTTACCACTGCAATCCTTCCACAGACAAGCGACGGAAAATTGATGGATGGATGGACCAAGTATCTTGTTCTGGCCCTTCATAATGGTCTTCGATATCCATGCTATTTGGTACATACCATATACAAAAGCCCCTATCTTAATTACGTCCTTATTGTGATTCACTCTGTCATGAATCATTGCTACTTCAGTATAAAAACAACAATACGTTTCACTGCTCTCCGGTATTTCTTCTCTCTCTCTCTTCAAGGGTGTCTGGATTCCACTCCAATATACTTCTATAGCATGACTATTCTGATAGAAAAGGGGGTAACTAAGAATTGAATGAAAAACTGGTAATCAAACAAGGCCTTTCGTTCCTCTAGTGACAACCTTCAGTATTACATTAACAAAGAAGAAAACCTCTTGTGTGACAAGAGTATGTTTTGTTAGCGAACACGTTCATTTTCTTTTGCAGAGAAGACAGGCATGATAGTTGAGAGTCTTATCAGGAGAGACAGGGTTTCATTGGAATCATCCTTGATAAGTTCCAGTGGTTCCTAATGGCATGCCATTAAGGTAATTACACTGGTTTGAAATTAAAATTTTCATATAAATCAGCAGTGGCTTAAAATGTTTGACATCCTTCAATGTCCGAACTTATATATATACATTTTTTTTTTAGGATTTGAGGCTTGGGCAGAGAGTAGCTGGATGATATACTTGGGGTTGAGCCGGGCTGCCAGATAGGTTTTGGCCTAATATTAATTTTCTCCCCATCAGCACATTCCAGAGGGTTTGTTTAAGACCTAAACTAGAGGGCTGCCTGTCGCTCTCTGGCACTCTGCAGACCTGAAATGCAGGCGGTCTGGTGATCACAGGCCAGAACATCCATGATTTATGAACTTTTAAAGGAGCATTTTGACTCCTGCCAGGCGTGGGCTGTGTAATGCATATTCAAACACACAAACACACTGTTCCTGCTCCTGGGTTTGCGCCTGTGTCTGTCTGCTTGAAATGTGTATGTAATTTATGCCACAGCTGATTTGTGCTTGTGTGTATGTGTGCGGTACATGCGTTTGTATTATATGAGCCTCTGTGAATGCTTGTGTTGTGTGTGTAGAATGGTAAAAAGGACCATCCCTGTCAATATGGCACCTCTCCAGAGTGCCTGGTGGTTAATTGTTGGGGATTAGTGTTTGGCAAACAACCAAATAAGCGAACACTCCCTGTGGGCCAATCAAAATCAGCTAAACAGTACTCCCTGGGTGGACCTAAACATGGCACAGACGTTTCTGGATGGTGGAGGATGTGAACATACACACCCCCATACACACAGAATGCAAATTACGACGCTTGGGACTTCCTGTTTACCTGTCAAAAACACAACATTGTCAGCCCTGTTGATGACACACACACACACACACACACACACACACACACACACACACACACACACACACACACACACACACACACACACACACAGGCACTTGTATGAAGAGGGGAGGAGAGCCAGTTTGACAGTTAAGGGAAGCTCCCTTGTGTAGTGGTTTGAGTTGCTGTGTGTGTGTCGGTGTATGTGTGTGTGGGGGAGAGGATGACAGAGGACTGCATTCATTATGCAGAATGAGATGTTTACAAAACACCTTTCTCACACACGCATACACCCAAGCGTACACACCTCCCCTCCGCTCGCTGCCTGGGTTTGTGGGGACGACAGCAGCACTGCTGTCTCATATTCATTTGTTCTATCTATGGTGACAAAGCTGCCTCATTAACTGAATTCTTAATAAGCCAAGAAAAGGCATCTCCTCACAACTTCTTTTATCTCTCTGTGCATGTGCATGAACATGTACGTGGAAGTGTGTGTATGCAGGTGTGTGTGTGTGTTTGGTTTTTATGCATCAGTAATTTCGACTACATATTTTTTGATTTTACCTCACAAGTGTGTTTTTGTGTCTGTATAAAATTCAATCCTGCTTTCTTTTTTTGTCTTTGCTTGTGATTGTGTGTGTACACTCGAAACATGACAAAAATATTTTGAAAGACGCGCAAAGTAGTGGGGTTGTGGTTTCGTCCATAAACCAAATTAAAAATTAGGGTATTCAGTGCAAACATGACATTTCCTGTCATTAAGTGTAGAACCAGGCAGCTAACGAACACATAATAAAAATAAGAAGCCTCCACTGCCGCGGCTATGTCATAATAATAAGCGTGTGTGTGTCAGAGCAGGTGTGTACAAGTTTATACATAAAGAATGAGTACATACGTTCTGTTTTCCTATTTGTGTCCGCTGAGATGTGTATGTGCATGCATGCAAATGTGCATCCCACACATTATGAAATGGAAAACCTCTTTATGTCCTTTCATCAGTGTTTTTTTAGAGGAAGCAGGGAGCTTGTTGTTGGGTATACCTTCTTTTTGGAATGTCACCAGCTTCCGGTGCCATCCCCTGGGCCCCTGGGGGCCATCAGACACAAAAACAGCCCCACTTGGCCCAGCAAATAACAAAAGCGTGTTTTGTTCCTTGAAAGTATTTTAAACACATACCAGCAATGCCTGGAAGGCTGCCAAGTGTAGAATTCCATCAGTGCTACCACCTCCCTAACACATGTTACTGCTAACCGCCGCTCAGCCCCCAAGACATAGATGTAACGCAAGATCACTGCCAATGGATTCACTGGCAGACTGCACTGCTGAAAAGAGATGCTAAGGGCCCAGGTATGTGCCATCTCACTTCCACAGATAAAGAGAACAGCAAAGTGTATAGAGAGACAGATTCAGTGCTGCACACGCACAAAAACAAATATGCAAATAGTAGCCACATACAAAAACTGCTGAGTGCACACTGCGTATGCACACTATACACACAATGCACATCTCCTGCTTGTCTCTCTCTCAGTCCTACAAGGCCACTGTGTGTGATCTGAAGATGCTGGAGACACAAAACAATACCAGAAAAAAATCCCTCACAACCCACCCAACCTTCTTTTGTTTTCTGATGGTCGTTGTTCCTTTCTTTACTACCAAGGCTCTCAATCTCACAGAGAAAATGTTTCCTGGAACTAAATTGCCTCTTCTGTTTCTCCCAGCTCTTTCACATATGATTACAGTGCTGGGGCCTGTCGATGAGGAGCAGGGCCTGTCGCCGAGCTTAGATTAGGTCACCTAATAATAATAAGTATCCATTGCATAATGGCCGGCGAGCCAAATAAATTAATAATCACAATCAGTCTTTCATACTAGCTTTCTGCTGCTCTTCTCCACTTCTGTGCTGTCTCTCTCTCTTTCTCTCTCCCTTCCACTTCCCTCTTTTTCACTCCATTTCTTCTTCATTCCTATTTGCAATTTGTCAGCAAAAA
The DNA here is from genome assembly GCF_014851395.1 of Micropterus salmoides. Taxonomy (NCBI): domain Eukaryota; kingdom Metazoa; phylum Chordata; class Actinopteri; order Centrarchiformes; family Centrarchidae; genus Micropterus; species Micropterus salmoides. The sequence goes on along the minus strand of NW_024040040.1, from coordinate 37,472,359 downwards.
TGAGGAAGCAATAGTGATAGCTTTGTGAGAGCTTGGAAAATAATGTAACTCTAAAATCCAGTTGATGGTCTTGCTCTCCATTTTTTGACTCCCACACATGGACACTCACAAGCACATACACACACACTTGTAGCAGTGACGTAAGTGTGTCTGACGTATAGGGCAAAGGTCAATCTGAAGTTCACAGCTTCCTGACCCCTGGCCCCTTTCTTGGAAAAATCCCTTCTGACTCTCTATCTCCTGCTCTCTATTTTGCCCCCCCCCCCCACACACACACACACACAGGCATACCAGGGTAAAGAAACAAGAAAAATATTTACAACATGATCCATTTTTTCTGGTCTTAGTCAATGAATGTGTAGGAAAAAACTTTTTTGCGTCTCTAGACACAGTTCCCACATCTTTTTAATTGTATATTGTACTGACCCAGTAGTTGGGAAAAACAGATTATAGGAGAGAGACAGACAAGAACAAATCTTACATACTCATCAGTGCATGTTTGTGTATGTGCGTTAGGTGTCTTGAAAGCCAGCTCACCTCCACCCCCCATGAAAATGGATCAGTATTTACATTAGCATTAGATTTAGACAGCATGGCTCAGCCACTTACTCCCTATTAGCCATCCTGACCTTAGCCCATTAGGGTCTAAAAGCCCCCGCTTGTCTCCATTGCCGCCAGGTGAGACTGACCAGACCTCCCCATTTCCCTAAAACATATTGCTGCTGAGATTATCTTTTCCATCGACTCACAATGGGACAGACATCATAAAATGTTGAGATCAAGATCATCGAAATACTAACATGCTTGTTAGCATTTTGTTAGTTATCTTTTTCCAGTGCTGTGCAAGGGGAGGGATATTGCTGAAATACATGATTTTGGGTAAGGTTCATCACTTTCCATTTTTCCCAACATGCAAAGTTGCTTTTGGGAAATCAAGGCAAGGCCTAATTGACAGGATGTATGAAGAGAAAAACAAAAATAAAGGGTCTGAAAATCTGGGGCTTCAGCTTATTGGCTGGTACTATCAAAGAGGTTTGTACTACACTGATGTTGTTATTAACTAAAACTGAAAGGGAAGAGAAGGGAAAATAACTTAGCCGAGAGGAGCAGAGATTTTGCCAAGTTTGTTTTTCTTCTCTCTGTTCGTAATGTCCTGCTGAAAAATGTCTACTAGAGAGAGTTAGACAAAAAGAATGACAGAAACATACAGTGAGAGAAACTAACTGATAGACTGAGAGGCAAAAAAGTGAGAATCTATGACAAAGAGAACAAAAGAACAAGAGAGAGAGAGAAAGAATGATAGGGAAGAATCTACACGAGCGAAGTCGGGTTCAAATCACTAATTACACATTCCTGAGCCTGTGAAGGGGAGTATTGTTTTCCAGTTAGCCCCTACCCTGTCGCATGGTTTCACTTAGCACAAAACAAAAGGTACAGGGAACAAAACACAAGCCTAATACCAGGCCCTCCTAATGACAGAGAAATGGGAGAAATTATCCCTGGGGTGGATCCTCGTGAGAAAATGGCTAGTGATTACTGGACAAAGGGAGTTCATTTTGAAACTGTCACAAAATGGCAGACTGTCTGCTTCTTTCTTTTAAGAGCTGTACTTATTAAATGAGTGCGCTATCATGCTGTGTTTTCGATACACCACTGCACACATGGCCTGTTTTTTTATTTACTTTAAATACTACAAATGTATAATGTTACAGAATCCAAATCCTAACACTAAAATGTGTTATTTCAATACACTTCATAGAACAAAAGGAGAGGATCAGGCCTTATTCCTAGCAGCCAATGTGGTTTGTGTGTTCAAGCTGTATATAAATGTGTGTGTGTGAGCACACGTTGGAGTGGTACCTCTGCCAGGGAGAACACAATGAAAGGACCTCTTCAGCAGCGCCGTTTTGCATAGTGCCACAGGAAATAAAATGCCTTGCAGTTGACCTACAAGATGGCACACTTGATCCCTCCCTACTTCTTTACAGAAGGCAGCCAGTTTCAGTCTGCGCGTCTCTCCCTTTGTCTGTATTACCCCTCTATATCAAAACTCAAACATTTAAATAGTGACTATGTATCGCAGAGTACACACAGATAACAGTTTTTGTAACCATTTCTGACGCGTCACATTAGACAACCTGGGGTGTTCTGTCTACCCCCATAAACCCATAATGATGAGCTCTGTGTTGTTCCGGCAACATAGAGGACCCTACCATTTTCTGCATGAGCCAGGGGAGGGAGGGGGTGTAAGCTGATAGCGGTGGCAGCACTGGGCAAAGTAGCCTGGCTGGTAGTGTTTGCCCAGGCCCCGACGGTCTAAAGGAAGGATATTGTTTTCCCCTGAAAAAGCCTCAGCCGCAGTCCGCATACCAGCGTCCACTCAACATACCAATGGGCTCTTTGAAGATTACTCAAATGTTTGCCTTTGTTCCCCTACCCCCAACCCCCATCCGCCCCTACCCCTAGTCCTAACCTACACTCCTGCCAGAACGAGGAAAAGAAGAGAAAGGACAGAGAGAGAAAAAACAGACTTATATCTTCAGAAAACAGTGGGAAAGCAATACCACCCTCAGCTGCACTCAGATTCAAAATGGCCTCTGTATGGGGATGGGCAACCACTGAAAGGAATAATAGCGCTATGGCCACCAGCATAGTAAATCTAAACATAAACAATAGAGAAGGGCGGCGTATTAATTCATGGTGTCACGTTAAATGCAAGTCTCCCATCTGTCTGCTGATAAAGTGCAACCTGCTTTTAAAGACAGTCCACTCCTCATCCCTGTGCAAGTAATTCCACAATTAGAGTTGAGTATGATAATTCCAATGGGTTAATTTAACTAAATGTGCTGAAAACTCAGTAACCCCACCACCACCACCACCACACTCATCCAACCCACATTAATCCTGAACAAGTAAGTGGGCTTTCTATCAGGTCTATTTCAAAGCATTAGGGATTACCTCGCAGAAACTAAGCTGCTTGAACTCACAGGGGGTCAGCAGTGTTGTGCTGCTGCAAGGATGGAAGACCAATGGTGGAGATGGATAGACAGCAGGACAGGTCAGTTCCTCTTTCTCCAGCTCTCCAACAACATCCCTGAATCCTTCACCCTCCCTCTTTCTCTCTCTCTCTCTTTTCATCCCTGTGTCTCTCTCTTAACCGTATAATCGAATATCTCCCACTACTTATCTATTCACTGAGCACCTAATGGTTAAAATCAATTACAGCTGGAATGCTGAAATGCTGAATACTGGGCCACATGCTGATAATGACAGAGAGAGTGTGAGAAGGAGAGGAAAGAGAGAGAGAGACTTGGGACCATTCCAAGGGAGGCACAATTACCTCCAATCGATTGATTATTGATTTGGAAGGGCGTTGAGGAGTATTTCAGTTCAACTTTGTCCATATCAATATCCTGATAGCTTCATGAGAGGGGAAAAGCGTGAATGTGGTATCTAAATACCATTCTAAACCTGATGTAACATTTCAGACTATTTCAAGAATAGAACACCTAATTGTCCCTAATTGACACATACAGTATTAAGATTGCTAAGACAACTTTCAATGAAATTAGGCACTTTAAAGTCGTTAAAAGTAATGGCAATGACATTTCACAAAAATATTTATCCAATCGTGCTGCTATGTGATCTGTCTGAAGTGGCTCTGATCAAATCAAGGTATCACAAGTGAAGCTAACGTTCCCCATGAAAGATCATATTTGAGATCATGCACCCTCTTTGATTATATCAGACTTTTTTTTTGTTTTTATTTTTTACAACACTCTTCCTGTCTTTGTCCTAACAGGATGATCAAGACCCAAGAGAGAAAAGAAAGGATAGAGCGGTGTTGAAGCTGGAAAAAAAAAAGGTAGGAATTGAGAAGACAACTATGTGAGTAGGGGCCGTAAGGATGGAAGAAGGTGGAGGGAAGTGTGTATTTGGGTGGGTATAGGAGGGTTCAGATGAGCCAAGGGGAAAAAAAGACAAAAGAAGACAAACTCCTGCGAGCTCCTTTGTTCCTGCATCCCAGCGATGTTCGCTTCCTTCTGGTGGTCTGGAAGACACTGAACCCCCTTCACCCCCACCTATACACACTCCACAACCCCCCTTTTCTGCTATCATTCCCATACCTGTCAGCCCTGATCTGCTTCACAGTCCCCTGCTCATGGACAAATGGCTTGGCCCAGGCCCAGCCCAGCCCAGCCCAGCCCAAATGACCCACAGCTCAGAGAGGAGTAAGGATGATTATGAAGGGAATCACATCTGGCTATTAATATAAGAAAACCAGACCTGTCCTGTTTCTTTGTCTTACACACAGAAAAACACACCTTGCTACGGGAAAAAACATCTACCATCGCTGCCTGCAGGCCTTAACTAATGCACTAGAGAGTCGGGAAGTAGAGAGGAGGGGAGGGGGAAGCTGGCTAGGGTAATTAAACATTACAAGTGTCAATCAGGAGCTGGACCAAAGCTGGACATTGCACACACACACACACACACACACACACACGCACACAAATGCTTTGCCGACCATCTGGTTAAGGGCGAATGGGCGAAACTCTTATTAATATCTATGAGGATTATTTGGAAGAAGGGGGAGGGAGAAGTCCGTCCATTCAAATCTTTCTGTCAAACACACAAAGCGACAGCGTTCACACACACACACACACACACACACACACACACATGCACACACCTGCTTTTATACTTTAATTAGCCGCCACCCTCCGTCCCCCACTTCACCACCCCCAGACCTCTGAAAGATTTCCATTGTAATCTCCACGCAGGTGAAATAGGAGACGATTTGAATAATCTACTAACCGGCAACTCTTTGCCTAGCAGAGAGAGAGAGAGAGAGAGTGAGAGTGAGAGAGCAAAAGAACAACTAGTAGAAGTGAAAAATGAAGAAAGAGACAGACAGACAGAGAGACAACCCTTCTGACAAAAAACACTGAAGTGAATTCATTTTTCTGTTCGGGTTTACAGCACTGAACTCTCGGCGGCAGGCTGCATCAACCATCTCCATGACAGAACATGAAAATCTATATCTTGCAGTCAAGTAGCATCTAGTGTGAAGTGTCTGCGAAGATTCATTTTTGAAGAGAATAGTGACTCTTTAAGTCCGTCTGCGAGTGTGAGACAAGGACGCAGTGATCAAGAGCCTGTGTCTGGAACAAGCGGACATAGGCTCAAGTGGAAAATGGTAACTTGATAACTAAGACTACTATTGTGTATGAGTGTGTATGCTATTACTGTATGTGTGTCTCTCTATAAATGTATGTAATGTCATACCTCTGTATGCACATGTGCATTTATGTGAATGTGTGCATGTGTGTGTGTGTGTGTGTCATAAATGGTGCCATGCATTTGAAATAGATCCAGTCTCTTTTCTATTCCGGGGAATAGTACAATGGCTTTTTATGCAAATCTATGGGAGTCTATCTCCTGTCCATTTCCCCATCACACAAGTCCAAATGACAGTCCAATAATTTGGGCTGCATATATATAGGGCCATTTGATTTTCAAATGAGAGTGGGCAGGGTTGACCCTTGTTAATAGCGATGGCACAGTGGTAGACTTAATATCACAGATGCATAAGCACAGCCATCTCCTCTGAGGGAGGTTGAGGGGAATAAAAAGTGTGTGTGTGGGGGGGGGGGGGGGTGGCCCTTTGGTTGATGAGAAAAATAAAAATAAAAAAATACAAAGGATATGATGAAAATGGGAAAAGGGGAGGCTCTTTTTTACAAATCCAGTCCCCTCTCCTCTTCTTTTCCTTCCATTCCTCCCTCCTCCCATCCCTCCACTCGTTTAATTCCCCCCACCCCTCATTTCCCGGCTATGGTGATACCAAGAGGATCATGGGTAATGAGATGGCCTATCTGTGGCTCCCCAGGGGAGAGATAGAATGAGAGAGCGATTGAGAGAAAGAGAGAGTCAGAGACAAAACAAAGAGAGTGGGTAAGACAGAGGGAGTAAAAGAGTGTGAGACAGCATCAGGAAGAGACAGAGGGAAAGAGACACTTTCTATCTCTGTTCTTATTCTCTGTACGTCCCACTAACAAAGTGCTCCATCTAAATGTCCTCTCCTCCCTCTCTCCCTCCATCGCTATCATAAAAAGTGGAGCATTTTATAAGCCTAGGATTCTGAGTTCAAAGGAGAGTGCGAATGAAGAAAAGCAAAGGGGGAAAATAATGAACAGAAAAACAGATATGGAAATGTGCAGTGGACCCCGGACGTCCATTCCCGCTTGAATTATGACGGAAAGCTGGACAGACAGGGTGGGGTAGTGGTGGTGGTGGCTGAGGACAGTTTAAGATTTATTCAGACAGCCATCTGAGAAACAGGTGTCATGGCCTATGAGTGTGTGTGTGTGTGTGTGTGTGTGTGTGTGTGTGTGTGTGTGCACATGTGTGTGGTCCTTGACCATGCCACATTGACCATGAACATTCTCAACTCCTAATGACCCAGGGGCAAGCACAGCCCAGATCTTAACCTCAAAGCTCAGTTAGGACACACACACACAAACACAAATGCTCACTACAAACTAAACCCCCTACTTAGCCCTGCAGCACTTGTGAATGGCACTGACAGATTTACTCCTGTCTCCATGTGTATTAAGGCCAGTGTTTGTTATTAAAAATCATAAAGAAGCCATAAATCATCATATTCAAAGCTAAGCCAAACACAAGCCGGGCCAGCTATGGACACGCTATGCTATGGCAACATTTAATGTAGAGCTTACCTCACAGGCTGCTAGCTTACAAACTCTACGTTAAAACATCTTCCATTTTGTAATTTGGATTTTTTTCTAGCGGATAAAGACTTGACAGCTGTGATAATACTAAATAATAATGAGGTTATATACATACTTGAATAGTTGAATTCCAACTAAGTTCAATATAATGAGAGATAATGTGGAAAAACACCTTGTGCAGTGGTAAACAAACAGGGACCAATCAGAGTTCTTACATTTCCTCTCCAATAAGCAGCGAGGCGTAGACCTCCGCTTTTTCCATATAAGGCCTATGACTTCCTTCGCCACCTGCTGTGCCCTGGACACCAGATGACTTGATGTCCATGTGCTGCTAATGTCATTTCCCTCTTGCTGTTTCAAAGTCTGGAAAAAAACACTTGCAAACTCTCAATTCCCCTTAGAAGTACTCCATCGCTGCTACAAGGCAGCCATAAAATCGCCTGAATATGCTTTTTGTTTGTATCTTCAAATGGTTTCCCATGCCATAAAGATATTCTCTGTTTCCAAAAAACCAGATGGTAAAGTCGTCAGCACTCCGATCTTTTATGCACCCGGCCAAGCTACCTCCATCCCCATGTGCTTTTCACCTCTGCCAATACATAAAAGGAGAGGTGTTTTTCTGGTCAAATAAAGAAATGATTTTTTCCCCCTCCTTTTGCTCTGCCGCTCTATGCTTTCTCTCCCCCTCTCTCTGCTTTACTACCATATGTCCAAGGGTAAAATAGTGGGATTTCTGCCAGAGGCATTAAAAGCGTCATCTGTGGAACAGATTTGTTGAGGCCTGTGGGGTAGGTGGGTAGGTAGATGAGGTACAGGGTGTGTGGGTGCACAGAGGGGGCATTGGGATGCCTTGGCTAAACTGTGATTGTGCTTCTTGCGTTTTACATTTAATCACAACTGATATAAATAGCTTTCTTTGCACAATTAAATGTCTGCCAATGTTCAATGTAGCCAAGTTAAGTTATCTGGCTATTAGCTTATATTAAATCAACATAAAGCTAGGATGGGCAATTCTTTTCAGAAGCATCTTTTTAAAATATTTTTTGAAATTCTCTTTACGTCCCAACAGCAATCAATAAATCAAATGCTCTGATAGAAAAATGTAAATGCCGGACTGTAATAAGCACGGCCAATCATTTAATTTGGTCCGAATTCAATAACTGGCTGTTGAAAATGTGTTTTGGGGAATTGGTTTTGGAAGGTGGCCTGCAGGAAATCCTAAATCAAGCTGTCTCTAGCTAGTTTCTGCAACATTACCTACACTGGTTTTAAACTGCTGTCAAAAGAGGCTCAACACTCTAATATGCATGCACACATTCATAAACAAAAAGGAACACACACCTATGCTAAAGTATTCTTCTGACAGTAAGGAGATCCTGATTAGTGGGGATGAATCCTATAGGGGAGGACCTCAGCTAACGGAGGCCAATTTGCAAGCAGCCTGTTAGTTATGTTTTTTATAAATCAAAAGCATTTCAATGTAATTAGTGAAAAAATCCCTGAGGATAGATATCTTCAACTCTTCCCATACCAAGTTCAGCCTTTGCCAAACTGTCAGACAATCCCGTGTCAATATGTACAGTACATCCAGTGTAAGTCAACTATGACTGTTTTAAATAACCACAAGAATTCCAATGTGCTTAATCTACCCAAGCCTTGGAACCGTAAGTAAGAATTGGTCACAGATTTCGGAAAAAAATGCAATTCCTTAAAGGTTACTGTGCAATCCAGGAACCTCTCTTACAAACATGACTGAAAGGAGTGACTAAAGTCTGGTGGGTCAGTGGAGTAAGACTCTTTTTAATAAATCTGAGAATGACTTTTATAAATGTAAGGTTTCAGAATAAAATCTTAATCCAAATCTTTGTTTTTCTGTCTCATCTGAGTTTCTTCAGTAAATCCTTTTTTTTATTACCTCTTACTACTGTTGTTACATTTAAGGTCCAACATACACACACAAACACCTCCCACTGCCAAATGTCAGTACAGTAGTAAAGAAAACCTCATTAATGTAATGCACTTGATCCTGTCCTGTAGGTCAAGGCCTCGGAAATGTAACAGCATCCTATTAAGCTGAAGGAGACGTCAGACAAACTAAATCACCTTAAATATACTGATGAAGGGAAAGATGCCAAATATTGGTTGTGTTGGAATTTCTTTGCAGACACTGTTTATAGCTCAGAGTGTGAAGAGTTTAATTTAAAGTTAAGTAAGTGGCTCTCTGCTCTGATGGACAACTAGTGTGGTAACCCTATGACAAGTCATGACCAAATAATCCCAAGCAAAATAAGTTCACATATCAAAGGAACTGGGAGAGTTTGCAGGTGAGCTGTGTGGATAAATGTGTCTGTTTCTGGAAACATTAATTATGAAATATATTTTATAAAATACATTTACACGTGTATACTTTCATTTTTTTTTTTTTTTTTACAATAATTCAAAAAATACAAACATTGTTTTTGTTATTACTATGTGTATTTGTGCATCGCGTATGGATATTTTAAGAGTGACATGTATAGAGTGTGATCTGCTTTCATTGTGTCATTGTTCAGTATGTTAATATGGCTCTACACCCTTATCGTGAAAACAAATTCTCTAATTATTCCAGAATTATTTGCAGCTGGGGAAAAAAAACAAGCTGGAAAAACAGCTGAAGATAATCAAAACTTTTTGAGACAAACATTTGAAACTTGCTGATCATACGTGACTAGTGTATAATTTACAGTAACAGTAGTGCCAGCTGGTCATAAGCAGGACATATCCCATATCTGATGGAAATCATCGTGGGTACTCTAATCGTGGGTACTCTAATGGTGACCTTTTCGTTCTCTGTCATTCCATTCTCATGGGAACTATATATTTATGTGACACTGCAGTTAAGAGGATGGAGCTAATACTTTATAAACAAAAACATGTGGGTTATTCATGAATCTGAACTTAGAGTGTGTGGTGTGTGTTCCCCTCAGATGCCCTTATATCTGTATAGTGCTGTATGTTATGAATCACATATAATCAGTGTCCTACAGAAATACAGAATCTCCAAATTATTATTTTTTTCTTGATAAAATTTCTTTAGATAACCATGTTCTTCCTCACATAGAGTCAATGTGTTTTTTCATATGGATTAAAGAGATGACATTAAGAAGAAGATATACTTTATTAGAGAACTAATGTTTCTGCAGGACACTTACAACATGGAAGAAGAGCATTTTTTTTACCTTGTAGAGGCGGATAGCAGCCTCATGCCTCTGGTTGGTGGCATGTAGCCTCAGTTTATCCACGCTGTTGCTGTAGTAGTCACAGGCATTGCATTTGAGGTGCACTGGGTTGCCAATGGCCACACACTTTAATCTCCACTGGTTGGCCTTCCCTCCCTCCTTGATGTGGGCCACCAGCTGGTGCTTCTGCATGTGCTTGTCTGTCTTGCAGTGCAGCTGAAAGTTGGCCTTAAGCTGCGTGTTGTAGCTGCAGAGCTTACACTGGTAGACGTCGCCCATCACGCAGCGCCACTCCTCTTCGGGCAAAGAGCGCTCTGCATTGACGTGGGCGTTGAGAGCCTCCAGGCTGTCCGTGGAGTAGCAGTTGCACACAGCGCACTGGTACAGGCGCAAGGAGGGGTCGTTGATAGGTGGCGACAAAGAGGAGAGGGAGGGATCTGATGAAGACATACCTCCCATTCCACCCGAGGACACTAGAGATAGGTCGTCTGCCATCAGCTGACCACCGGCAAGACGCAACTCTGCTGATAGGTCAGTATTCACTACAAAGAAAATTAGTGAGAACGCAGGTTAGAAAGCAAAGGGAAATACAGAGAGCTGTTTAAAAAGTAGGGCTTTCATAAGGATTACATACATGGCAGGCAGTATGCACAGTGGGAAGGTGGGAAGGGAATGGTACAAAACAAAGAGGTATGACAGAAAGACAAAGCTCTGATGAAAATGAAAGGCTGGCATGCATAGGGAGGGATAAAGGCTAGAGAGAAAGAGAAAAGGCTCTTTTAATGAAATTAAGTGTGTAGAGAGAAGTAAGTCCTCTATGCAGGCCTCTCACACAAAAGGATTTGATAAAATAAAGCCTCACAGAGGACTAGGGCTCCTTACAAAGTCTTGTCTATAAAAAACCTTAATAGGATTGAATCAGGATCAATTACAATCATCCTTTTCAACTTGCTAACTCGCTCATCAGGTAGCTTTAATTACTGCTCTCAGCAATGGCGGGACAACGGTTTTAGGACTCCAGGCTTTTCTCACATCCACACACAGATTTGAAAAGCTGATCAATGCATTACACATATTTTCTCTTTCTTCCACCCACCGACCCTAGGACAAAAAAACAGATCTGCCATTCATACAAATGTAATTAACTCTTTCGTTTGATCCCTTCATTGTCTCTCTATGCATGATACCAAATCTCATCAGGTCTTTTTCAGATAATACCTAAACACGTTGTTTGGAGCACAGAGGATTTAACAATTACACATCATCTGAATAGTCCCCCCCACCCCCCCACTATAAGTACAATTCCCCCAATTAGTGGCTGACTATATTAGTTTTTGTGTGTGTGTGGGTGTCAGTATGTGTGTGCTGGTTTAAAAAAATAAGCATATTTTTACCTGAATGATGTCAATGGTAAATTTAGAACATATAAATCTACCATTGTGTATACATGTAAGCATGTAAGCATTGATCCTTCATCTATGAAGGCATTTTTGTGTGGATGAATGAGTATTTGAATAAATAAATATCCCGCTCACACCATCTAAACCTATGTACAGCTGCGCTCACTATGGGGAGCTGTGTGCTATCAGTGTAATTCACTGAGAGTACATCTGCTGGCTGGGCTGTGACCTCCACACTAGAGGAGGGAGTGGGTGTGTAACACTGCAGGGTCATTGTTAAATCTCTCTCACTCCTACGGGAATCCGCTTCCTGCTGTGTGAGAGTGTGTGTATGTGTTTGCATTGTATGTGTGTGTGTTGATGTGTGTACGTGTGTGTGTGTTCTCTCCAGGGTGAACGAAGGTGGGGTGGTGTGTGTATGGGGGGGATTAAGCTGACTTAAGAAAATTACAAATGAAAGATTAAGAATAATTCTCATGTGGCGTCTCATAATCATTTTTTAATCAGCGAGAGGGGTCAAAGAAAAGAGACAATGACAGAGTGACAATATGAGAGCAAAGATAAGAGTGAAAAAGAAAGAGAAGAGGGTGCGGCAAGGAGGGCAAGGTAAAAAGGATGGGAGCAGAAAAAGAGAAGGTGAGAGGGTAGGGAGAAAAATGAAGAGCAACAAAAGAAAGGCTCAGAAATAAAAACAATACGCAGATGGCATCAGATATATGAGACTAAACAGATAAAACTGACCATGTGAAAGATGAGGGGAAAACTGACTAACAAGCTTGAGGGCAAAAATATTAAAAAGGAAAATACTTTGACACACCCTCAGGATAACTTTTATTATTTTGCATTTTAATTGGCTAATGTGTCAAAATGATCAGATGTGTATCTCTGTGTTTCATTTATACCTAGTATCTATTTCACTCACCTAGACCAGATCCAAGAGCAGCTGCAGTTGCAGGATCTAGCTGGAATGGGTTAATCATCATCTGAGTGTCTGGGCCGCTGCTGCTGGCTGGATTCTCCAGTTTTACACCTGCTAGGCCCATGTTTTGAGCCAGGTAGTACTGGTAAAGCTCTGCTTCGGCCGGGGCCAGGCCCAAATGGAGGCTGTGTTGGATCTGCTTCATGTTCTGCTGCAGCAGCATCATGTTGTGCATGTGTTTCTCACTGGTCATATGGATCCGCAAGTTCCGCGCCACGTTGGTCTCATAGTCACACACCTGTTGGAAACAAGGCAGGATAATTAAATGTATTAGTGTGTCTGACTGCTAGTTTGTTTATCATCATCAAAGCATTGTTTTATACATCAAAATAAATTACATTCATTACTCTAATTACTTTTCATCAAAACATAAGGTCAATTTATCATTTACATTTATACCTGTATAATGATCAAAATGGGCACCGACAACAACAGAAGCAACAACAACCAAATCTTAGTAAAATACCTGGAAATAATACTAGAATGTCTAAGAAATCCTCTTTTATAATGACCAGAGGTTAGATTATGTGTCCAAGACAAATAATAGACATAGTGATGCAGAAGGAAATAACTGCCTCATTGTGTAGACACTGAAACAAGCAAATTGGTATGTTGCTACCACAGCGCTACAATGACGCACAGTATCATTACCTCACAGCGCCATGTGGGCTTCTGTTTGGGCTTGGATGGCGAGGGTGCACCACAGCCTCCACTAAGGCTGGCACTGGGCACAGGATTGGCATGGTTGTGGTTGTACTGTGCCTCACTGCCACCGTTCTGGAGTGTTTGTACGTTGTTTAGATGCTTGTCTGACTGCATATGGATGCTAAGGTTGCCTTTGGTGGTGGTTGAGTAGTTGCATACCTAAAAGGGAAAAAATAATACAGTAATTCATGATATACACTATATGCATTTATGAGAAAATCTAGCTGATATCTGATAAAAGATTTTCTTTAGTCAGTCTTAAAGATAATTACCCTAACCTTTATAGCTGTGATAGTTGTTGTTATAAAAAAGAGAAAGACAACCACATTTATCCCTCTCTCCTTCCTCTCTTCTGACACAAAATTTTCAATTCAAAAGCAAATTGCATCATCTATATTGCCAAGATTATGATGTAAATTTTCTATCAGCATATGTCCACCAAACCCAGTGATCAGTTTTGGTAAAAGATAAAAGTTGCCTCATAACACCCAAACCAATAAAAATGGTTAAAAACCACAGGACATTAGGACTTAAGAGAAAACATAAAATCATACAGATTAAAACTGAGATGGACAGACCTCACAGCGGAAAGGCTTGTATCCACAGGTATAGCTTTCGCCTCTGGCTAAACGCGGGTGAGGCTGTCCTGTGCGGCAGTAAGCACATGATCCACCAGACTCTGGATGTTTCTCCTTCATGTGGGCGTCCAGTGTCTGCTGGTACTTGTAGTGCCAGTTACACTTGGGACACTTCAGCGTCTTGCAGGAATTACGTGAATGCATCATCGTCATATGCCCTCCCAAAGACCGTGAGGATCCCAAGACTGTGTCACACTTTGGGCACTCCACCCCACTACCTGGGGACCCTTCACCTGGACCAGGGGTACCAGGTGTCCCTGGAGTTCCAGGGGTACTGGGATTTCCTGTGTGTTGATGCAGAGGCCCAGGACTCTCATCATCTCTGCGCAACATCATCATGTCAAGGGGGTGGGAAGATGGCGACGACTCATCCCGTCCTGCCAGGACTTCACTGGTTGAGTCGTTGCTGCTCTCCCGCTCTCTGGCAGCTGCCAGGGCAGTGGACAGATGGCTCTTCTCCATCTCCAGCTTCTCACACACAGGCAGGGAGGAAGAGGAGGTTGATGCAGGGCCTTTGTTGTCAATGTTAAACTTTAGCACACTGTTGGAAAGGGGGGAAATACTTTGGTTTAAGAGAGGGAAATCTTTGCTACTCGTGCTGTTGGCCCGCTGGCCTGTCATTGCCATGGTCATGGCCTGTTCCTCCTCCTCATCTGCCTCCATTTCTACTCCACCACCATTGGAGTAAGCATCGTCATCCTGCTCTGGACTTTCTCCCCCCACTGCACTGGGCTCCCGCTTGATGGGCGGGTACTGGCTCAGGTCCGGCCCATTGGGTTGCAAAGTGCATGTGTCCCTAACGTGGCCCTTGCAGTCACTATCAGAGTTCTGACCTTCCAGGATGCCACCAGTGGCAGCAGCAGCAGAACTCCCACTTGGGGTTCTGTGGGCACCAGCCCCTCCCCCGAGGTTTGGGTTGGTCTCAGCCTTTGGCATGGTTTGGGATCTGGGGGTTTGGTCATTGGAGGAGCTGCTGGCACTACCCTTCAAGAAGGCAAAACCTGCCTGAAGGGAATCAGCATTCTCCCCACTACTGTGGAAAGCATTCCACAAGCTGCGGAGCCCCGTGTCTGGCCCTAGGAAGTTGGCAGATGTGGGAAAGTGGGGTAGCACAGAGTTTGGGGGGGTTTTTGGTTCCAGAAAGCTTATAAGAGGTTCTTTGTCCTTGCCGATGCCCTGGATGATGGCGGAAACGTGCTTGTTGCTCAGCAGCTTCTGCTCCTGATCATTCAGGGTCATACGGTGGTCATGGACAGCATGTGTCACGAAGGAACGGCTGTAGCCAAAAGACAGCCTGCACAGGAAACACATCAGCACAGGCTTCCGCCGTCCATCGGCCACGCAGCCCTCAAACTTGGACAAGTCCACATTGTTGGGGACATCTTTGGACACACAGGAGTTTTTGGCTGCACCATCCGCCGTCAGATAGTCTTTATCATTCTTGTGGCGGAGGTCATAGACACGGAAACTGTGCAACACGGGACCAGCGCCCACCAGCCCTCCAGCTGAGGTATTTGGGAAGGAGGGGTGGTCGGTCGCTAGGGATTTATTTCCCAGGGATGAGGCGATGTGGAAAGTGTTGATGATCTGGGGATAGAAGGACATGGGTGCAGCGGGCTGCTCCAACCGCTCCCCCCCTGGGCTCAGGCCACTCTGGCCACTGCTGACCTGGGCATTGGGGAAGGTCTGGGGGGACAGAAGGCCCCTGAATTGGAGAGACCCAGAGTGCCCCCCCTGGTTGCCACGCTGCTCTTTGGAGTCCTCCAGGATGAAGGCAGAGCCATCGGGCTGGTAGATGATCTCGCTGCACATGTTCTCCACATCACTATCCTCTTCCATTTCCATCTCGCTGTTCATTTCCCCCACTTCTGCAGCACCCACCTCACGCTCTCCATCATCTTCACTCTCCTCCCCTACCATTCCTTCAATCTCCTCACCCTCCTCGTGACCTCCAGTGGTAGGCAGGCGGGCATTGGGGCAGTGGTGCTCCATGTATTTTTGTAAACTGGAGAAGGAACTAGAACATTCGTTGCAGGGGATCTCCTTTGCCGGCACCACAGGAGATGTGGCAGGGGCAGAACAGTCCGAACCCAAAGCTGCTCCTCCTCCTACTCCTGGTAAAGTCCCGGTAACACTCCCTTTGTTACCGGTAGTAAAGCTTTCTCTCCGACTCTGTTCACTTACAGGGTCGGTGGTTGCACTGACAGTGGTGGGGGTAGCAGTAGACCTCAGCGGGCTCACAGCGGGCTCTCCAAGGCCATTCTCCAGCTCTCCAATGGCGGCAGGTGACAACTGGTTGTTGTTGTTGGCGACACTGGTCTCCATGGCGACGGAGTTGTCCTCAGCAGCAGTGTCCAGCCTTTGGCCACCATGTTCCTGCTGCCGCGACGAGACCATAGGGGGAGAGTCACAAGTTGCCATGACGACCACTACATAGGGATCTCATCTCATCCAGCCTAACAGGGACCTGAGTTTGGGGAAAATCAGAAATAAAAACAGACATTTAGTAAATGGTGTTTACAAGCAGATGATGTTGGATCATTCAAAACTAAGTTTATTCTAATCAATTCCTCAACTTACTCTCACCCCACATTCAACCCTAGTAATAACTGTGTGTTGTTGTAAGCCTCATTTGGATGAGAATGATATCTGTGGAAGAGGTTGGCGATTTTACTATCAGTAATTTCAATCCAATCCAGAGGGCATATGTTCGTGATTTTTCTGCCGCTAACTAAGTATGAATTGATGCATGATTTTCACGCAGAACCTTGTTCACAAATTGCCTCCTGTAATTTGGAAATTTGTCTTAAGTGCTGTCCAAAATGATGTAAAGTTACAGTGATAGTGGCAAATATTTTGGTAAGCAAATTCTAAGATACTAATCCACTCCAAATGGGGCTATGCACACCAAAGGTTCCTCAGTTGTATCTTAGATGCAACAAAACAACATGACAATTATCTACTTCTGTACTGCCTACCACGTACTAGAAATAAGAACCGTGTTAACTTGCTAATACCATGACAATTTTTGAAAAGTGGAGAAATCCATTATTAACTGCTCCTACTTGCATCTCTGTCTTATAACTGGCACCTTGCCACAAACAAAGAAAAAAAGGCATCCTTGAACAAAAATTTTGTCTCTCAGTAGATAAGTTTAAAGGAATAACCCAATTGTCTAATAAAAAGACTCTTTGATTGATATACCACTGTGCAACACTGGAAGCTGGAAGCAGTTTCACCTTGTTGTGTCCTGTGTATGCTAATGCTGTGTTAAATGATTATGATGCCAGGTTAGTACCAGCTAGCTTTGCACACTCTCAAAATAGCAGTTGTGGACAACATAACTAGCACACAGAGGTAACACATACAATCAGGTTTATCAAATAAAGAAAAGTTAGTGCCTTCTTATAAAAGGAAGAGTGAATTGGAATTAGAGCAGTCTTCAGTCATCAGCTAAATCAGTCTTGGCATGTTCTTACCAGTCAGGAGTTGCTAATTAGGCAGCCCGTATTAACCTATTAATGCAATGAAGGTATGACTTAGACTCTGTGTGGACAAGGAAAGTAAGAAACTCTTTACTGTGCAGCTAATAGTGTGACTGTACTTGAGCCTGTACTGTACTGTAGAATACCGCCTGTTGGTAAATTTTCTACATGAGGGTGCAGATGCTAGAACAAATTAGGCTATTAAAGAATATTTACAATCATATTTCAAATGTCTTTTCATGCAGGTGCAATAAAGGAAAGAAAGAGAGAAAGAGACACAGAGAGAGAGAAAGAGAGAGAGCTTCCATGAGGAATGATGTTTGGAATACCAGTGAGATGTTATCAGTGCTGGGCGGCTGCCCATCTCTCAACCCCTCACTACTTCAATCTCTTGGCTTTTCACAACAAGGCACAAATGCAAAGGCATACACAACCACACGCACACAATGTAGAAAAAAAGCCTCCTAATCCCACAAACACACAGCACCCCACTGTCATTTCATAGGCACAATTTCTGATAACCTAAAGAGTACAAGACAAGAAAAAAACAAAGCCAATCACTGAGAAAAAAAAACATACTAAAAGCTTGCGAACCGAAGCCTCATAGCTACTAAGGAGAAACAGCTTTCTTGTTCAGCTAAATGCAACAAATGAGAACTAGTTGTGCATGCCAGTGCTTTTTCACTTGATACAGTACCAGCGCCTTTCAGATGCTTGCGTGTAAATGAGCTGGCATTAAAAGAAAGCTTTAAAGAGCCATGTTAACCTTTAACCCAATCCACCTGCTGCTTAATTCTCCCTCTCTTTTTCTACACTCCCTTTCTCTCACAACAAAGCTTCAAAGCAATTAGAGGATTAATCCGCAACAATCCAGGGCTAAACAAAGCCAGTAGGAGGGACAGTAAAAGCGTGAGGAATGAAATCAAACATGTGTGTGAGTATGTTTGTGGGTGCATGTGTGTGCACGCGCTATAATCAGGTCTAATCTGACATATCCCAGAGATGATTCCATGGGGACTAGTGATAGATTAAAAGAGAGAAATTATGTTTTTTCTCTGTGTGTCTCACTCAGTTTCTGTCTCTGTATTCGAGAGATTAAAGAAAAATTCACAAGGAGCAGAAAATTAATTTTTGGCCTTCTGTTCAGCATGGATGTGGCAAAAGACAGGAGGTAGATGTGTTACATGTCTATGACAAAATCACCTAAGCATAGTTATGTACAGTCAGGCAGTCTTTTACTATCCTGATGCAGTAAACTCCACCCAACTGTTCAAAACAAACATTCCACTGTTTTTAAACTCACGCGACTTTTAGCCCAAGACACAGATCCTGAACACAAAAACCATGGACGAACCTGTCTACATGTTAACTCACACCTGTAATTGCAAAGAAATCAGCAGCTATTAGCTCTGTGTTCTAAACAGGTGAAATAATTGAAACATGCCAAATATGTGTCATAACACAAGAATGCATGGTATTAACACAAACACACTGAGAGTGTTTCACCACAAATGTATGTCGCAATATTAGATATAGCTGAACTGTCTGTATGGCAGAAGAAGAAAACAAAATGAATTTGGCAGTAGGGAAATGATTATATAAAATAAAGGTGTATCCCACATCCATTTAGTTATTTTTACCATAAATCATCAATTACGCTCACCTTGCGCCAAAACAACACACTGAGCTTGTTACATATATTTCATTTTTCCACCACTGTCCCTCTTACCAATGCTTGTGTTAAATGTGATTGAGGGTAAAGCTGTTCAGAAGCAGTGGGTTTGAGAGCTAATGCGACATATACGACAGGATTTACTACTTGTCAGTGGTGTCATTTCACTGCTTATTTCATTGGGGAGCAACCCCTTTGAATTGTAGCTCGGACATAAAACACTGTGGTTTATGAATTATGCATCTCCTAACGCTTTAAGTATGGAATTATGTCTTATGGATAAGTCAATGTGTTAAGCACTTGGCACTGACATATCACCCCTAATGTTAACAGGTTAGCAGCCGTTTACACGTGTGCTGCCTGCCAATAATAACGTAACTGTCCATTAATTTGTTATCTCATATCATTGTCCTAATTGAACCCATGAACTATGCCTCCAACATAGCTTTTTTGCATTTCTTTTAATAACTATTTGTGGAAAATATGCACTGTGGAAAAGGGCATGGTAAACTACATAAACACAAAATATAAGTACAGTGACCATTCTGCACAAATTGCATGTTCAGATCTAGCATGGAGGGATAAAAATACAGCATACAATATATATGAACAGAGTTTCTGTGAGGGCACTGAAAAGAGTCTCCTAATAGTTGAACCTTATGTGGGGACTGGATGCCAGATCTTAACTAAAATGCTTAAGTCTTAGCTCTTAACTCAGTCCATCCTCTTGTTATGAAAGAGCAATGTGGTGCAATGCGGCCTGGTGTAGGCTTTTGAAGTCATCCTGATCCATTCAGCATGCATTAATTTGGCATAGTTAGAACAGAGAAGAAATGAGATGTCTGGTCTTGTTATCAAGTGAATATAATATTTTCCTGTTCTACCTTTCCAAGCTCAAAGTAACATTTTGGACACCAAAATCTTCCGACTTGCGCAGATCAAAACAGTAGCTTGTAATCAGCTACATAAAAGCTGATTACCTGACATTTTGTCTTAAGAATAAATTGATAGGAAAGTTATCTGGAGCTTTGCTCCATTCCCCAGGCTTCACACCTTTCACAGCAGTAGTGCCCACTACTGCTTCTTTTAAGGCAGATCATGTTACTGCTAGCTAAGAAACCTTCCTCCCTCTCTCTCTCTCTCTCTCCCCCACTGGCTTCCTTTGCTCTGCTACCAACCAGACTACTTTCATTTGACAGAGCGCAATAGATAGACAGATACATAGAGAGAGAGAGAGAGAAACTAACAATGAAGCACAGGTTTTTCCACACTGCAGAAACAGTTCCCTTCTTTTAACAGAAGAACAAAAGAGATGGCCTGAGCGGCTGCTACCTCTGTTTTTTAATTAAGCATGTCCCCTTGCTTTCACAAGCATGCACACGGACACAAGCTCACACCCACCCTTACACAAACACATACACTAAGGTAATTAAAGTGGCAGATCAAATCCAGTGAGAGGCAAATAATAGCCCAGGAATGCCTGGTTTGGACACTGCTAGTTCTGATGGGAGAAAGGGACTAAGAGACTCCTTGGCCTATTGTTTTTCTCCCCCCTCCCCTCCTCTCTCCTCAATCCCTCCATCTGCTTTTCAGTAGCTCCCTCAGAGACAGAGAAGCTGTCTAAAGCAGGGGATTTCTCCACATTTTAAAATTTTCTCTGGTTGTCCTTTAAACACTTCCGATAGAAGATAGAAGATATAAGTTGGATCCTTTATCTTACAGAAGTCAGAGAGTGGACATGGCCATCATCACAGACTATTCTTCAAATACAAATGTGCTGTATGAAAGTCACCACAAAGGCCAAAACTGCATTTGTTAGGGCTCGTGTCAATTATAAGCTTGTTCAGCTGTAATAAATGTGCTGATAATACATGAAGTGTTACAACAACATGTCCACAGAGCAGACTTGAGGTACAGAGTCCTGAGTCTCCTCCTGCTTTTGTCCTCCTGTCAGACTACCATGCATTAGCCAGTGGTGCAGTCTGTTAAATGCTAAACCTGTAATTGCAGTGTCGCCACATTGCCGACTTTGTTTACACAGGGATCTGTTAGGTTCAAATTCTTCATCACTAACTGTCCGATATTTTACTGCAAGGGTAGACAGTGCTGTTAATACGGCTGTGAATATTTATAAGATCTGTAAACACTGGAATTAGGCATATCTGTGTTTGGGATGTGGTCATCTGAGTTCTAAAATGGTTATTTTCCCTCTACTTGTCAAACTGTTTGGGTACATATGTGAGCACAGCTAATAACGGGTGAAATTAAATCCAGGCTGAATTTTTAAGGTGACCCATGAAAGCTAGCAAAGTCAAACAACAAAGTCAGAAGACAGCGTGATACTACAGCTATATGTCCATTCCTTGAGGTCTCTTAGAAGGTCATCCCTCTCTCGGCATGTGGCCCCTCAGTCTAACACCAAATCTTCTATCAAAATGTCACCAAGCGTTAGCCAAAGACAAAGGCGAAGGGCGCTGTGAAAGCCCCTGCATCCATCTCCCACTGTCAGTGCCATGAATAGGCCTACTCTGGTCTAATTAGACCTGTTTATTTGTTGCCATGCAGAAATGGAAGGATGAAAAACGAAGTGGATGAGGGAGGACGGGAATTATCTCCTCCCTCACAATGCAAGAGGAGTTTCGGCTGCCATCAAAGAGCGCTGATGCGTGCGTGCACAAACACATCTGCACACATGCACACAATCACAGAAGAAGGCCTAATGCTCTCTGTTTAAAGTCTTAAATGAAAAGACAGAGGGGGGAAATTGCAAAAGGATGAGAGGGGGAGGGCTTTTGCGTGACCAAGTGTTTTTTGTCTTCTTTACTTCTTACCCTCACAAAGGGATTTCATGCAGCCCTTGTTTGTTGCCTGGAGGTGTAATATTAGAAGCTAGATGCAGTAGATCTCCCCAATGCGCCCCACACCCTTTTCTGTCCGCCTGTCCTCTTCCTTGTGTCTCCCTTGTGAGCAAAGGCCTTCATTACCAAAAGGCACCTTATCATTATTGTAAGGCGCGGCCCAGACACCTAAAGCAAGCGCCACTCCATTTAGCACAGGAATCTTGTTCAACAAATTACCTACTCCGCAAAAATGCCTTTTAGCAAATCAAAATCAAAATTACGCCTACATGAGCAATGATCTCCGATTGTAGAAGGAGGCAAAAGAATGAAGAGAAAGGTTTAGAGGAGGAGGGGGAACTAGGACCATTAGAAAAAACATAGAGGACGGAAGTAGCCTTTTTTTCTTTTCCTAGGGTAGGTATGCAGGTTATATCCCTCAGGTTGATGACAAGTAAATTGGTCTCATTGGTTGCTCAAGTAACATACACCCAACTGCCCCCAGGTCCTTACCTGATATTTCATTGTTAGAGGAAAAAATATATATGGGTAACATTGAAAATGATCAGCAACATGTGAGATGAGTGCATCATTGGAAACAAAAACAGTATGTAGTATAAAGTATACAAAAAAATAACTCATTCATCAGGGGAGAACAAATAGTCAACACAGGGGTAATGTTTGTCTTTTTTCTCTCTCTCTCTCTCAGAGCAACAAGGGAATCATATCACTCAAGCCACGGATGGGTCCTAAAATCTGATTTAGGATCAGATTACACCAGCCCCCATCCTAACTTCAACCAGGATGAGGTGAAAACATCTATCATGTCCTCCAGTCACTGCTTAGATGCAACCACCTCAAAGACTCTAGGATATCCTATTGAGTTTAAAGCCCAGTTAAATGTATTTCTGTTATTCATTTTTTCATTATACTGTGGATGTGTATCATAGGTCAATGTCAGTGTTTATCTGCTGCTTGTACAGTTTCATAGAGACTGTAAATTTAATGGATTAAAGACAACTTTGACTGGATTTAACATTTTTACAAATGGACTTTGGGCTTACACAGTCCAGTCTAAATATATGCACAAGTCTCACGCCTTTGAAGAGGAAATATTTCAAACTAAACTCAAACTGAAACATGAAAATAAACAGTCAGACACTGCTGGGTCGCAGTCACCACTTACTGCCCTTGCTAAAGATTTTTCCAGCATCAAAGGCAAAGCCAATCTACATAGCTAATGCCTCCATTTTTTTTACTCCCCTTCCTCGAACTCAAAACAGCAAAGGCCGAGGGGAGTGAAAAAAAAGTGGGGATTTTTCTTTTGCCGGCAATCTGGAAACACTCTCTAGTTAATTAGGGTTGATTGGAAATGAACCGCACAAACAAAGGGCAGCCTATGCCCCGACTATTATGACCGTGCATGCGTGCGTACACGTGCACGGGGAGGCGGGGGGGGGCGTACTATAACCACCTTAGAAGTGCACGTTGGTAGAAGCTCCACTCTGTAGACTCTTCCCCTCGCTCTCTTTACCCCCTCTACCTCCACCCTCCAGATTAAGGGAATGCACCGCCAAAGAATGTGTGACGACCTCCACTGCCACAGAGCAAAACTTCCAGCCCCTGACACCACAAAAGGCAAGAAGGTAATTAAGTTTGAAAGAATAGAAGCACTGCCACAAACAATGCGCCAGTGTCCATGGGGAGGGATTGAAAGGGGGGGGGTTGGTGTGTGTGTGTGGGAGGGGGGGGCAAAAAAGCCATTAACATTCAGTGGCCGGGTGAGAGAGAGGAAGGAGGGCAAAGGGGAACTGAGGATGGCATTCTCTCTCACTGTGCTTCTCCCTGTCTTTCTCTATCGCAGCACGACTTATCTGTTCATTCTTTTTATTTATCTCTCTTCTTTTTATTTTCTCTCAATCACCCTCACATCTGGTTGGGACCCCCCCCACCTCTACCCCCAGCCTTCCCTCCCAAATCACCCCTCACTACACTGCAACAGCTCTCCAATGCTCTTTTTGGCCCCTTTGCCCTGCCTTGTTGTTGCCCTCTATGTGAGGGGTGCCCCCCTACAGCCAACATACTCACACACACACACACACACACACACACACACACACACACACACACACACAACTTGTTTATTACAACTCTGGCTGTTGATTATCTCTTTTGCAAGGCTAGGTGTGACACTTTGCATACACTCAAACTTGAGGTCAGAACTAGCTAACAGTGATACACACAATATGTCAGTTAGTTACCACCTGAGAGTGCTAAGAGCTAACTAGATTACCACCCTACACACTCAAATTCACACACACACACACCATACAAACACAAAACATACACTGGGAGCTTTCATCTTTTTTGCCACATCTCCTGCAAAGCAGTTTAACTCAATTAGTAAAGAATGTAATTTTATTTACAGACTCCCAAGTAACTTGTAGCACACACATACACACACCCAAAGACTCACACAGTATAAGCAAACTGTCCCTCTCCCACGTGGTTGGAACTAAGAAAGAAGTATTCATTGCTCTTGCATGTGTGTCAGTCTGTGTGTGTGAGTGCGCGTGTGAGCGCGTGCATGTGTGTGTGCGTTCGGACAGTGGAAAGATCATGAGACACATTTACGTCAGATGAGTGAATCAGACAAACCGCTGCTAATTTCAATGAGGGCTTCTTTTGAAGAGAGAAGAAGGGTGAGAATGAGAAGTTAAAAGTCAGGGAGAGGCAGGCTAACAGTGACAACAATTGGTAAGTAAGCAAGAGATGGTTAAGCAAAAGCAAAACTGTGTGTGTGTGTCTGTGCACATGTTGAGACATCCTGTCCAACTCTTTTTCTACACAGTCGAGGAAAGCAAGTCACCAACTAATTGTGGTTCAGCGGCGTTATGTGTTTAGTAATCTGCCCCTCTTTGTCTCTGCGTCTCACCGGAGACATGGATTAGTGCTAAAATGATGACTGCTTAATCCTTGATTTGCCTGTGCTAAATAAATATTAATCTAGCCTGCTCATCGTGCTCTTGTAAGGTACAACATACACAATATGAAAGGGCTTAGATGTTACATAAATCACAGCCTTATCTTTTGGATGGGGCAAAGGCATGCGACCACACACACACACACACACACACACACACACACACACACACCTCCTCTTTTGCAATAACATAGCAAGTTGAAGGGGGTGCCGGGTGGGATTATTTGTCAAGTGAAATTGATAATCCTGCTAAATACAAAGCCTGAAAAAAAATCTGAGAATACATCTCAAATGCATTTTCTACTGCAGTGTGTAGATGCACACAATTATATGCCACCCCAGGAAAAAAATAACAAATATCACTCATTTGTGTTGATTCAGACCCCTCTCTTTCTCTCACTCTGCCTCTCAGCAGGTTTGTTTAGAAAAAATACTGCTGGGAACATAAAAAATGAAAGCTACCATTGCTGGACTCTCTCTCTCTCTCTCTCTCTCTCTCTCTCTCTCTCTCTCACTCACACACACACACAAACACACACACTTAAATTGACAAGGCTGTGGTAGTGCAGCGCAGAAGAGGTTAAGCAAACACAGTCCACGTCAGTCAAGGATAGCACACACTCACAGACAGACACAGAGAGCAGTCTCTGACGCAGGCATTTCACATCCACCTGGCAAATATAAACGGCTGGTTATACTGTATCAACTACCATGAGCCTCAGATTCTCCGCTTATTTTAAGCTATGATAACTGCGAGGCCTGTGAAACAACTTGTATGTGTAATTTTTTTTTCTCAGCACTCAAAAAAATCGCATGATAAATTCTCATTACAGGCACAGCAGTCTGAAATGAAAAACATTTACAAGTTCTTTTCCAGCACTTAATCAGTTTTGCAAGAGCAGTAAGTCCTGCTGATGTTTTGGAACCTATTATAAAGCATTACAAACGAATGTAGCAACTCCGGCTACTTGTTGCCCAAAGTTCGTTCTTTTTTAGGAAAGGAAGAAAAAATGTCACCAATGTTGCCCTATTTGGTGAAAGATGTCAAGTGACAAAAAACATGCCCAACAATACTGCTAGTGATAGGATAGTACATATTAGTCAATGCATTAGACCACAGCAGTGTGATTGCTGGCTGACTTAAATCCTGTTATTACTCTATTTGGGTCTGAACAAGTAGGGACATCTTGTCTGTCCACTGTGTTAAAGTCAGGATATTTATGTTTGCTTAACCTGTTCTTATCTGTCTAACTACACTGTCAAACACAAGAGAAGAGGACATCTGCTTTTACAGTTAACCGTAAGGATACAGAGACACCTTGCTAATTGCAGACATTTCTCTGACATGGCGACCAAACCTTCCAGTTCTTTTCCAGGGGTAACAATAAAGTTTAAAGTTCAAACCCCCACTGTTTTCTAAAGACGGTACTCGGCGGGACCCTAGCCCTGTTATTATCTTCATAAACATAATCATAGGGCAGGTATCCTGACTGACGCCACAAGCTATGTGCTCCTCACTTAAACATCTCCCAAGCACTCCTCTGACACGCCACAAAAAGACCATTAATGTCTCAAGCATTTCAACAGGAAAAATGTGCGGGCCTTGCATAAGAAAAAGCGCAGATGAACACACATTTAGGAACGCCGGTGTAAAGAGATGGGAGCAGGAATAAGGGATTTGTGGAAAAACACACAAAACACAACTGCACACATACCTTTTGGCTTTCCAAGAGCTCGAATACTCGTGACAGGTCTAATTTCTGGACCCAGGGAATTACTAATTAACTTAAGCTTTTGGCTCTCTGTTTAATTAGAGAGGTCTCCAAATGAACTTTAGACCAAAGCCATTTGCTTTTTAAACAAACCCCCTTTTTCTGACAGCTGTTGTGAGTTTGCCCTCTTCTCACAAAAACCACAAGGAAAGCACAGTTGTTATTTATGCCATCATAGGCTCTTTTTCTGGTTGCCGTGGGAGGGAAGAAAGAGAATGGGGGGGGAGCAATGGAGTTGAAAAGTGTACATTTTAATTGGATTTCACTACAAACAAACAACTGTCAGATGTAATTAGCGTGGTTTTAGATTAGCACTACAATATTCCTTTATCAAATAAACACCATGTCACGCAAATCCAGGGCCAGCCCGCTGAGAGGGAACCGAGATGAAATGGACCCATTACCTTACTGTTCGCTGTAGGAAATAACTGCTATTAGATATAAGTGACACATTAAAATATTGCAATCTAACATGTAAGATTAAAAAAAACCTCAGTCACTCTGTACTTACTGTTAAATTATCAATATGAAATGAGGGTCTCTTTCTTACTGTCTAGCTCTTTTTTCTCTGTATGTATGTACGACAAGGCAGCTGAAGACCAGAGTCAGCAATGTCTTCTTTTTTTTTTTTGCTCTCTCTCAAACACACACATGCACTCACAGATGACGATAACGGCAAAGCAAAGCCACATTCAAGCATGTTCGTGGGTTATTTTTAAATTATACATAACATACATCCTGAAAAAAGCAGGCAATCACTCTATTCTCTAGTCTTTTAATAAAATATCTGCCATTTCTTTTACAATATTACAAAAAGGTATAAGGATGAGTGTCTCTGACAAGCCAAAAAGAACACCGGGCCATCTATCACCACATCTTGACACTTGTTTAGGTATTGTGTTAAGGCAGCGGTCCATTCTTCAGCGATACTTTGCTTTACTTTCCTCCAAAGCCCTCCTATATCTGCTCATCTTAGCTGGGAAGAAACACGGCAAAACTGCCCTCTTTATTTAGTCTAGAGGCAGAGAACTGATACATCAGTGAATCCGCTGACTAAACCGGCCTGTTAATACCTACAATTTCATATACAAGAACATTCCTGCGCCCGCTCTGCTCTTCTTCTGTACTGTCACAGAAAAAAAAGGAGTCTTTTTTTTTCTTTTTAAAAGCAAATAATTAAAGATTACTTGACGGCTGGTGCCAGGTCAGAAAAAAAAGGCAGGGTTTGAGAGGGATAGTGTTGGCTGGAGACTCTTTGGGGGAGTTGTGGAGACACATGTTTACATCCCTGTATTAGATCAGCCTGAGACCTACATTGGAAAAGGAAAGATTTCTTTTTTTAATACTGTTCATATATCCCTGGAGTTACAAAATGGTCCAGAGAAATATTCATATTTAGTGGGGGCAGGTGGGTGGACATTTTGGAAATATTTTCATCTTAAATCAAATAATTTAGTTTTATAATAATAATAATAATAATAATAATAATAATAATAATAATAATAATAATAATAATAATAATATTTGAAAAGGTCACAATGCAACTAGGGCTAATTCTTTGGTAAATTCTTCTCATCTCTCATTACACTGTTTGTTTAAGCCCACAAGTCATGCATAATTAATTAGCCACTTACTCCCTGACGAGCCCTGCCAATGGCCTTGATATCCACATGCTATTGCCTTCAGGAATACCACATGCCAATCATGCCACATATGAGCATACACATGCAGACACTTGCAGACGCTGACAAATATACACAAGTAAAATACAGGAACAAAAGAGAAATTAAGGGTGATTTGATACAGATATCCTGCTAAAAATACCATCATTATCTTATCTATAAAGACCCCCCCACACACCCCCCCGCAGATATATGGTATCACTCTCCCTTATTTCTCAAGTTTTGCTTGAGGTCTATTAATGTGCATTTGTCCTGTGACTGGGCTCTCTGGCTCTTAAACCCTGCCTTTGTCTTTAGCCAACAAGGAAGAGAATGTATCATTTGTCATGAGATGTCTTGTGCTATTGTGGTGTAGCTTTTCTCAAACCTGGGGAAACTTAGTCATTCATCAACTTCCCCCCCCCCTCTTAACTCATAGCTTGTCTTTTTTAACTTCTCTTTGGATGAGGTAGTTGTGCTTTTTTCTCTGGTTTTGATTTTATCTTGCCAGCTTTTACAGCTATGAAAATACTTCTGAGAGTAATCGATAAAATGTGGCATATAACCTTTTGTACTGTGCATTATTTTGTTGGTAAGTACAAGAGGGACAAACCTTTCTAAAACAAAAGCCTGCGGAATGCTGTGTTGAATATGTAAGATGAGGACTTTGAGCCACTCACATGGACTTGAAGGGCTAAGCAAGTGTCCTTCATAGTGACTGCATAAAGGAGTATAGCGGACAAGCAATGTCACAGTCTGAAAGGTAACTGCAGCTTCAAGCCTACACCAAATAGTTACATAAATACAGCAATAAAGTAAGAGTTTAGAAAATATCGAGGAGGAGGGACTTTCTCTTTGCATTCAAATTGCCCAATCACTGTTCTCCCCTCCCTACCTGACCACCACAGGAAAAAAAAGAACATCCAGAGATGCAAATGAAAGACGAGACAGAGAGCAACAGAGAACATGAGACAGACACCAACAGAGATCCACAAAGAAAGCAAATCAGTGAGAATATGAGAGAAAGAGAGAGGCCTCATTTTTTTCAACAGCCCATTTAATTTCACATAAACCTGAGAATCTTAGCCACCCCCAGGGCCCACAGGACCTCAGATCAAACAGAAAGAGTCCTCAAACACACGGCCCCGATTGTTCTTTCCCCACCCTGCAAAATCCCCCCACTTCCACTTTGAAATGAAAAGAATAAACATATTATTCTAAATGAAATACCCAGACCCATGTTTTTCCATGGTTAATATCCTGTATGAGATGGCTGATGCAAAATAGGCAGGAGAGCCTGAGAACGGGACGGAGCGCAGAGGGAAGAGAAAAATCCCCCTCTTTCTATTTTCCCTAAAGAGACTGATGAAGGCCTGGCGAGATGAGAGAGACAGACATAGAGACATGAGAGAGAGAGAGAGAGAGAGAGAGAGGGTAACGCAATCCTAACTGGCGAAGGACCAAGAGCAACAAAAACATTTAGATAACCGCGCTCAATAATGAACGATTTCAATGAGGACAAAAATTACATTTCCTACAGATAACATGCCCCCTTCCCATAACAGAGCCAAAAGAGCCCCGAAACCACGTCATGCTCAACAGTGGTGCACTGGTGTATTATGTTAAGGGAGGGTTGTAGTAACCATATTAGTATCCTTTTACCCCACCAGAGACAGTACTTTACTGGTTGTAAGAAGATAGAGTTGGCAGAGCTGAGAGAGACAGGGAGAAATATAGACCTTGTATGACAACTCGGCTAGTTCCAGTGGAAAAGCAACAAATTACTCCTCAACCGACTCGGCCTGAGCTGTAACGCTACCGGTAGCACGGCTCAAACGATTACCGATCTGCGATACACACTACAAGGGCCACTCAAAATAACACTCCACATACACATAACCAAGGATCGCTGCAGCGCACTTGATCCTCACAGGTGGTGCAGGTCACAGCGAAAACACCATCCCCACCTTTCCCATCCACTAAGCACTCACTTCCTTTCATGCCAAAGTCTGTCAAGTTGTTGAGAGGGGAAGAGGCAAGAAAAGAGGAGATATAGCGTGGAAAGGAGGCAGAGAAAGAGAGAGGGAGTCTTTGTCCTCCTCCACTCAGCTCCAGCACGTTTCCTCCTCGGGTCTGGCCAGCATTAGCATATGAAAGGCGAGGGAAGGCGTGCAAAAGGTCAAAGAAAGAGGATCCTGTCCAATGAGAGACAACAAAAACAGGCCACACCGGCCTTTGTAGCGTTCATGTTCTCCACTACCCAACCTCACGCCCCTCCCTTGACCCTGGATCATTTCCATACGCCAGATGCAATAGCAATGATGACGGTTGATCATAAATTACTCACAAAGTCGAGTCGGGTCATATGGAAGTCACGGTGGCAATTTTAAGCTGCGTCACCACCCTTGTGCCCCCTACTGCCACAACCACCAGAGCTCACACACACACACACGCAGGCATTCACATTAAACACACCTGCCTCGCAATTCCACAGTTCCCTCTACCCAGACAGTATCCAACCAAATCCTTAGCAAGCATCTCAACAAAGGAAAATGTAAGAACAGTGTAGTTTGATTTTATCCATGAAAGCCGCTCCCTTCCTTCCATGTAAATGCTACCTGAGTCACATCCATCCACTACATAATTGCACACTCCAGTGCTTTAGGGATGCAGTTTAGTATATACATGGAGGATTAGGGAGCCCAGAATTTACCAGTCTCCAACACAGTTACTCTATTATCATACATATTGCCTCACATGACAGCTTCCATCTGCTGGCATCCGAACAAACAGCCTAAAACAGCAGCCTGGTGTTTCCGGGTCCTCTCCAGTAAACACAGTCCGCTATAGGCAATGGTGACCAGAGACAGAGGGACTGTAAGGGGAGAGAGGGAAGAGAGGAAGGGAGGGAGAGAGAGAAGAGGGGTAGAGCATTTCATCTCTCTTTCATCTCTGTCACCCAGTCAAGCGTTCAATGCCCCATTCAGAGGCTGCCCAGCATTATGCAAAATAATGCTAATCCCCTTTCCCGTGCTTTCACACTTGTATAAACCGCCGTTCCTGCCTCTGAAAAGCAATTATATCAGTTTACGTTCCTGTCAAAAAACAGGATTAGCATGCAAGTACTAGTAGCACCAACTAGGCCCAATCTCTATCCACCTTTGGCTAGCGGGAAGCACAGAAAATTAAATGTTTGTCCACCCTCCTCCTTAAAAAAGAAAGTACTGCTGCTTGTTTGGGGGTAGCTATAAAGATGTGTTGTAATTAGATATTTGGATGGAATGAAAAGAAGGGCTGAATGTTTCAAAGGCAGAACTCCTTGTCCCTGTTATATAGGCCCAAACGTCGCTTTGCCAGAATCTCAGTCTTGTACAATAATCAAAAACAAATTCAGCTATGTCGCTACACAGGGCCATACCAGTCTCAGAGTCCCAGTCTCGCAGTGTGTTACACATGTGACACACACAGACTGAGACACACGACACACAACTGAACTGTTGTCGTCCCTTCCGACACATTGCCGCCACATGCGCACAACCTTGCCAGTGCATGGGCGCACATGCAAACGCACACACTGAGCAGACAAGGAAAGATGGCAGAGTATTTTTGAATATGCAAATGCTCATACAAGCGGAACATGTGTAAATAGGAGTCATTGTGTGCTGCTTTAATCTGGACAGTCAGGCCTCTTTCTAACCCTCTCATGTTTTAGGGGGAAAAGAATGCACACCCATCCTGACTGACGACAGATCAGGGGACATTAGTCAGCACAATTAGCCAGGTCGTCATGGCGACTAATGAAATTTGGCAAAGCGGCCAGCCAGAGACTTAAATGAGCTAGCTGGTTATGTGCTAGCACAGGGGGCTGGCTGCTGGCTGGCTGGCTGCTGGCTGGTTGCCTTACACACACCCATTATTCTCTTTTCTGCCGTGGTGGTACAATGGAGTCACTTGTATCTCAGCCGATACCCACCGGCGGTACAAGCTCTCCGCCTGACAATTTGCATATGTTAATATAATTAAGTGCTAATTACACTAAAACTCGCATATTCACAAGCACCCTCCCCGGGAGCTACGGAGGGGCTTGATCTCGTTCCAAGTCTTTAACCCTCCTCCGCCTCTCGCTCAGTCTGTGTGATAGAGAGAAAGTGTATGTTAGCGGTGGTGCCCCAGGGCTGACAAAGGAAGCCCCCCCACTCTTTGAGACATAATGCTGAGCTGCTGCGGACTTCTTAGCTTCTCCCCCTACAGGTCTTGCTGAGCCAGGAGACCCTGACTCTACTACTGCAGACCGTCACCCCTCTCTCTCTCACTCACTCTCTCTCACACACACACACACACACACACACACACACACTACATAACCAAGAGAATATCATACCTTACTCTATTTAAAATATTCAGCTGTTAGATAGCTCTTTGCATCAAAAACTGCATTCTTTGAACAGTTGCATAATAAGGAATAAGTGTTAAAGAGAGAGTCTGAAAAAGACAACTTGGCCCATCAGAGTCAAATAATAAGGTTGCAAAACACTGGTTGTGTGTATACGTCTTGCATGGAAACCTTAAAATTAAAAATGTATTATTTCTTTGTAAATACAACCACCCATCATTTGTGTGAGGAGAATGCTGGGTACATTGAGTATTGAAGCTGGTGACCAGAGTGATTGCAGTTATTGGAGCCATAGATGAGAGACAAAAAAAATCGACATGACTCCCCCCAGTGAGTATGCGTGTATGGATGTGAGAGTGTGTGTAGGCCTGCCGTTTTGATAATGGAGGACAGGCGGTTGTGCTTTTCACATCGTAATGGCCGTGAATCAGGGAGGAAGCCAAGCGGTCGTGCTACAATTAGAGCTCTTTTGTGCCTCTTCCTCTGTCTCTTTCTCCCTCTCTTTTCGTGTTTTCACTCCCTGACAGTGTCCCTATCAAGGGTATGTTAAAACAGTCTACTCTGCTCTGCTGCAAAGGCTGAATGGCGGAGGGGGGGACAGGGGGCCGTCTGGGGGGGCAATTCACACTGTGCTGCTGCTGGACACGCACGTACATACACACCAGATGGTACAGGAAGGAGGATTAAATAAACACACATGCACAGACACACACCTATTGGCAGACAGACGCCTCTGTGTGCACTGTCCCTTAATGAATGTCTATGGGGAGTCAAAGGGTCCAAGCTCATTTAGTTGACTCTCAATGAGATGCAGCATTATGACTATGGTAATACGCTCCTCCCTTCCCCAATAACCATACACAGGTCATTGTGTCAGAGTGATTCATTTCTATCACACACATACACCAGATGTTAATACGCTGGAGAGAGTAAATCTCTCCAATGGATGGCGATGGGCTTCTATGCAAAAAAGGCGAAAAGTGGAGGAGAAAGAGAAGAGGGGGAAAAAAATATTGTTATAGCAGTATCGCGTGTAGTATGCTATACTGTTTGCTCAAGCATGACGGCTGGTAATGCAGGTTTGGATGTAGCTCTATGTGTGTGTGTGTGCCTTTGAATGGGGGGGTTGGGGGGGGATCCCCTTAACTAATACCTGCTACTCGGATTACCATTGCGTCTTAAGTATTCAACCGGACTCATATTTTCCCTTTCTGCCTTTTTAGCCAAATTGGCTGTCTTTACACTGTAAAGCAGCGATATAGCCCTCCTTACTAAGGGCCTATGGGGGATCCACGAAGAAGAACATTAAAATGCAGCGATAGTCTTGTTGCAAAGCTCCTCTCTATTTCTTTCTCTCTCCCTCTCTCTTTCTGCAGCAAAGGCTTCTAAATCATCCAGCCTCCTCTATTAGACGGGAGACTTATTGAGGTAGAAACCATAAAAAATGAAGAAGGGAAATTTAATCCCTGAAATATTGATTTGCACATTAATATCAGATAGGCAGAGGGCAATCTAGCCGGGTGGAAATGACACATTGTCGACCCATAGGAGAGGCCCGAGCCAATCTTCTAGCTGCATGTGTCTTGGGCCCAGGAGTTATAGGACAGACTCAACCCCTGTCTCTCTCTTTCTCCCTCTCCCATCCTCTCCTCCTCCCAGTACCCTCTCATCCCTCTCGCCCCCCCACCCCTCCATCCGCACCCTTAATGAAGGCTGCAATGCTGAAAATGCATTAGCTTTTAATAATCAAGACGCATTTTCAAGCCAACAGCTATTGTCCTCCCAGGGCTGTCTGCCCATCTCTCACACTATATGTGTTTTTTTTATCCCTCCCCTCTACTGCTACGGGTAAAATGAACGCCACAAGCTGCTTAACTAACATGCAGAGATATACACACCCAGCCTTTGATAATACTAAGACATCCCGCACAGAAAAACAAAAACAAGGGGCCTGGGCTTCTGCAAACATAAACCTCATAAATTCTCTCATTTGCAAGACAAGAAAAATAACGTAGAGATTCTGTTATTATAGAGTGAGACAATACCATCATTAACTGATGAAATTCACTGCAATTAGACAGGATCATCTCCTTTCATAATTTCACTTTTTTGATTTTTTATCATTAGGCCTAGGCTGTATTTTTGTAATGAAATGTAGGATTTTATGCAGATGCAATTAAATCGTCAGGACAAGAGAGAAGACCCATCCTGTCCAAAATCAGTGTTCATAGTTTATCAATCTATAATATTGATCTGATTTAAGTTAACATTTAATGGATGGAAAAACAGGAATGTTTTTATTGAATCTATTTTGTAAATTTAAATTTTAACTTATGTTTTCACATACAATTATAATAATAATAAAAAAACAATAGAAATAATAATAACAATAAAATATGAATTGTTACTATTAAAGCAGGAACAACTGTCCTTATTTTCTGTTGGAGATTCCACAGAAAAACCTGTATTTTGATTAAAAAGTAGGTTTACACTCAATATATAAAAACCTGAATTAATGCAATTAATTATCCAACACATTTTAGTAGTATAACACATTTAGAAAAACTTTTTTAAAAAGACTCTATTTTCGGGGATAAATGCGCTCTGAAATCCATATAAAAAAGGCTGAAAAGCCGTGTATAAATAGACAGTCCCGTAAAAAGGTCGCCTACCCTACACCGTTCATCTCTCCACGCACACACACAATAACTACACCGTTACATACCCGGGTTGAAGACTGACTGGCCCCTTGGCCCTGATGTTTTGTTTTTTTCCCTCCCGTGCGATCGATGTCCCCCCTGTCACTGTCGCGTCCCAATCTAAGCCAAATCTCTCTGCCTACCTCAAAAAACACAGCCATCAGGGCGTAAAAAACACCTGAGAACCCGTGCATCTGCGCTCTGTCTGTAAATTAATACACAACACCAATCGACAACTTAAAGAAGATGTTGCAACCCGCATCTCTAGGAATTAACTGAGGTACAATTTATATAAGGAAATTACAAGCCCACCGACGCGGATGGGGGGGACCGAAGGTGGAAATGGAACTTGCTGACTATGGATGGAGGGCGTAATTTAAATTGTGTTAATATCAATAAATAACAATAGCGTATGATTTTGTATACACTCTGGTCTTTGAAATGCCGGTACTAAAGAAAAACAAGGGACCCAGGACTTGGCTGGCTCAAAAGGGACTCGCCGTTCTTTCAGCAGCCCAACGATCGCTCTCCCTCCTGGGCGACGAAACCACCCACGCCTCGGTAAAGTGAGACTACTTTTAAAGCGCAGCAGGTAATGATGTGTGGATCGGCAAATGCACGTTGCTTTTGTTATGCTCATGTATTTAATCAAGACAGTAAGTCGACTCTTTCAAATATATCCACTTCTACACACGGAAGGGGATCGTGTCGGGAGACTGATCTTGTCACTTCGGCCGTGAATGCCTGGAAGGTACATGAAACCCGATGTGTTAAAAACTGGCTTTGAGCGCTGCGGTGCATCCGAATTATCAAATGAAAAAGCTGATGGTTGGAGGCTGAAATAAGGAGTCGGGAAGTGGGGGGAAACATGAAGCCGGACATCTCGACTGGAAACGAGCTCAAAGCGGACATGTCCGAGGGATCGGACTCCTGGAAAGGCAACACCATGTCCGCACAGCAAAGCCACAAGAGCGGAGAAACGCTCGTCTCGTTTCGTTGTATCTAACGTAGAGTATTCGATGTACCTGTCCACCACACAATCTCCGTAACAATCGTATAAACTTCGCAAAAGGCAGGTCTGGACGTAGTATCCTACTGTAATACCACGGACACATGCGTAAGAACGCCTCCGACACTGTCAGTCGCTTGCTTTATTGTAGCCAACGCGCCGGAGTTGCACTAACATCACGATATCCGCCTGTATTCTGGACTAAAAAACAACCAGCACCTGTTATCCGAACAGCCCTGATGTCAAAGATCCACCAGCGAGATAGATAATCGATACCCGACCCCTAAATTTAACACACACCCCAAACTACTCAATAAAAGTTAAAGGGAGAGGTGGAAAGGAAAAAACTTACTTTCTTCCCCCTCCAGAGCCGTCACCTCCGCTCCTCTCTTTGCTCTTGGGTGTATAAAACAGTCACATCCAGCGGCTTGCGTAATTGGACAATCAAAACGTGGAAAAACAGGGAAAATTACAATAATCCTCCAACTTTATATTGGGAAAAGGGGGTAAAACCACAAATGTCAAGCGTTTAGAGAGCTATCCCTTATTTTGGTTCCGGTGGCGGTGAAACGACGTGTCGACGGGCTGCCTCGCAGTTTCTCTTGTGGACGGGGGTCGGGAAACGGAGGAAAGGAAATGAAAATCCGATATGTCTTTATTCTGCTAATTATTATCGTTTTAGCCCTGTTTAAAAAAATGGCTGATTAAGTTGAGTGCGCATGTCTTTGTGTGTCTATTTCCCGATATGCACTCTGGGAATGGGTAGAGAGACAGAGAGAGAGAGAGAGAGAGAGAGAGGGCGAATGAGAGAGAGAGAGGGAGGGAGCAAAAGAGAGACAGAGAGGGAGGGAGAGAGGAGAGAAGTGTAATTAGTGAGTTGATCAACAGTCTCCACATTGCAAATGACGCGCACGCGGAGCCCTGGCGGCCGCGTAGGTCCATGCGCGCAGAAAACCCTTTTGTAAGGTTTCTCTCTAAGGGCCAAATCACATGTAGAACAATGGACAACCGCTTCCTGCAAACCAAACAGGCTGGACTTAGAATTACTTACAAGTGCTCAGAAGTCATCTTTTTCTCTAAAAACAAGCTTTGCAGATGAATATTTCTGTACCGACGCACAAAAAGCTCCAACACAGCTTTCCTTTATTTATTTTTTTGTTAAACAGACATAACATTGCTATTTTCTCCTGACCATGATGCTCGTTTGCTATTACATCAGGTTGATTTGATTGATTATGAAACTACAGGTGAATTACCTTTTCTAACATGCACGGGATTGACAGCCGTTGCGGATTCCAAGAAATGTTTGGCTATAAGAATACTTCTATGAGGTTTGGAACAATTTATCAAAATGAATGAAAAAGCTGAACCTCTTGAATAACACTTTTCGTGACTAATGTGAATAAAAAACAGAAAGAAAACAAAACAGCTGAGTGGGGAATCAAAACCACACAACCATAGTGTCCCGCGCATCAAAACGGGCCTATACGTGGTGTAGAATACGTTTTAAAGGTAATGTACAAAAGCATAAAACGCATTTACACAGCAAGTAATTTACACTGCACATGGATGCACAGTTTTGGGCTTTTTATATTGTATTTTCTAACAATGTACTCGTTTTTTTCTTGGAGTGAGGAGACTGTATCTGATCTGTTGTAAATATGGTACATATAAACATTCAAGCTTAAAAATGAAAACCATGATACATCACAGCAATCCACCACATGTTGGAAAGTCACCGCTGCCCTTTCGGGACTGCTGAGGCCCCGTGTGGTTTCAATAGAGCCAAACTGCAAAATCCAATACAGGGTCACACAAAAATCTCCCTCTCTATTCAAAGCTCCATTCACAGGCGTTTACATTTAGTGTCCTTACAAAGTGCATCGGTTTGTTGGCCCTATATCCTTTCAATGCAAACCATTTACTATGTGTTTTCCCCCTCGGTTTCTCAATAGTGGCTTTTGGGCAAGAGGAAGACTTTACACAGTCTCAATCGGGGAGAAAATCAAGAGATCTTGTTCGCCTTCATGGAAAAAATCGAAGCTGGGGGTGAATTGAACTGCATGAGCCGGGGCTTGGGATGTGATGATAATGCAGCTGCTGGCAAGTGAACTACTAGGTCTACTTTGCAGCCACATTGACTGGACTGCACCCATACCAACTGGATCCTTAAGAAGCCAAGAGATCCGAGCCCGACCCGACCCGAGGCTGTTTATTCTGGGTTTAGAGAGGTCTCTGACAAAGGGGGTGGGTGGGTCGAGGTGAGGAACAGAGGCGTCACTTTTCACCCGGATCCAAGGCTCCTGCTGCTGCCGCTACTGCTGCAGCTGCCTCGCTGTCCTCCAGGGGGGTTTTGTAGCCTGTCAGCCTTGGGAGGCGTCGCTCACAGACGGCTTGGAGAATCAAGTCTACCCGCTGTGGCAGCGGACGCGCATAAAAGTCCACCGGGGCCGTGCGTCGATCTTCCCAAAGCTGTGTGGAGTGGATGTATTTCTCATTTGCTACTTTGTACACCTAAACGGAGGACTTTTGTAGACATAAACCACCGTGATTTTTCTTTCTTACACGAGCATCTCCATTTATGTGAAAGGATGCACTTATTACCCACTTTCTGGTGATTAAATGTGTGCGCGCAGTTAACATTTTCAGTGGAGTTGCGTTTATTATTTTATTTGTTTTCAGTGAGAAAAAGAGAAAGTACAAAGCGGATTTAGAGAACTGATACAGGCTGCCGCTTATCTCAACCTTCTGCGTTTTGTAAATCCCCCCGGTCTCCACCCTCCCTCGCTCCCTGCAGACGATGCTCTTTCTCCGGAGGACCGCTTGACAATAGACGGCGTTAACTAATATTTCGCCCCATTTCCATATCAGCAGCATCCTCGATTAATTATAGATTTGTATCTGCAAACTCCGGTCTGGTGTCTGTGTGTGCCTGCTTGTGTCTGTGTCTGTGTGTGCGCGAGGATTTGTGTGTTCTGAAGCAAATAAATTGCTAAGACATTTCTTTATGGCAACACCAGAAACATAGGCCTGGACGATTGAAATTAAACTCTTTTAATTATACTGTAATTATCAAACATTAAAGGCACCGTGTTTCTTTTATTTTCTAATGCATCTGCTGACGGGAAGGTAGCACTGAACACTCGCAGTGATCTTATGCCAGTTCAGTAGATCAATAAGTTTGAATCGTCCGAAGATATTAACATAAAGGCTTGACACACTGGGAGATGCCATGGGATGGAACCATTGTTGGCCCATCAATATATTCTCTGAAGCAAAACTGAAAACCTGGATTGATATTTTCTGTTATATCTTTTAAAAAAATAATGTTGTCAATTCTGTACCTCGTCCTGATGCTTGGCTACTACAAACAGTGTTTTCAGGACGTGCATACAGACTTCCACCTTGTTTGTCCTGTGCATCGGCGCCCTCATGGGGTTGTTTGGCTGACCCCTCTGCCTCATCAGGACACACATAAAAACACGCAAAAGCCCACAGCTCTAACCCGCAACCTGCCACAGTGACCCACTGGCCAACTCTCGTCCAGCAAACACACGCACAAACAAGCTTTATAAAGGCCACACAAAAGACAATTAAGAAGTTAAGTGCAACTCAGCAACGCCAATACAGGATTTTGCCACTCACTCCAGAATAATTCACTCAAATTAAAATGCACTTTAAAATCTTTCTTTCAAAATATGTGCAAAAATTAAAACGGTATTTTAACCACAGTAAAGGAAAGGTCTGACAGGCAGAAATCCTCTAAATGTAAAGTCACTTGCAAGTTGTCACCTGTGTTAAATGAAGGTGCAG
Source organism: Micropterus salmoides (assembly GCF_014851395.1). Taxonomy (NCBI): domain Eukaryota; kingdom Metazoa; phylum Chordata; class Actinopteri; order Centrarchiformes; family Centrarchidae; genus Micropterus; species Micropterus salmoides. The sequence goes on along the minus strand of NW_024040040.1, from coordinate 37,432,340 downwards.
AGATGTAAAATCAATTCATTGCGAATGAATCAAAAAGAATTATCATCTGTGATGTCAGCCAAATGAAGGTCTAAGAAAAATGTCTCTTCAACTTGTTTGCTGACAAAACCCTCCACAGAGAAGTGGGCAAAAACAATTGACTCTTTAGCAATAAATGAGGAAAACGTAGTAAATTCAGTGAAACAACATCAAGTTTTTTGCCCACGTATGCTCACCATAAACACTCTGGAGGTGTTCACACTCAGCCCTAAAGCCATCCAACAACGGTCCATAAATATGCAATCGTTGTTAAAAAAAACTTCAAAATTTCCTCCTCTTACCTCTTTTAAATCCCCCCAAAAGCATAAAGTATAATAAGCCATAGAAAGAGAAGATAAATAAAAATGTAGACTCTCGGTACCTTTGGTATAAAACATTCCGTTTTTCTTCTTTTCTGTCTTTCTCTTGCTCAGTAGCGATCCGATAATAGCATATGGAAAGTGTTTTCAAAATGCCCAGATTTGGCACATTGTCATTGAAAAGAGAGGAGCGCAGTGATGCGGTGCTACAACAGGGGAAATGAGTTGCGGATTGGACGCAGCCCGCCTCGGTGCGGACTTATCCCACTTTAATTTAATATTCCGCAATCACACACACTAGTGATGGCATATAATTCAAGGAGAAATTCAGAGGGAAGGAAATGCTTTTGTGTGTGTGTGTGTGTGTGTGTGTGTGTGTGTGTGTGTTTTTACACCACTTTATTTGATTAAGGAGAGAGGCAGCATAATATTGTCTTTTTCACCCATTTTACTGTCTTTTTTTGTCTTCCCCCATCCCGAGTCAGTTTTTTATATATTTTTCATACATGAAACACTAGATATTTATTTGTTTGTATTTAGATAATTTATTTTAAAATCAACAACTCCGACCTCTTTGCGCATCTGTGTCATACTGGAATCACCCCTAACATAAAATCGAGACCCATAAACGCTTGTTTGTAAAACACTGAACCCAAAATCAATGTATTGGGACATTTCAATCGATTATATAAACGAAAATCCATACTCAACATGAGACCGGTATCAGCCCACTCTTCCGCTCCCTTTTAAAAGGAGAGAGAGAGAGAGAGAGAGACAGAGAGAGATACAGACACACAGTGAGAGAGAGAGAGAGAGAGAGAGGGAGAGAGAGAGGGAGAGAGGGGGGGAAACAGCAGACAAGAGAAAAAGAAACAAAGACTGTCAATGCAGCCCTTTGCCTTAGTCACCTAGATCAGGGCTTCTCCAACATTTTCATGTCAAGGACCCCCAAACGGATATACCTTATGCAAAGGGCCCCCATTTAATTGGATTTTGTCCCTGGGATTCCCAATATGTTTTTGTTTTTGTTGTTGTTATTGATTTAGGCGCTAATGGTGATACAAGAGAAACCTTTGTTCAGATACATGTTCTCTAATTGGAATAATTTCAGGTTAATGAAATCACAGTGAAATTAAACAATCCTTCATTTTTGCCGGGGGGAAAGCCCCTGCATGGCCTTCGCGGACCTTTGAGAATTCTTGAACCCCAACTTTGAGAACCACTGACTTAGATGTCAAAGTGCTTCCAGATGCGCAATGATAGTGCAAGTCCTGATGACAACAATTAGACAGAAAAATGCCCCAATCAAACGGGGCCACACGGGATTAGGTTGCATTTCAAGGGTCAAGGGGAACCGTTTCAGCACACAGACACACACACCCTCCTTCCACAGCAAATATCACATTTCAGCGTCACATAACCTACCCGAGCAACAATCAAGCACTTCAGGCACCATAATCAGGTATGCAAATTCCCAGGGAAAGGCATGGACATGATAGTCGGTGCGCACTGTCATATGAGCTATTGCATAAACTGTGCATTAATATGAAACATGATATGAAGGGGGTAAGAAACAGGGGACAGGCGGGGGGTTAGGGGATGAAATAAGGAGGTGCCAATCATGTAAAATTTACATGGGACCACAGCTGCTAGGGCTCTCGAGCAGGGGAAGAGGTGGGGTGGAATGGGGGGGCTTGAGATTAGGAGACAGGGGAGGGGAAGTGGGGTGGAGGTGCAGGGTGGTGGGTCCGTGCAGCCGCCGGTGCCACTCTGTTTATTTGATAAGAGCAATCGATGGCCCCTGACTGTAAAGTCTTTACCCAGATGCAGGCGGGGCCAGGGACTGCCGCGATGTTGCTCCCGAAGAAGAACAAGTGTTGTGGCAAGAAAAAAAGGAGGGGTAGAAGAAGAACATAAACAAGAGAGGAGGAGAAGGGTGACTTGGCAGACGTCGTCGCCCGCATTTCGGTCGCTCGGGAGATGAAACAGTAGTGCACGCACACCCTCAGAAACACACACACACACCCTCCCCGCTCCCCATGTGCATCTCTCTCACACAACACACACCATAGACACCACTGCTGTTTCCATTCAGTCTCACCTCGCCCTACTGCCCTCCTCCCACTTGGCCCTTTGGTCCTCCGATCTTTTTCATTGTTGATCCCTCTTTAATAGACACACGTCCAGTGAGTGTCCTCCATATATGGACAGAGGAATAAAAAGCCCCCCCAATACGGCCTCGTGATGCCCCAACACACAGCACACATCTACCCGCCTCCAGGCCCGTTCAACGCCGAATTCTATTGATTATCACTCAGATCCACAAACACTTATAGACCTGTAAAGCCGCCGTGCATGGGAATAATAGCACCTGTATGCTCTGTATTAAAAAAAAGTAATTTAATTGACAGCATCAAAAACGCATATCGAAATACGTTAAATCACTTTCAATTAGTTATTGACCTACAGTTTGCATATTTAAATATTAAGAACTACTGCAGGAATAATAGACAAATCCATGAAATATGCTACATTGATCAAATCTTATATTATTATATTATATATTGTTTAAAAAAGGCTAAACTGTGGGGAATATTAACAATAATACAATATAATATAACCCTAACAATAACAATACTAATAATATATGATTGTACACAGTTTTAAAACAAAGTATTATAATAAAATGTGCCAAATTAAAGCAATACAAATTTAATTTGAAATTTAACAAAAGGCCTACGATTTAATGGCCTCTTGAAAGTAAGACTGCTAGTGTATGTTGTCACATGGCTTATTAAAGTGCTTTCTTCATGACAACCCAGGAGCTTGAACATGTCAATTTAGTGGTCCAAGAGGTCCTTTCCAAGAGCCCCCACTCTCCTTCTCTCTTGGGGGCTGTCACCCCTCCACCTTTCCCACCACATCATCCATCCATCCATGCCCCCCACCCCTTTCCTCTGACACTCAGTGGGCCATCCCAACACGGCAAATAACCCGGTCAGTACCGAGAAGTCAGTTCTATGGCAACAGATTGACATCTCGACATCCTGGGGAAAACCGTCAGGAGCGTCTCATGTCAGGGGCATGCTACTCAAAAAGTAACGTTACCCATGACTTAAAACTAATATTAATGCAGTGCACTACTCCTTGGCAGCAGGTCTGTATTTGTGACACTGCTGCTACTAAATTATCTTCCTGTAAATAAACCTTTAAATGCCAGAATTAGGATATTTTAATAATTTCTGCTTGATATCACATTGCTATTTCGAACGAATGTTCTACTTAAAACGAGGCTATGACATCATCTTGAATAATTTAATTCCACTGTGTAATAAAAAAAAATTATTGACTTGTTGTTTCAATTAGTAATTGTCATATTTTGACCAAAACATTTTTCCACGAGGTGAAATTTATTTTAAGACTCATTATTTGTGTTGCAGCAAGTTACAAAGCAAAGAGTCACCACCCAACACTGTTGTCAGCTGTGAGCTTGTACAGTCAGTCAGCCTCCTGCCTGGACGCCATCATATATCAAGCCAACCAAGTCAACCGGAGGCGCAATGACCAATGCGTAAATGCGCACGGATTAGCGGATGCGGCTCAGACAAATTGGCAACGCTTGGAGCGAAAGAGAGAATAAAGAAAGGGAGAGAGAGGCGTCATTTTTTTTTTGAGGCGTGCAGTGACCCTGAAAGATGCTTGTTGGCTTCTTCACTGCATTAGAAGAGTCCTTATGAGGGCTCTTCATCCTCCTTTTAGTGACCATCATTAAACCGGATGACCTGAGTTCAAGCAGCCATTTCTGCAAGCATCTACCCTGCCGAAGTGTCACTGAGCAAAATACTGCCAGCTAAGAAGGCCTGTTCTGTGGGGGAGTCTGACCCCTGACCTTAACTGTGTTTGGTGGCAAAAGACAGAAGATTTTCCCTATGGAGATCAACATGGTTCTACAATATAATTTATTATAAAAGAAAAAATCATGAAACAGCAGAGGCCAATAATTATTTTAAAAGCTCATGCAAATTCAGTTAATGAGTGGAATTATGTAATATTTTCTATTCTTGGGTATTAAGAATGAAATTAATGAATTAATCTCAAATTCACTGCTCATAAAGATTTGTAAAATAATTAACACAAAATTAAGTGATTAAAAATTAAACAACAAAGTGAATGTGTAGAAATGTGAGAGCTTTGCACTTCCTCATAATACATGCAAATTTCATACCTGCAAATTTAGTACAACCACTATAGATGGAAAGCTTTTGAAGAGCATGAGAGAGAGAGAGAGAGAGAGAAAGATTACTTTGTATTATAATGCAAAGTCAATATTGTTTTTATGGAATAAAATCTAACTTGAACTAATTCACAATCAAACAAGCAAGCAAACTGTGGATAACAGTGAATTTGCAAGCAACCCCTGAACACACACACAGACACACACAAACTCTGTTGTGTTTTCAATTTGGGTTGAAATGTAGACATTTTCCCTTGGTTGCATAACTGCCATCCGTATCGCCCCTCCCTTCAATTAAATGCTATTTCTCCCAAACAAAATGTCAGAATCATTCCACACAGGGTAGTTCAACAGTGATTTGTTCTGAAAGCTATGTGTCTTTCTCTGAGATGGTGTGTGCATTTGTGTGTGTCTGTGTGTGTGTCTGTTTGTGTGTCCTGACCTCAATTTTAACTGGGTTCACAAAGGGACGAAAAAAAGGTGCCTAAAAATACATTTAATTCACAATCAGCCCAACTGAGCTGAGAATGACAAATCCTTCTACAACGCCCCACAGTGAGATGTGAGATTAGGAAACATAAACACACACACACACAAACACACACATATACATGTACGCATGAAGTTGTGCAAACTACACACGTGGACGCACAAAAGACAAGGTAAAACGCAGTCAGCGGTGGAGATTCCAAAACGAAAAATTGTACTGCAAAATTATGTGCTTTGAAAAAAACTTATTTTGAAGGCATGACTGGCCTGAAAACTAAAAATACCAAACACATTTTACTTCATTGTTAAAGTGGATAAATATTGAAATAATATTTCCAAGGAAACTAAAATATTCTGTCCAGCTTGTTCTGACGAATCTGTTAAAATTCTCAAATTAATAATACAGGTATTATTTTTAAGCATATGTTATTATCTCTGTATGGGTTTCCTGTAGCAGATCAGTGGATAAATAGAATTATATCAAAATACCAGACAATCTTGTTTGATAATGAAAGTGTATAAAAAGTAAAAAAAAAAAAAATGTATTTCATTTGACTACATGTCAGTTTATTTAAAGCAATAAAACTGCTGCGCTGCAGTTGTTCATCTTTTCCGTATATACACCAGCGCACAGACACTCTGCTCAAGTCCACCAGCTCAGAGAGATTCCAAGATGGCTGCGCACCTGTCATGGAGGTGGATTGTACTGATTATGTATGGAGATCACCTCAAGGCCTCTGTAAGCTACGAAGAGCATGTACACCTCAAGTTGCTGGTTCAACGCTGGTCAAAAGCCTGTCCTTTTGAAACTGCTGACTGCCCCTTAGAAAGAAAGGATAAAGCCTGACAGTGTCTCCTTTCTCTCTCTCCCTCACACACACTTCCTTTCTCTTTCTCTCCATTGCCCTCTCTCTCTCTCACTCTCTCTCTCTCCCACTCTCTCGCCCCCTCTCTCACATCAGAAGCGCTGAAATGCACCCCAGGGCCAAATCGCACAGAACAACCCCTCTGAGCCAGAGAAAAAAGCTGGAATCCGTTTGCCCTGATATTTCACCAGCACCAGCCAGAAGCGAGGGGAGAGGGAAAGACAGAGGGAGAGAGAAAGGGAGAGAGAGAGGGAGAGAGAGGGGAAAGAGACTAGGGCAGAGAAAAAGGGATAGATGGGAAAACGGCAGACCAGGGCTGTATTTATTGGGGGTGTGAGTGCCGCGCTGTAGGCTGTGGGATGGTTGGGAGAGTGCAAGGTGTTGCTGTTAGGTGTGGTTGGGTTTACAGAAAGGGAAGAACATGCATAGATAGGATGGTGAAGGGAAAAAAGAGGGAGAGATGGAAGGATTGGTCATGCGCAAGGTAAGAGAGAGGCTTTGTTTGATTGTATGTGGGGGGGTGAGGTGGGGATGAGGGGATGGGAGGGAGGGGGCTGAAGCTGTCGTCTGTGGGGTTATTATTATTGCAGGCAATCTTTGAGTGTGTGTGTGTGTGTGTGTGTTTCTGTGTGTATGTGTGAGAAGGAGAGATGAGGAGATATGAGATTCAGCTGCGGGGTCATTATTTTTTTCCTGACGCATGTCATGAGGCTAAAAGAAGGCTTGAAGTCATACACTTTCTGACAACACCGGTTTATGCAGCCTCATTTGCAAACTTAACAAGAATTTGTGACGCAGGTACCAGCTGAAGCATTGACTAGTGTGTTTTGGCCACCTATTGATCTATTGATTTGAGTGTGAGGACCGTACTCAAACACAGTATGACATCCGGGGCACACGTGAGCAAGTACACACAGGCAAACACAAGTGGGCCTTGCTGATTAACATCTCTCCCTCCATCTCAATAATAACTGTAAGAAGAACAGACTATCTTAACAGCGTAGAAGAGAGAAAAAAGAAAAGGAGAACAAAATATGAAAGGATACAGGGTTTAAATGAAAGACAGAGTGGAAGAGCAGAGTGGGAGAGAGGAGCATTGTTTGCCATTTCACCCAGTTTAATAGGAGGACAGTTAATGGGCCTTTTTTATCGGGCACAGGCATCAATCACGAGGTGTCAGGCGGCCGCTGAATCTGGGCTGTGGTCCTCTTCACAGATGACTGATTAGCAAGCCAAAATCACCAGATCCATCTTCCGACGGTCACTTTTATTACAGTCATTTTTAAAGTGACAGCAACCTGCCTTGTCTCACAACACTGGCCACCGCATATATATTCTCATCTTCTCTCCCCCTCTCTCTTTCCCTCTCTGCATCTGTCTTCCTCTCTCGTTCTGTCGTTGGGAATTTGGTCAGCCACTCCACCCCCCCATCCCCTTCCCTCCTTCTCTTAACTACTTTTATCTGACTTTCTTTCTGCCTCTCCCCAACACCCCCACCCCACCCCCTGTTGGTGCTACACATATTCTCTCACTCTGCTGGGCAGGTTGAGGGGAAGCAGGGTCAGGGAGGTGTGGAGACAGACAGGGGGAAAGAGGGGAGAGAGAAGAGAAAATAAGACCCCCCTCCTTCCATTGTCTGAAGGGTGTGTTCTGAATCCCTATAACGTTCTTTCTCCAGAGATGGCGAGAAATTCGTTTTGCACAGTTCCCCCGCTGTCTTACATTGGAGGAGGAATTCTCCATTCCCAAGCACAAGATGAATGTAAATGAAACAGTTTCGTCGTGGAGTGTGTTGGTCACAGCTGCATTTACATGCCGGCACTCTGCAGACGGCATTTTAAGAAACAGACAGGGTGACATTAAAGTTGGAGGCCAGGGAGAGTTAAAATGTGTTTTTGGGGGCCAGGATGTAATAATATGTTGCTTGGAAAGGGGTGTCAGGAGACTATCTTGGGGTAGAATTTTGTTTTGGAGCTTGTCAGTCACATTTCTCATCCTTTCCTCCCTCAGTTTACTTACAGGCTGCATTCAAAATAAATCACTGCATCAAATAATCATCGTGCAATCATTCAAAATGGCAGCTGAGCTATGTTTACCCAACGGTTTGCGTACATGTGTGTGTGAGCGAGTGTGTATGAGGCCAGGCTCTAAAGAGCACTCCTGTGTCTTGGCAGGAGATATGCTAATCGCAACTGACATCAATCTGAAAAACATCAGCTGAAGTAACATGTGTCTAAGATTACATTTACAACCTTCTGAGCAAAGAGGGACAGCGCGTGTGCGCGCACACACACTCCCTTAAACACACACAGTGAGGGAAAAGTGGGTCAGGTAAAACAAGCAAACGTATTTCAGAGACAGCCTGCCATTTGCGATGTCCTCAAAAAACAACTGATTGAACAGCTTGTCGAAACATTAAGGCTCAAATTTGAAAGGCTTTGGAGTCATCTTAAACACAGGAAGGATTATTCTATTAAACAAATGTGCCCTTTGTTTTTCATTGCCCGCTTAAATACTGAAAGCTTTTAATCTAGAGACACAAAAAAGCTATTACACAGACGTTTAAAGTTAAGGTTATGAGTTCCTTCCTTTGGATTTTAGAAGGGGTGGGGGGAATACATCAGGCTGTGATATGCATTAGAAGCAACCTGGGTCACATTTTACAGTGAAGCACCTGAACATCAGAGCGACTCAGGCGGGTGTAAAATATGCGTCCTGCTAAAACCCATTTGGATAGGGCCCTTAGATGTGTGTGTGTTGAGGGGGCAGATAGACAGAGAGACAGACACACACAGGAAATCATAGTAATGGTGCTAGCAGCTGTGGCTTGCTAAGCGAACACATACGACTGTGGATATACTGGATCGGTCTTCCCCTAAGCTAGGGCTCAGATCTGTGTGTATGTGTGTGTGTGTGTGTGTGTGTGTGTGCAGAAAACAAGCTTTCATGTCTCTGTATCTCTGCATTAAAAAGTTTGAATTTACACTTAAAACTCACACTTAAACAATGAAGATTCAGAGTCATTTCAATCAAAAAAAAAACACTAATTGAGGCAACCAACTTTGTCCACACCACACACACACACACACACACATGCACACCCATTTATACACACTTTCAGTCTTTCTGGTGGGCAGCGGGGCACTCAGGGGTCTGACAGTGAATTCGTCCCGAACATCCGGCAATAAAAGATTGCTGCAGTATTTTACGCTAGAAACGTTTGATGACAAGCAGTAACTAGCGTGAAATTCACCCTAGATTAAATGTCCTAGGAGTTGTATTCCCATCCGGCAAATACACACATCTGTGAGCATGTAAGAGTCCACACACACCACACATGCGCACACACATAAGCTGTAAACCTCAGTCTGGGTATACCCCCTCAACAGGGGGAAGGCACAGGAAACAAATATAAATCCTGAGATGCACACACACACACACACACACACACACGGACATACAGTACACCCATGCACAGATATAGACTCATGTACTACATAGGTTGACATGAGCAGACATATATACTATATATATTACATAAATACATGCACACGTCGGCACAGAGAAACACTAACTTACTCACAGGCGTTCAGACTGGAGACACACCAGGGGGCAAATCATAGCAGGAGACTTGTAGCGTGTTTGGCTGATTACCAGTCGAGCAAATAGCAGAGAGAGCATGCTCACACTGCCACCTCCTACACACACACACACACACACACACACACACACACACACACACATTCACACACCTGTTTCTTTGTTGGTTAGTCCATGAGCTGATTATTATAATTATTATAAGTTTTTCTTTTCTTTTCTTTTTTTTGTCTGATTTGGCTCTTTATTTTCTGTTAGCTGGAGAGAGAATTACAGTGGACTGCTAACAGGCACAAAAGTAGAGCGCTGGATCTCAAGACACAAAATTACTCAGTTAGACAGGACTCAGTGAGACAAGTTGGGGGGTGATGAAGGGGTGTTTAAACAAAATAATTATTGGTGTGTTTTGATGAAATACATTTAAATCTGCCTGAATTTAAATAATCTGTCTGATTATTAAATAAAGTTAAATTTGTTATTTCTCTGATTTCTTTACAGTACAATGCTCTGTTTGTCAGTGTCGCTGAGCCGAATGGGTGACAGATGAGAAAAGAAGTGCAGAAGGAAAACTGTGACAGAGTGAGGGATAGGATGAGGGAAAGAGAAAGAAGCAACATGCTGTAGTTAACTTTTAGCAGATATATGGCATGGTTTTCTAGGGGGACTGTCTCTTTCTCAGTCATGCTGACGCTGTAAGATAAGATAACTTTATTGTCTAACACAAAGTAACAGACATTTTCCTTTGACAAGGCTGTAGAGCTCTTCTGCATGTGTAGAGCCCCAGACTCTTGATGGACCACAACGACCTGCAAGGCACGGGTCACGTGACCGACATAGCCAGCCAAAGGCGTCTGTTGGCTAGTTAGAAGCCTTGTTGGCTTGTCTACTTGTACTGCAGAAGAAGATAATAAAGGTTTAAAACTTTGTCTGCAAAGGGAAAAACACATTCAAGGTTCTTTTTTCACAAAGATTTGCAAACATTTTAAGATATAAAATGATGATTAATGTTATCAGAGAAACAAACAAAAACTTAGTGAGCCAACCTCCCTCTAAAATATATTATATCAATTATGAATATTCATGCCAACAGAAGTTTTAGTTAATTGGGTTTTGAAACCACATTTAAGAATACCTTAAATAAAGTTTCTGTATTACAGTTAGTTTCCACTGAGTTTTCCATAAAACTCCTTATTGTGTGGGTCTGCCACCCAGCAAACACAAATAAACCCACTGAGATGTGTCCGCTGTAACATTTTCAAAATAAAAACTCATAAAATTACACTGTCAAACCCACACCAGTGTGGTGTTAAAGATCATTTTGTAACCATATCCTGCATCATGGTTAACTGTCAGTAAACATGCTAGCAGATTAGCTCGCTAGCGGTAAAGCTAGCTTGGCCGCCACCGCCAGTCACATAACCCTCACCTTGCATGGTGCAGCAGCCCTGCGAGAGTCTCTGCAGAGAGTCAGAGAAGCACAGATAGGCTCAGATTCAGGACATGCATAAGCTATAGCTAAAAATAATATCTCAAAATAATTAATTCTGTAGGGTAAGAACCCCATTCCATAACCTACTGTGGCCTCTCTCTTGCTCTTCTTTCCTTCACTCTCTTTCTGACTGAGTACACCCTCTGTGTTTTTAATATTTTATTTCTATATATTACATTTCTTTACTTTCCCCCTCAGCCCCACTATTCTATTAACTTTAAAATGTTTTAATAGACTCAAAACATACTATAAAAGAGGCTTGTGACCCATCATATTATTTGAGACTGAAAATCTGTGGGAAAAACTTATACTTTCATACTATTTTGTGTTCTAATGCCCAATATTTAGTATCTTAAATGCCTGACTCATCACATACACTTTCAATAGTTTTACATTGTAAAAGGCGGGAAAGAAAGCCCATTTAGTTTGGAGCACAATCATATCAAGGAACAGTCTATACATCACAATATATTTAATAAATGTCAATTTGAAAATCCACCACATCGGATGTAAGGTACGTAATGCCTCCTGGTTCTTATGTGAGGCTTCCTGCTGTTCTCATGCAGGGAAAGTCAAGGCGGAGAATGAGGAGGTCAGGCAGAGGTAAACCTAAATAAAGTCTCTAACTGGGCTGCTTTACAAGCCTTAGTTAAAGATATTGATTCAGTCATAAAAAAGCAACATTCTGCTTAGCAAAGAGAAAGTTGCAGCTTGTATGTTCATATCATCTGCTGGCATGTGTTTCCCTTACCGCAGTTATGTGCTATAATTACATTAGACTTATGACCTTTCAGAAGAGCGGGAAGGGGCAAAAAAAATCCTTGAACATCTTAATTCGATCCGTTTCAAACAAGAGAGGCCGATTTTGGGAGAGGAGGAGGTGGAGGCTGCACACATAACATATTACAAGGAGAGCGTTGCCAGCTAAAGCAGTGCCCTGTTTTTTATTTTCACTTCATATTCTTCAATGAAAGGTTCTTTTGTTGTCTACTGGCTGATTGACTTTAATGAGAAACATTCCATTGTGCCAAACGTTGGTTTTACAAACTGAACTTTGTGTTCCTCTTACTTGTTTTCAAATTAAGAGTCCAAAAGGGACACGGCGGGGGAGGCAGGGCCCGGCCATTTGGGATCACAACAAACATGACATGCGCACGCAAACAAGCACGCCCAAGTCATTCATACATACTCGCACACAATGCTTTAATCCCTTATCCTTTACACTCCAAACTGTGTTATCGGCTGTAAAGAGAAATCAAAAAGCATGACTATGACAGGGAAGGAGGAAAAGAAATATTGAGAAGAGAAAGGGGAGGGATGAGAGGACAGGATAAAGGATTTTGTTCTAACTATGCAACTGTATTCAACTTGATACTCTCACGGCATTAAACATGGTTCAGTTACAAGTGTGTGTGTGTGTGTGTGTGTGTGTGTGTGTGTGTGTGTGTGTGTGTGTGTGTGTGTGTGTGTGTGTGTGTGTGTGTGTGTGTGTGTGTGTGTGGTATTGACAAACTCAGCCCTTGATCTGTGAAGAGGAGGTGATGGTGTCTTAAGAGTTGGTTGTGCACAAATTGTGTAGATTTACCCACTGGAAACAATAATGTCATGTTTGTGTTAGTGTGAGTGTGTTTGTGTTTGTGTGTGTGCCGATAGAGCTACTGAAAACAATTCCTCAGAATAACCAGTGAGTTGGACTACCTGCTGGAATGAGCCACGCTGTAGATCGATCTCAAGTGTTAGTGCGTGTGCGTCTGTATATGTGTTTGTCGTATGTTTATATACGTGTGTGGGTGGGTGGGAGTGGGTGTGGGTGTGCATATGTGTGTGCTGAGGCATCATACAGTTACTGGAACACTTACTATATTTGGCTTCCTCAATGCAGGTTTTATGAAAGCCATCCATCTGAATCGCTGCAATACATTTCCATCAGTTGACAATTTCTTAAGCGAAACTAAGTGTTCTGAAATTCTTTATAAAATTACATTTCAGCTAGAACATATTAGATGTTACAACATTTAGGACAATAATACAATTTAGAAAACACATTGGATCAATACGTGCACATACACACAAACAGTCATGCACACATGCACACACAGATTTAGTTGCCATGGTGTCTGTATGCTTTTTGCATGTTCCTTTCACATCTGTGACGTGTGTGTCATGTGCTGAAGGGCATGGTGACCCAAGCAGCCGGCAGGCTTTCCTCAGGGGTGACACGTCCATTACTCTCTAACAACAGGGACAGCCAGCGTCAGGAGCCCGGTTGAAGCTAAAACAGACTCTGACAGCTTCTCTGGCATTCGTCTCCATACTCCCGTTGCTCCTGTATCACCAAGAATCATTTCTAAAAAAGATTTCAACATGTGTTTGAATTTCCACAGCATCATCTCAATAGGTGTCATGGGTTCAGAGTTCATGAAACATGCAGAAGGCCCTGGAAACCTTCAGCCTATTGGCCCTTACTTTCAGCTGGTTGCTGCCAAGTTTATGGCCGCAGAAAAATTAAATGCAGAGTCATGATATTATAGAATATATATTATAGAGTGTTAGGCTGTGATCAGATAGGACAGCTGAGATTGTGCTGCTACTGCAGCCAAGCTGCATGAGGTCCGGCTCTGATCCATCTCTAATCAATGCATCTGGCAGAGTGGCTGCATTTGCAGTGTTGCAGAAGATTTGGACTGGAATGGTTTATACATAAATGGTTAGACTACACATTTAGTCAGGAAGCTCTGCGTTTTGAACATAGTGAATGTCATGAATCCACATACAGAAAAAAAGTCTATCATCAACAATTTTTTGATTATAATTTATACAATCTTTAAAAAAGATTATGTTTCTATACACATTTTTAAACCCAATAAAAAATAAATGTATTTACTTCTCCACATAACACACCAAATAAGTTTAAAAAAGAGCTCGCATAACTGTGAAAGATGCCCAGCTGCAGCACAGAACACAGGTACAAAAAGATGGATATTGAGAACTGGCACAAAGTTGGCAGTTAGCAGTTTAGTAGTACTGGTCCGTATTGAAATGTTGATAACCTCCTGGACAAACTGTGCAGCTTCTTTATGTAAGTAACTGGCATTTTCAAATTCCTTACTGTCCCCTAAAAACAACTTAGCTGCCAGCATCAGGCGACTATGTTTGACGTTGCATAACTGCATGTTTTCATTCTGTGCTTTCCAGTCATGGCTGACAGGGAAAAACATTCAAAAGTGTCGTCTCACTTTAGTAAATTTATTGAAAATGGAGCTAAATGCACACACGTTGAAATGCAATATATGTAAAAAATATAGTTGCTAGTTAAGGGGGTAACACCAGCAACCTCATGAAACACTTACAATTCTCTAAATGTGAAGCAGCGCCACGTGTTTGACTGCTTTAGCAAAGCAGCTGCTGCGCCCGCGTCCTCAGCCAATTTGGGTTTGCCAAACTAAGGTTGACTGTTTTGACCTTGTCAAGTGAAGGCAACACTTGTCATCATTACAAAATTACAAAAAAAAAAGTACATAGTTAGTTGCTTAGCCACTGCTTCATCAGTTGAACGTACAAGTTTATTGTGAAAGATTTAAAGCCCTTCAATACAGTGTGCAGTTGGTTTAGGTTTGCTCGGTAGCCAATAGCTAGCATGGAATAAATATTTATTTCTTCTTTGTCTTTGGTAATTTGTAACATTGTTTAGCTTCTGGTAGTAAAGCAACATTGAGGCACCTCACCACCAGACTTTTTTTTTTAATTGCTCCTCCTTCATATACAGGAAACTATTTCTTATCTCATTTCTGCAAAGTAATCAAAAAATAACTGTTGAATCTTTTCATATCTTTTCATGTCTTGTCTTCATTTTTTGCACCAAATTATGAAGAGTAGTATCAGTTAGGGTATCGATAAGTATAGGTGAAATCCTGATGATAATAATCCCAACAGATACCTAAAGGTTCCAAACATAGTTTAGCTCTTTGGTAACACAGACAACAAGAGGTCAACGAGCACAGAGAACACTACATAATTACTATTGGTACTCAGCTGTGTATTAATCAAGTAACCAAAAAAACCCTTTAAAATATAATTGCCAAAGTGGACAATGGAAACGAAGTTATTTGGTTGCTTCTAAAGAAGAGGGCAAATAATCTATACCAAATGGTATAATGTGACTAAGGTTAATGCTACTCACATGGAACCTTTATGTTGACTACTTCCCTCCACCTATTGTTAATTTTCCATATGTCAAAAATAGTCATGGCCACGACAGAAATATATTTTTTAATAAATGTCCAAAACCTCCCTCACTTTAGAGGAGACATACGCGTGCTGCAGCAAAGCCATTGACAACAACTGATGAAAAGGGTGCAGGCAAAAACATTTTGAATACAGTGATATATTGCGCAGCAAAGGTTATGAGCATGGAAGGAAAACATGCCAACTACATTCAGAGTTGTTCTGAAATACTGTGAAATGCTTTACAGTTTCACAAGATTTTAACTTTAGTGAGATGTTTCAACATTATCACAGAGCTAGTGAACAGCCGAAATATGAAACAGATTAAAATATCTCTTAACTTTATCCCCCCGACAGGCTGTTAGTATTCTGGTGAAAAAGTTGGTATGTCTGGCCTGACACTAAACATAATAACTCCCTGAAAACAAGGGGAAAGAGTTTCGAAGCCCTTTTTGATGTAGGCAGCAACTGGAGTCGGTAATGAGGATGTTGATTTTGTTCTGATTATAGAATTGCTGGTCTGTTTGTTGATATTGCTCAGCTGTGTCCCTCCCTCCCGCTGAGCAACATGGACACCAACTGCCAACATGTGAATTAAAATTACTTACCATCCAATTAGTCACACTGCTCACACTCGGAAAAGCAAATGTTCTGCACAACAAGAGATCAAATTCAGACTTCCTAGCAACCTTGCAGTTGCTTATGAGATCCAACTTGGGCTACTGAGATATATCACATTAAAAAAGCAACAGTAAAAGATGCAGTCAGACCACCATCGTCTATATGCATTATTGTCTCAAAGGAATTGTTTTGGGAAATTCTGATTTGTCAAAAGGTGCAAGAAATTAGCTATGAAGAAGCTGATCATGACATGTAAGATCCATCTATTTATGCTGAGCCTTTCATCCATGATACACAAACACGCCCTTAGTGAACTCTGCTCTGACCTATTGACAACTTTAGATGATCATACACATCCACGTCACTCCATTTACAAGCTATACACTCAAAGGAAGCAAATGCACCATCTCCAGTCTCTTGTACATGCTGTGGATTTCAAGATGCACTCAAAAAGGCAGCAGAAACAACTCATCCACCCTCAAACCCTCTTAGTAAAAATGCTAAAATCTAGGCACTCCCATTATACATAATTTAGGGGAATCTATATTCATAGAAGTGCGGGGCGTGTTGTGCTCAATGAGGTAAAACGCCCCTGTGTGGCTAATGGAATGGCCTGAGTTGCGTGATTGAGTGAAATGTGCTGGAAAGATTGGGAGGAATTTTAGTGCAGATAAATAAAGAGGAGATTCTGCTTTTTACTGGGCGTCAGCATTAATGCAGCATCTCCCCAGGTGATCAACACACTCAAATGGAGAGATGGAAGAATGGAGAGAAACAGTGATGGGGGAGACAGATAGAGAGACACAGAGAATGAGAGACAGGGAGAGAGGGATAGAGAGGACACTTTAAGAAATAGCCTGCCTCAGTACTACTCCACATGCACAAGGGCCATAGTATAGCATCTCATATATCATCATAATGTTACCATTGGATGGTTCAAAGGAAGAAAAAAAGGGAGTGAAAAAATTGGTCTTCGCAAATTCAAAGTCAAAATAACCAAGGGACATTATGAAGCTTCTACAGTAGATGACTTGAGAAGGCCAGGCCTGTCACCAGCATCTTTTTTCTCCTTTTTTCTCTTCTTACCTTCCATAATTTTACGGCAAATGCGAGCGAGCAGCCCTTTCTTTTCACCTCCCACTCTCCACATCCATTACCTTTGGAGAGATGCAAAGTGAACATTTCAATTGGATTGCAATGGCCAGTTAGCGTTGCTTTGATCCCCACTCTGCTCTTTGAGGGCTCCATTGTTCCTGATTTGCTGGCTTGATTTGCCTGCCTGTGGATAATGGCCAAGGAGCCACAGTCTGGCCTTCTCCCATCAGCCCATTTCTCCTTATGATAACTCTGAAGCTCAAAACATATATGAATTACTGTGATGTGCTCTTATGGTATGGAGTTCCTCACCCTTCAGCCATATACTATGTGGACTGGGATGCACTGTATGTATAGATACTGCCACAGAGCCTGCAGTAAAGCACTGACTCAGGTGTCCAATCTCAGTTTGAATCTACACCAAGCACATGGGTGTAAATTCCCCAGACACCCTGCACTGGTGCTTGAATGGAGGCTGGTAATACTAAGAAGCGGCAGCTACAATTTTGTTGGACCACATGGTCCTTCATCTCATCAATCAAACACCGACATGGTAAAGTGCCGCAGAGGTGACTTTAAGTGTGCAGCAGTTTCTTCTTCATCTTTGGAATCCGTGGTTAGCATCACCTTTGAGAGTAAAGCAGAGTGATGTACATGTCGTCTGAATGCTTAACTCCATATGGTCTATTTTAGTGAAGTCTAGCATGCCCCTTGACATCAAAACGCCTCTTTATTTTGTCAATGAAGGAGCATAATTTTATTCTTCGAGATCAAAGCTAGATGGCCTTTTTCTAGGATATAATATATGGAGTTGTGTCTCTCACAAATCTCAAAAAGACAAAACACACTTTGTTGTGTTATGTATTTATAGGTAAGCCTAATAAGCTATGGCTTTAGCCTACACCTTGTTTCATCATTGCTATAATCTGTTTTGAGTCATCATTTTGTGGTTGTGTTTTCAGTTTATTATAATTTTGTTTGACTCACTATAACACTAAAAAAGGCCAATCCGTTATCATAACCTTAAATTATTCTCCAGATCACATCTGTTGAACCTTCACTGGTGCTGTAATTACTTTACATGTGGACGATTAAATAAACTCTGCTTTAATAAATAAATAAATAATAAAAAAAAGTAAATACTGCAGTAACTTTTCTTATGTTAAGTTCTTCCCTACTGCGTTGCAAATAACACATCAATTCAGCATTTCTTCACCAGAACAGTGCAGACAATTCTCTTTCTGGTGTATCCACTTAATATCTCTGTAGATGTATCCTGAAGGTGATCATTGACCAGCTTTGCTCTCATTTACACATTTGATTGTCTGTCTGAGACTTTAAAACAACAACTACTGGGGCCTCGCCTCTTTCTGGCTCTCCTGCACCCCGCCTTAAGATAACTTTACTGCGGCGTGTGTAAAGAGAGAATGCAAAGAGAATTTGCTCAAGTGTCTAGTCTCCTCCCAGATACAAATGAACAATTTGTTTTCCATTTCTTTCCAAAGCCGTCCTGCTTTGAAGTAGGGAGTGGAAAGGGAGGAGAAGGGTAGGAAGGGGGGGTGGGGGGGGTACAGATTGTACGATACTGTGTTTGTCTTCAAAGAGTTCCGGCTTGCTTACAAATGCACTGGCGAGTATAACACCTTCAAGGTGAAATTGATAAATCTGGTAGTAAGCTCTTTCATGGCAATAATAAGCAGAATTGGTAGAAAGGGTGCATGGATTTTTTAGATGCAAATGTTGTCAAACACCACCAGGCGAAAACTAAATTGAACTGTGCCAAGCAGATAAGAATATTTTTGGAAAAGCACAGAGGTATATAATTACATTCATGAACAATATCAAATGAGCCTGGCATGGCTTAATCATTGCTGATATAGTGTTTTATACTCAAAACATCCAGTCTTTGGCCTTTGATCATCACCAAAGTTGGCCATCTTTAGTGAATTTCACATTTCTGAAATATCCACACCGCTTCCCCTCTACATATCAAACACATTCTTATTGTACTCATTCAGACAGAAACTTTCCAGAGGCACAGACTGAGCACAAACAAACAAGCCATGAGGAAAAAAAAAACACAGAAAGACAAAGAGAAAACTCATCAGTTGTCCATCTGGCGGATGACATCCTTTGTACCCTCTCTGTCATTTCTTTCTCATCTGCTAGGATGGACAGAATCTCCCCTCTCTCTCTCTCTCTCTCTCTCTCTGGGATGACTGCTTCACTGAAGTCCCTGGAGACACCTTTTTCCTCTGTCTCTCTCGCTGCTCCTCTCTCTCTTCCTCTCAGTGGCTGCTATTTTCCTCAAACTTTATGAATTAGTTACAACCCTTTTTTCTTTCCTCACCTCCTCTCTTACTTTCTCATCTCAGCCTGGACGCGAATTCAACACCTGCCTCTAGACAAACTGTCCGTCTCTCTGTCCATCTGTCTGTCTACAACCCCCCACCCCCACCCAGCGCCTTTTTTTTCTCAATGCCTGTCTGGGCCGAAAGCTCCCTGGGAAAAATACAAGATGAAATTGAAAAAAAATAGATATATTTTTCAAGAAAAAAGTTAGTGCTCTCGCATTCGTAAATGAAATGCAGCTGTGGATCGAATGGCCTCACCCCCACCCCCATCCCCTCTAAGATTGGGCAGACACAGGGGGTGGTGTGTATGTGTGTGTGTCTATGTGTGTGTATTTGTGTGTCCAACTCCTTTGTGACCGCTTTCCTGAACCCGAACCCTCCCTGCACAGAGGGAAATGGCGGACTGTGGCAACGACAGGGCAGTTTTACAGTGCACCGGGCTGAATGTTAAACTTATATTTAATGTATGACATTTCACACAAATCATCCGGCCACAGACATGACCCTGGGGTATTCCGCAGATTGCTTTTTCAGTGCCTCAGCAACTGTGGAATTATTCGTCCCAGAGAGAGAGAGGGGGTGGGGGGGGGTAGAGCCTTTGAGTTTGGCGAAATGATCGCCCTCTCACTGCTCCGGCCATCCCAGACTGGAAGCCTTCTCTCTCTTTTCTCTGTGATATCATGATCGCAGAGCTGTGCCAAATTGAAAACATCTTGGCAGTCTGGAGGCTGTATGAAATAACCATATATTATGTGTAGTATAACACCCGATTGGCTAGCAAAACAATTATGCTGTTTTGCAGTCTCAAAAGATTCCTTATGCCCCCCTCAACCCTCCACTCCCTTCATTTCTATGTAAAAATCTTCAGATGGGAGTGTGAAAATTATCTCAGTTTTGTAAATTGGAGTTGGATTTTAACCCCATACCCCCTCCCAGAATCTTGTCTGATATGAATAAGTCTACAACAGTTTACAGTGATATGTACATACCCCAGCATGTCCATCTGTACGGATTAAGAAAAACGCTGTAAATATCTCATATTCAATTCCCGTCTGTAAGGCGTTTTTGCACCGACACAATATGGAAATAGTGGCAACCACAATAAGAGTTCATGAATACACAGTGAGCATCCCCAAAACACTGCAGTGCTGAAAATAAACACAGGGCTGCTTTTTTGCTGCTATGGCAAGCTGTTCAAATTGCAGAAAACCAGACAGAGAAAATTCAACATTTTCTTGGCTTTCTTGTCAGCTCAGCCTCACAAAACAATGTATTTATACCGATGGGTTCTACAGTTGGGCCATCCATTTTATCTGATGGGACATTTTTCAACATTTAGGTTTAGATGTGAGAGGTGCGCTGTCCACTACATCAGCGTCACTCTCTCTTTTCAAGGTTAGACAGCGGGCGGGGAGTTTAAGAGCATTAGGGCACGGCTACCTGTCACACTCACAATAGCACGCACACACAAATGACTCTTCATGCACAGGTGTTAATACACAAGAAAGATTATCGGATACTGTACATCTATATTTATATATTGTTTGAAAATGGCTGATGTTCCTTTTTGCTAAGATTTTATACCTGAAGCATTGTGTTAAACAACTGAGATAAGAGGTTTTGCATTTGTGCATCATGCCTAATTATGAAGAATCATTTGGTACAGGTAACACCATCAGCAGTGTAAACATTAAAGAAAGAATAGGCTTCCACCCACTGTCCAGCCCCTCTAAACCACACACAAACATACACTCGAGCATATGCTTAAAACACAAGGCCGCAAAATGTTCTGAAACAGCTACACTCAAATATATTCGCCTGTTGTGCCTTCAAGCTTACATTCGGTGCACAACATGATATACAAGTGTGTGTGTATGTGTGTGTGTGTGTGTGTGTGTTAGGTTCAGCACTCATGATAAACAACTGAGATAAGAGGATTTGAATCACTGTATTGTGTCTAATTATGAAGAATCATTTGATACAGCTAACAACATCAGCATTGTAAACATTACAGAAAGATAAAAAAGAATATCATACACTGTGTTAAGTCGTCCCCCACTCCCCCACTCTCTCTCTCTCTCTCACACACACACACACAGCAATACACAAACATTCTAAGTCACAACCATAGTCAACAGCATAATTATCAGTTTCCCTCAGGGCGTAAGGAAACCTGTTCCTAATTGGAACCCAGTTGGGACTTTACATAGATTAAAATACATGAGGCTTCTGCAACAAGGAAACACACACACATGCATACACACACAAATATTTAAAAACCATACCAGCCCAATGAGTTGATGTTTCCCCCAATTTTTATTTACGCTAAATCTGGCATGATCCCCGTTGTCTCGCTACACACGGGTCAAGCGCAACAACACGAGTCTCCAAAGCACAATTACGCCACTATTTTCCTCCTGTTTTGTATTCTGTTGTTCTTTATTTTTGTTCCATTTCCCTGACTTAAGCTGTTGTCTAATGGACAGCATCGTGACAGAAAGGAGTTTGGTATCAGATTGAAGCTGGTTGCCCTTTTTGCCAATTTGCGAGCAGCCTCCTCTGTACTTGTAAGATGGCCAATTAGCTGACCGTCTGACAGAGGCTCTCTGACTGTGGCTATTAAAACACACACTCGTAGGCGCACGCACACACACACACACACACACACACACAGTACGCAGACACACATGCATACGCATGTGCTCACTCAGACACACACACAGTACAGTGCTGCCTCTGACTGTCCATCTCTATCTGCTGTTTTTGTGAGAAGCATGCCTAGACCTCACCCCTCACCTTCTGCTCACAATTAGGAAGACACACATGCACACACACACTCATGCACCTTTATTTTCCTCGCCAAAAGACGCTATGCTCCCTGACCTCTTTCAACCCCCTCCCACCCCCCCCACCTGTTCACCTCCTCCCAAATCTTTTCTTCTCCTCCCACCTCCCTCTCTGCTTCCTTTCCATGTTAACGCTCCTCCTCTCTAACCCCCACCTCATTTTCTCTTCCTTCTTTCCAACCTCTACGTCCCTTCAAACTTTCTCCTCTCTTCCGTCTCTTCCTTCATTTGTCTGACTCCTTTCATCTTCTCCCGCAGCTTCTTATTTAAACTAATCTTTACAGCATCTATTTGGAATATCGGTCTCACACACACATTTACATTTATTCATTTAGCTGACTTCAGCAGTACTGTACTGTGTTTTCCACCAATCTTGGAAGTGTTAGTTGTTTAGTTTAGTGCTGTTTAGCTAATATTGTACCAG
Source organism: Micropterus salmoides (assembly GCF_014851395.1). NCBI lineage: Eukaryota > Metazoa > Chordata > Actinopteri > Centrarchiformes > Centrarchidae > Micropterus > Micropterus salmoides. The sequence continues at coordinate 37,409,763 of NW_024040040.1, read as the reverse complement.
ATATTATCCATATTCAAACACCTTTAGGGTTTACCTTTTCGCACCGTTTTCTGCATTAAGTCTATGTCTCACTAAATGATGATCCAAATACCGCCATCCACATATATGTAGAACCATGCACTTATTCATTTAGCTGACGCTTTTATCCAAAGCGACTTACAATTGCTATACATGTCAGCGGTCGCACACCTCAGGAGCAACTAGGGGTTATGTGTCTTGCTCAGAGACACATTGGGGGAATTGAACCCGGGTCTCTCACACCAAAGGCATGTGTCTTATACATTGCGCCATCACCCCCCCCCCCCACACACACACACACATACACACACACCATTTCACTTCAGCAGTACTGTACTGTGTTTTCCACCCATTCTTGGAAGTGTTAGTCTTTGAATTTATTGCTGTTTAGCTAATATTGTAGTAGTTTATAAAACCAGATATTATCCATATTCAAACAATCAAACACCTTTAGGGTTTATCTCTATGTCTCACTAAATGATCTAAACAATGATCCAAATACTGCCATCCACATACAAGGAGAACCATGCAGAGATGTGTGCAAAAATAATATAAACATGAGCATTAATGCACACAAACATTTAAATGCATGTTATATGCATGGCCATGCAGCACTTACAGTATACATATCTTGGCACACATGTATTACTGGTGTGACCTAGCTTTATAACCACACCATGCTGTTTTATTGTGGTTTGACCTGCTATTAAAAAAACTCTTTTTAAAAAAAATGGCAGAAATCACAAAAAGCTTTAATTTTGAACATTATATGTCATTTTCATTTGTCCAGTCTAATGAAGGTGGATATTATTATTATTTTTTTTAAATATGAGCTAATGGATGACTGAAGGAACAGATTTCTAAGACCTAATAAACTACATATGGACACACTAACACAAACACACATGCACCCAGGGGGCCTTCCCCCTTGAATCTCAACCTTTATCCACCTCCCGACACAAGCCAACACCCCCCTCCCCCCACCTTGTCTTTGTTGTCCATCAGAGTGGTTTGTTTTAAGCCCCAGCTCCAGTCCCGTCTCTCCTCCTCTCCCTTCATGGTCAAGTTCAAGGGTCCTCTAGAAACACACAGTGTGGTTGTGTGGGGGGCCGTGGGTGAGGTCAACAGTTCCCTGGGACTATAAATGCACAAGGCACGGACACCTGCAGGTGTACAGGCTTGTGCACCAGCCGCACACATGGACACACTCCCATACACATATCCACCACATTATAGGACATGTATATATATATATATATATATGAACAAACACAAACATTCAACAATTCTGGAGCAGAAAAAAAATTCACAGAAGCATGCACTTTGACCTGCAAAAATCAACAAAAGAAAATGGATAAATAAAATGTACTGACACCTACACACTCATCCCGGTGCACCTGCTTCCTCAAGGTCTGTCGGCTGCAGTCAAAATGGTGGACACAATAACACCGGGTTTAGCTTTGATTCCTAATATGGAGGAAACAATTCTATTTTTCCGTGGGGCCACTGATACTTGAAGATAGAATTCAACCTCTCTCTCTCTCTCTCTCTCTCTCTCTCTCTCTCTCTCTCTTCTCTCTCTCTCTGTCTCTCTCTCTCACACACACACACCACACCCTATCTCACTCCCTCTTTCCATTTCTCGTTCTTGATATATCTGGACATTACTGTGTGTGTCAGCTTCAGCAGAAACATGGGGAGAGGGGGAAACAGAGCGGTTGTGACACATGCATTGAAAGAAAAGAATCCTTTCCCAGAAATAAGAAATATTGTCATGTTGTGAGATGAAATTAAGGTGAAAGAGTTCATTTAAGCAGACTTTACATATCGTTAGAATGAATGCTATTAATAGCTTTAACATGTCATGTAAATTTAAAGTATTTGAATAATATAGTCTTCTTATATTTTTTACTATAATTACAGAATTATTCTGGCAAAAAAATAAACTTTAGTTCTGTTCTGCTAAGATTTATTTGCATTGTAAATGCAATCTGCACATCTGCAATTATTTCTAATTAATTTTCATCTAATTCTTAGGAGACTATTTCAGCCCCAGAATTAACACAAAAGAACTTCCTGCCTCAGTTCTCACACCAAAGATAATTATAAAGTTAAGAGGGTTTGCTAATTTAAAAATGCTATCTGCATGACATCAAATATACATCTTTGATCTCACTCTGTCCCTGATGGTTAAATGCCTTTAATTATATTCAGAAAAATTAACTTTCTCTGAATAATTAACAGTGACTCTTCTTTTTGTTTGTATGCAGTGTGTTGCATACTTTTTGCTTATTTAATTCCAGTGACAAACAAACTCCAATCTCTCAGTATATACACGCTATTATACAAACGTGCATAAAATCCATCAGCTGCATATCAAAACAGTGCACTCAATTGTGCATTCCGAATGCAATTGCCTTTATGCAATACGTGCAAATAGTGCAATAGTTTTGCTACTGCACACACATATGACTCGCACTTGGGGCAATTTCCTTAAATCTCTGCATACCGTGAAGACATAATCCTTATACATTGTGAAAATTGCACAAAGCACACATGACCCACATGTGTTCTTGACGATCAGGAGGGACCTTCTCCATATCTCATTATATTCCCCTATAGCATATCAGCATCTCCCTAGGTGAATGTGTATACATACACAGAAAAAGAGAAAGAGTCAGATGATTCATATTATCTTTATCACCCAGCTACAGGAGCCAGCTCGCCTCCCTGCTTTCCTCCTCCCCATTATGTAAAACTATGGATTATGTTTGGAATGCGCATGAATCCTGCATTCAGAGGTGTGTGTTTGTATGTGTGTGTGTTTGTTTGTGACTTTATAGTGTGCGTTTGGGAGGACAGGGCGAGTGGAGTGTATATACATCCATGCATGCATGTAGGCATCCATGCAGGGAACCCCTCCATCTCTCTCTCTCTTCATCTATCATGCATCCATAGGTCTATCAGCTTCGGGAATGAGGTGTGGAGAGAGAGGAAGGGGGCGAAGGGTACAAGGGGGGGAAGAGAAATAAATTTAGCCCCCCTACTTTAAAAATGCACATACATTTCCATACATTGAAAAGGCAGTGAGGTGCACACACCCTTGCTGCTGTATCTTCAATATACGCCCCCCCCCCTTTTTTTGCAGGCACACTCACACCCCCTAAAACACCAAATACAGCTAAGATGAATGTGTGTGTCCCGTTCAGTGGGTGTGGGTGAAAATCTACCCCTTGCCATATTTATCTTCATAAGAGCAGAAGGTGCATGTGTGTTTGTCTGTATACATACTAGTTGTGTGCCTGGAGTCTGGGTGTGTTTGTTTTTGTGTGTCTGTGTATACATAAGTTCATTTACCTCAACTGAAGAAAAAGACCCCAGCTGCTCTCATGCAGTATACATAAAATAAAAAAAAGCCCAACTACATAGATTTTCTTGATTCCTCAGTGCAACGCACATCAAAATATTGCCGCCTGCACTACAGGTCCAAAATAGGCAATTCAGTCAATCGAACGTCTCAGGAGCGAGTCGTCTTCATGCGAAATCCACAATTCCTAAACTCCTTAGATTTTTTTCATTTCCATACCAAAATGTATTTGTTGATGCATACATTCCAAATAGTTTATAGTCTATTTGCCATCCGTCATGTAGCAAGGCTTTCAGACACCAAAACAACCACCACGACCTTTCCCTAAAAAGCAACTGAAACACCCACCCCTTGTAGATAATGACGGCCTGTCGTGAGAGAGGAGAGAGAAACACGGGTGTGGTATTATTAAGCAGACTAGTTTGTTCGGGAGAAGTGTTTCTGGCTTTTAAAAAGTTCCATTTTGCACTCCCCAGGCGCCGCATATGGGGTACCCCAGGGAGGCGTGTGTGTCTGTGTGTGTGTGTGTGTGTACTCTAAAATATTCTGACTGAGCTGTCTAGCGGCTCACAGAGCAGGGAGATGTGTCCTGTCTCCTGCATTCAAATGTGAGTGGGTTCTGGAGAGCAAAAGTAAACAGATATGCTTGCTTGAACACACACATGAGAACTCATGTATGCGCGCACCTGCTGTCTCGACATGTATGCACGCATGTACGCACAACCACACACAAATACTGTATGAATATGAGCGTGCACATGTGAACACAAGACAAGTGTGTAAGTGTGTGTCTCCCCATCTGTTGTCCATCCATATTTCCACCTATCTGCCCATCAAGCTCATCACTAGAACGTCTGCTCGGCTACGCTGACAAACACGGCGGCGTCAGTCAACCAATGTTATGTCATAAATAAATCAGAAATATTTTTAAAAGAATGTTTCATAAGGGACCAGCATCAGGAACCTGGTCGTCACGGAGTTGCCCTTTCATAGTCTGCGAAGGTAAAGTTTTACATGGCAACATAAACCTATGCAGGTCTACATTCTCATTTCACTCTTTAAGCTCTTTAATGCTTTTCCATATCACGCCTGCAGTATACAGGCTGTAATATAAGATAGCCCAAGACAATGAGCTGTCCAGTTGCGGAGGGGGTTAGCTGACAGCGTGTTATGAGGGAGGAAGCGGGAGGGATTGAGAGAGGTCGAGCAAAGGGTAGGATGGGGCCCTTCAAACAAAATATGACTCTTAAAAAGCCTCACCGATTGTGCGATTCGAATCCTCCTTGCTACCACATTTCCTCCTACTCACTCCCTCCTCCTCCCCCCTCACTCTCACTGTTGTCCCTCCTTCACTTCCCTCTTTTCTCACTCAATCCATTCACACACAGATGTGTTGTCTGTCGTGACCATGATGATAAATTAGCGCGGGTGCTGCTGGTGAAATAGGAGCTGGTGTCTGAGTGCAGAGGGTGATCCGGTGGACAATGCCAGGGATGAACCGCTGATAGTTCAGCTGTGGCTCGATCTGGAGAAATGCTTTGGATGGGACCGTGTCGGAGTCGTATTTGCTTCCAGTACAGTTACAGTGTCACTGGATGTTACTTTATGTGAAAGGTTGAAAGGCCAAAAAAGATTTTTAAAAAACTTTTCACATGGTTTGTATTCTTTTTTGGTTCCATTTTATGTGTTATTTCCCCTAAAAAATAGCCTAAATTTAATAATAAAAAACAGGTTTCAAACATTTCATATTTAAAAAAAACATAAATACCATTAGTGTTAAGATGAATAGCATGCATAAGCTACTAATGAACAATTGTTTCTGTGAATAAAAAAATTAAATGTGCAACTTTCAGGCAGTGGGAGAATGTTTGAGATGCCTGAGTGTGTGTTTTTGCCCGTGCCAGCAAGTACGATCACAATCTTTAGTTACAACAGAATGGCCTTGTCTTGTCACCTGGAGCACTGCAAAATCAGTCTCATGTATGTGTGTGTGTGTGTGTGTGTGTGTGTGTGTGTGTGTTAAGGGGGCAGGTTGGGGGCTGCATGCATGTGTAGCTGGGTTTTTTTGGAGTTTGATTCTTTTACCTGCAGGCTTTGGTTTTTGTGTGCCTGTTTGTGTCTATGCTTGCGTTTCTGTGTGTGTGTGTATGTACATGTGTTTCTCATGAAGGCCCATGCCGGGCAAATTAATTCTCAGAAGTTGCGTGGCGGGGGCTCTCCTTCCCTTTGAAATGGGGCATACTGCTCCCTGTAATCAATAAGTCAAGCCATCTCGGCCGCATGTTGCAACCCCCCCGGCACACAGATGAAGAAGCCCAATTTACTCATCATAAATTCTGATTCCCACAATAAATATGAGAGGAGGTCCCACGGTATTAGAATATCTGGAATCTCAGGGGCGTTTGAAATGCCGACTGGCCCTCGCCTCGGCTGGAGTTGCTTTGTTGGTTAGAATATGTGTTTTGTGTTGAATAATAATGATGTGGGGTCAGGAATATTTTTGATCTGAGAAAAAAATTCAAAAAGGCATTTCTATTGATAAAAACGAAAAAAACACAACCTATTTTCATAGCAGGATTTACACAACATATAACATCAAATCAAATAAACAGAGTGTTCCTACCTTCAGTGAAAACACATTACGTGCATGCCAGAGATTTTTGTCTACCTTTTGAATTTACCTTTAAATCTTGGCATTTTGGAATGAACCTCGACAGGCACCTCCAGACAATTGGTGACGTGTGCAGGCGAAGGCATGTGACGTTGGGGACTCGGTAATCTAACAGACAAGCGCTGTCTCTCCTGTTTAAAGCCTCCGTGCTCAGTAGGTCCAAGCACATGACAGTGACCTAGGGAGGGAAAAGTGTGGCAAAAATGTGGAGGGGGGGGGGGCAAGAATAAAGGATAGAGGAGGAAGAGTTTGTTCACACCTGTAATATCTGTGCATGTTTTGTTGGTGATCACTGCATGCATACCTACCTCTACAAGCATAAATGTTGGCAAGTTTCCATGTATTTGTATGCATGGCTGCATGCACATCTGTACAAGTGTGCACGTGTATGTCTGCATCGGCATGCACAAACATGATTTAATGCAACATGGCATCCCCAACACCAGTGGCGCTCTATCTGTCTTCTTTTTGGCAAGGACTTCCTGCTCTCCCAAGCGGTTCCGTCGATACATGACAACATGACATTTATGAGGCTCCCATGAGCCCCGGCGCATGTTGCCCAGACAACTGACACAGCTCCAGCGCCATGACAACAAAACGCCAAATAGTGTCACGGCCAAATCTGAGTGGCCCGCTGCCAACATGGCGGTTGAAATCGTCCAGGAGAGAGCAACATTTAAACAAAAGCTTGCTTCTGTTGATAAGAAGAGAAAGCACATAACGTGAAATGATAAGACTAGACTTGAAGAGGAGGCTGAATCTAGCAAAAGAAAACTGGAAGAGAAAGTAGTTTTCCATGCTAGTCAATACAGCTGTCTTCCTTTGTAAGGCAGTGTTAAGAGGCACTAATTCCTGACCTGTTAGTTACATCTAAGAAGAGCTGTGCCGGGTGCTAATCCATAAGTCTGCTGCTAAGTGGTTCATCAGCGAGTGCCAGAGATCGAATGTCACCAATTAAGATGCCTAAATGCCTGGCTAATTGTGCTCAAAGTGTGGCGCTCTGTCTCTCACATGATCACACATGATTAGAGACAACACACACACACGCACTTACACACACCTAGCTAATTGTGGACAGTTCAATTGTGAGGCTTGACACCATGAAAGCAGCTGTAAGTATAGGAGAGAACACAAGATTTGATTGGCAAAACAATTTACCCACATAGTCACATCATTAGCAATTAAGATCAGAACACTTTTCAGCTTTATTGGCCGATAAAAAAAAAAAGTTTTTTAATGGTCAAGTATTTAAAGTTAAAAGAACACTATCTGACCAGCAAAATTCAAGTAAGCAGAAACAAGCCGAAGTAAAAATTTAATTAAAACTACACGCAATCCAAATTCCAATATGTCAGCAACTAGACTTCAACAAAATCACATTCTATAACAAATACTTTTATCTTAAATCTTATTATGTTGATTTATTCTTAGCTTTAAAAAAACAAAAAGATTCAGTCACTAATCATTTCCTTTGCAGCCAAATGCAACACTTAGAAGTGTGCATTTTGAGGGGGAGAGATCTTGTGAAGAATGAGAGCAGATAGCATCTGCTCTGGGCCTCTCCCTGCCTTGGCCCACAGGTCTGAAGAGCAGAGCGAATTGTGTCTGAAAGGGGATGATACCCATCGGAATGTTAATGGTGCTGAATATTTCAGAGGTGGGATCATCGCATGGCAGGAGGAGGACGGGTGGGTTTCCCGAAAGCATTTAGTGGTCGAAGTTCTCCTCTGTTATTGTAAACCCGGAGTCAAAGATGATTTCAATGCACAGCTAACAAGGCCCAGTTGCTGTCGGGGAGGTTTGAGATGGCTGTCTCTCTCCCCCTCAATCTCATAACACACTGAAAAGTTAAAGCTTGTTGGAATTTCAAATGGCTTTAAATGATAAGTCAGAACATTTTCTGTTTAACATTTTTAGTTTCATTTTATTGAATTTAGCTTTGAATTAACTGAACAACCAAACCACACTGAAACAAAACAGAAATATCTTTGTCTTTTTTGTCCTTATTCTGAACTGGATGTGCATAAATCTCAGGATGTGCGGCTTTTTGTAAAAGAAGCTGCCTTCAGACTGAAATCCATTCAAAAGCAATAAACACAGGTAACTCATATTCCTTGTGGCTCTTTTACAGTATTTGTCATGATGAAATATCAACTAGCGTTACACATATGGTAAATCCAGTTACCATAGCTATATGACATAAGTGGTTCTTAAGGCTTTTTTAAGCAAGAAAGAAAAATCATGGGAGCCATAAAAAAACAAGGGGATTGCCCCAACAGTCCTTATAAACATCTGGCAACCACTACAGTACCTTTATTTCAGCCAAAATGACTGGTTGTGTTAGCCTTGAGAGAGTGAGAGAGAAAGAGGAGGGACAGGCTGAGGGGAGGCTCTCTTTTTTTTTGTCAAAATGAAATTGAAGTTCTTTGAGAAAAAAAACAGGATAGAAAATGAAGGAGCAGAAGGAAGAGACGGGATCTAAAATTAAGAGAATTATTGCATGCTCCCAGATGTGTGCAAGGAGGATGACCGGGAAAAGTCAAAGTTGTCCCCCATCAATCATTGCCATATGCTTGTAGAGAAATGGATCCTGCAGGACACTTCATATTCCTCTTTTTGATTAGTTCATTTGAGAGATGAAGAAAGGGGGAAAATGGATGGTGGAGCTCTCTGAAAATGGACGGCCCCACTGTAACCCAAGAACAGAGAGGGTTCAATGTCAAAATTAAGGCCTGCTATTTAAGACTTCAGGGATCTTTTTTTTTTTGTCAGTCTATTCCTCACTCACCTTCTCTCCCCCAACACCCCCGTCACCCCCCATCCCTCCCATGCTCCATCTTTTCTTTTCAGAGGTTGGTGTCAGGGAGCGATAGAGCGAAGGCAATGTGTTCTTAACTCTGATCAAAGGAAGGAGAGAGGAAAGCTTTTCTAATGACTGGCATTCACTCTCCTTTCTTAATCCATCTCTCCTCTTACCCTCTCCTGTCTCCCATCTCTCCCCTCTCTCTTTCACTCGCCTTTCTCTCTCAGGGCATTGGTAATTATCGGTGAGGTCTTAGTGACTGCAAATGAAATTACCATTTAAGAGAGAGGGAGAAAGAGACATCCCCTTTGCCATAGGAGAGAGCTTAAGTGAGGCGGCTAGGGTTTCAGCTATTGATTTTTAAACTGCTACATCAGAGAGTGTAATGCTTTCATAATTTCAAATAAACTGTCTGGTTACGAAGTACTAATGAGAGAAAGAGTGAGAGCAGCGCAAACGAACTAAGAGAACGATCAGGGTTGAATTTTAAGTGTTGACGTGCATACGGGGAAATTAAGCTAATGCACTGGTCAGACAAAATGATCAATGTATGAATAATCCTGCAGCAACTGGTAGTTTTTAAGAAATGTGTGATGGCTGTGAAATAGTTTCTGATAATCAAATGTGATCATTTTTTTGTGACTATGTTAATACGCATGCCATTGTTGAATCGGTACATTGAATATGATACGATTTTGATGCCAACAGGTAATAAATAGAAATGGAAAGAGTAGAATGTGTCGTGATTTTATTTCACACAACCACTGGCATTAAGATGTGAAAATATTTCCTCCAAAAATATCCAATTTCCTGCCCTCTTTTAAAAAATATGAGCATGCTAGGTTGTCACTCTTTCGTACAGATGCAAGTCACATATTCATGAGAAATTTCAAATGTGTGATAAGTGAAATAATATTTTTGTTCACAGGTAATTTGAAGTAATGACAGATTTTCTACTGAGAGAATACAGAAAGATAATAAAGATGAGGGAAAGGAAGATGGATTTTTGGATGACACTGCATAAACCCAAATCTCTGTCTCTCTCTCTCTGTTTTTCTGTCTCTGTCTCGGTCTCTCTCTCTCTCTCACCACAGACCGCAGGCCGTTGGAGGCAGCTTAGAAATCTCTTACATCTGGAAGAGCCATAATTCATGGGATTTGGCCTAACAGCCATGACAGGCATTGGGGCGGCCAGCAACAACTGTCTCCTGTGTTAGCAGCAGTGTATATGTGTGTGTGTGTGTGTGCGTGATAGCTCCGTGTATGAGAGAGAGAGACAGAGAGTGAAAGACAAACGGTAACAATATACAGTATGTGTGTGTAACTTTTCATTTATGCAGGACACTCAAGACGATTAGAATCACCTGAACATGGGTTGCTCAACTTTTTATTTGTGGAACGGAGTTTGGACTCTGATTCCACAAATGATCCACACTGATTATGATATACATTCACAGACCACTGGTGGACCGTACATTTACTCAATTACTGCTACTTTCTTCTACACTGCTGCTACCCCACTATATTTTAGAGTCAAATATTGTAACTTCACAGCATATATTTCGCTTTGCAGATTCATTTTTTTCATTCAAAACATATAATCAACAAATTAAATATGATGCTGTAGATTAAACTATTCAACAGTATAAATAAAATAATAAAAATGCTGTATTAAATAATGCACCAATAAGTTTAATCCAATAATATGTTGACAATGCTTTTACAGTAGTATATGATAAAACAACACTCAAAAAGGGGCCATTCTGCATAATGACTTTTACTTTTGATATTTTTAGTACATTTTTACTTAAGACAACATTTTGAATGCAGAATTTTACTTATTAGTATTTTTACATTATGGTATTGCTACTTTTACATTCTGGTTATTTCTTCTAACAAATGTCCTACATACTATTAATAAATTGACAATAATAACTGTAGAGACAATTCAGTGAAAAGAAAAATGAAAAATGTTTTCCCCCTAAACATATACAATTCTTAAGATTACCTACAATCTTGTACATATATCTACTATCTATCTGTGCACAAATTTTTCCTCACTTTTTTTTTTTTACATACGTATGCACACACACACACACACACAAATGTGAGAGACATACACCAACTTGCAACAGAAAAAGCAGTGCCGTCCATGTGTTTCATGGCGTGCCAGAGGCTCCCTGTGTCGGCCCTAAATATTACACACAGACAGTAGCTATCACTTCCAAGCCTGAAATCCCACATTCCACATTCCTGATTCCAGCGGCTCGCCTGCTAAGCTGGGCACCACATGAAGAGCCATTGTTAGAGAGAGAGGGGTCATGTATCTCTCTCGCTCTCTGTCTGTCTGTCTGTCTGTCTGTCTGTCTGTCTCTGGCTCTCTCTCTCAGCCCTCCTTCTCTCCCTCGGATGGTCTCCCCGCCCAAATATTTCTTGCTGTCATACTCTCCGTCTGTGACTCTCCTGCTCCGTCTATCTTTCTATTTCTCCCTCTGCCGGTTTATCTTTATCTCTCTTACTTATTCCTTCTCCCCTCCGCTGTGCTTTGTCGCCCACTCTCCTGCTCAGTTTTTCTGCCGTCTTGCATTTGTTTGTTTATTTCTTTCTATACCTCGCTCAGCCTCCTGTCTCCTACCGATGCTGCATGTGGCTGTCCTTCACTCTACAAGACTCTTAGTTGGCTTTCTGCTTCTTTTCCTTTGTCTATCTCTCTGTATCCTGCTGTCTGTCTCCCTGTCTCTCGCTCCCTCAGTGTCTCCAGATATTCATGTAGAGATTTTCTCACATGTTAGATATAGATTTACGACCCCAGCCAGATCCCCTTGGCCACTAAATTTGATACCATCCACTAAGCCACATTGTTTTTTTGTGTGTTTGGGTTTGTCTGTTGTGTGTGGCTGTGGATAAGTGTGTGCGTGTGTGTGTGTGTGTTCATGCATTACAAGGTGGAGGCGGGTGACTTTTAAAGGGTTAGCTTGGGTACGGTGAGCGCAGAGGAGGAATTTACAGTTTATTGAAGCACAGCAACCAGGTGTGTGTATGTGTGTGTGAAATAGAAAGAGAGAGAGAGAGAGGGAGAGAGCATGCCTCTGGGTGCCAGGTGACCAGGCTAACCTCTTGGCTGGTGTTTTGGATTTAGCCTTTGGATAGCAGTGAAAAATAAAAGTGAAATGCTTTTTCAATTACAGATCAGAAAGAGAGTGAACAAAGGCAGGAGTAAGAGAAAAGATGAGTTATTGGGATCTACCATATCAAGGTTTTTTATGACGAGCACATTCTTAAAATCTGAGCGCATTAATTTTGACTTTCAGAACATTTTGTACTTGAATATTTGGAGAATTCTCCAGAGTCCCATAATTCTGTTCAGTTGCTGAAATGATGTATATCATGTTAAGACACGGTTGTATTTTAAGATATTATGTATGGATGTTATGAATATTTGTATAAAACAAAGAAGTAAGACAAAACTGGGGGTGAAAAACACTTTTTTTAAACTACTTTTTTCTTGCAACACGTCTAATAATCTAAGCTTCTCACGCTTTTTGACATCACATTATTGAGCTGTGTTATATTTGAGAGCTCAAACATGCATGCACACGTAAGTGCAAAAATAGAACATGAACAGAATGGAACGTGAAGACAAAGACAAACACCTGTGGAAGACTGTCACTGTTATTGTGTTTTTGTCATGCATGTTATTAATTCTGACAGTAGTCAGTTTAAAGGTAGTCGTCCTCTGCCATGCATATTTTATTGCTTGTAGGTGGTATTTGTTGTGTATTCATGTCTGTTTATTTGAATCCTCCTATCCTTCAACCCATTCCACAAGTTGTCAAGGGTGGGGCATTTGAAAATGGCATTGTCGAGTACCGAGGATTGTAATATTATTGTTTGTCTGTGTGATGTGAGATGATATTCGCCTTTTGATGTTTGGCTTGGAGGAAATACACAAAATAAAAGCCTTGTGAGATAACGGTGTGTTTTTGCACATGTTTGCGTGTGTTCCCTCAAACTGCTTATCTGTCAATCAGACAGAGTGTGTGCAAATTGTTTGCGCTAGTGCACATGTTTGCATGCAGGTATTCTGTGTGTGTGTGTGTGTGTGTGTGTGTGCGTGTGTCCGCATCCACATCTAAAAACCATATCTGGCTTCAGATCAAATGGTGTATGAAGGAGGGGATTGACGGAATGAGAAAGTGATAGCTCTTTAATGTTACCTATCCACTCTCAAACCCAAATATAAGACCAAGAACACACGGAATAGGCAAGTGTGTTTTAGGGGAAAAGGAGTGACATGAAACACTTATGTAGAAAAGCTCTGAACATGACGTTGGCTTTGTAGCAGAGGGGAAAATGTCTCACCAAACAGAAAGAAAGAGGGTAAATTGGATGGAAGGAAGAGAGAAGGCAGGGGCACAGAATGAAACAGCGACATGCACTTTATTGTTTGTTTGTGCACGTCAAGTTACAGTGATATTTTGTTTTTGACGGAATACCAACTATTTTATCCAACTCAACCTTTTCTCGCCCTGTTCTGAAGTGTCTAAACTTTTACTGTCATCACAGGTGTGGTTAAAACTTGTTGTCATGACGACTGAATTCATGTCTATACCGTTTTGTCAATTCACAATTTCACTGAAATTATTGCATTAGTGTTTCTGGGTAATACATTTTACACGTTTGTACAATCTTTGTGCATGATTGGAAATACCTTGTTGGATAAATATAGTTATATTACATTTTGTTAACACCAGAAGAATATTAGCCTTGATAAATATATATTTTTACCTTCTCTCTTTATCTCCCCATTTCTCCTCTTTTTTTTAGCAGGTATGTAGCCTGATCTGAAACGGATGAAAATATTTACTCTCCTGCAACACATCCTTTTCCTCTCTTGATCCCTGTCTTTCACTCCTTATTTTCTCTCTTGCACTCTGTCTCCTCCTAAATCTGAACAACTGCTTGCTATGACAGAGACATGATAAAAATAATAAAGGTATTTCTATCCTTGACGGGCTTCTGTCTTTCTCTCTTGTGTGGCTGTTTCACACAGGCATGCACCCACCAAGTGACTCCTACACACACACACATACATGTTCAAATCCTCCACATTCCTCTCCTCGCTGCAGGCCTTGCCCCCTTGTCTCACTCTCTCTCCTTACCAGGAAATTAACCTTGACATTTCCAAGACATAATTCCCTCCTAATAAAAATGTGTGTAAATATATACTATAAACAAACGCGTGAAATATTCATAGAGGGATACATACGTGAGGAGGGCCAGTATATCAAAGACGAAAGCACGGCTGGGGAGGATTTCTTTCCCTATCTGCCATCTTAACACAGCCATCATCCAAGGATCAAGTTCCTGCTATGAACATTACTTTGCGTAGGCCCATTTCTACATTCAATACAGACCTTCAGCTTGGATAAATGAACATCTGCCTCAGATGTGCTGCCTATTCAAAGACAGAATAAGAATTAGAATCACTATAATGGCCAAAGTGCAGGAATGGAGGAATGGAGGATTGTTGAATTTTTGTTGAAACATATTGATAGACTAATAATTCTAACACGTTTCAAGGACAACGGGACCACTAATGCACCATGCAAAGGCAGACTGCAACACAAATTCGGTTAGTGAATACTAGTTAAATTATGTATGTTTTACAGCGATGGGCCAGTAGGATATATTTATAGTGTACCCATATGTTTTTTTTTGTTTGTGGAGTATCAGTCCAATTAGGCCACTAAGGAAATAGATCTGGGGACAGTGTACCATGTTCCCTTCCGGCTGTGCTGTATACTGACATTTAAAACTGCTACAATGCTGAATGCCTGTCAGCATATAGTAGCTACAATATGCTTCTATGACAAACTGATTTCACAATGTTAGATATTTTTGTGGGGGATTTTAGCATTGTGAAACAATGTCAGAGTGTGGCCATGTGTGCATTACTCCATACATATTTGTGACGCTTGCATGCTCCCATCATAATGGAATGACAGTGATGCGAATCCAAAATGGCTGGTTTTAGTATTTGGACACCGAGGTGAGGCTAAAATGAGGCAGGAGGGATACAGCGATAGAGAGAGGGAGCACAGGAGAGGGTGAAGGAAGCGTGCGGGTAGGTAGCGATCGTATAATACCATCATGGAACACCATCACTCCACGTCTGACCGGCCTCATTTTAGGGCAATGGAACTCCAGAGGAAAAGGCGCCAATGGCACATTATTCTGCCTTGGAAAATCACCCTCATGTTTTTATTCATGCCTTCACCACAAACAACAACAGAATTTGATTTCCAGTGTAAATATTCTGGCCCAATACAGAGATGGAATGAATTATTTGTGAAAATGTGTGCATCAGATAGAGAATACCATTTTTCACAACATAGCTAGATGCATGATGGAACAGAGTGATAGATGAATTGTTGTAATTAGTGGCATTACTTTGTATTAAAGCATGATGATTTGCCATATGAAGATGAATATCACTGTAATGTCACTGCAGTTTCTTTACTAATGTCGGAAAAACATTGTCATGTGTTTGTGCCTCCTAATGAAACACTTCTGATACAGTGTAATGGCATCTCCATATCCCTGTCTCGCTCTAATCACTACCCCTTCCTGCCGGGCCTGTGTCATATCCTGCTGAGCCCGACGACGGTAACTAGGACGAGATACATGTACCTCCCATGGATTGCGCTGCTGATGTCTCCACGGTGACAGAGGCCCTTACCGTGACAACCAGATCTGAGGTTAGGTTAGGTTCCTAACGTGATGGTGAGATAGATGGACTTGCAGATGGAGATCAACAGCAGAGTGCACTGGCAACAAGGAGAGAAAGATTAAAAATAAACCTGAATGCCAATTCAGTATGGACAGAGGAAACAGACACTGGAAGGACAGACTGACAGAGCATACTACCATATGTACTGTGCAAAAGGTAGCTGTGGAATGGAATGCATCTCTCAAGTGCTTATACTTACTATGCAGTTTTTCATCTTTATCAATGAATTATCCAAAACTTTGTAGCTAATCCTACCTTATGACGCTGACAAGTTACACAAACCAATCTTCAATGTCTCAGAGGCTCAACTGATTAAAAAGGCCAATCCACGTGTGTGTGTGTGTGTGTGTGTGTGTGTGTGTGTGTGTGTGTGTGTGTGTGTGTGTGTGTGTGAAATAAATATATTCATGTTCCATCTCTTCCACATTAAGGTGCAGTCATTTCAACAGAGGTGAAACTTTAAACTTTGTTTTGTGCTTTAACATTTAACAGATTTATTACCAGGCTTGTTAATGTGCACATTCATAAACAAATGTACAACAGTTTGTTTTCCTAGATTTATGTAATATATGCTGCGGCTATTCCAGTCAAAGATGTGATGCTCCAATAACAGTCAGGAGAAATAAAAATCTCTGTTTACTCGTTTTTGTCAGTGCATTAAAGTGGCTTGTTTCCCTTTTTCAGGTGAATTTTTCATGAGAGGGAGGCAAAGTAAAAGCTTGTTACTCAAAAAAAAAATGTTATCAATTAGCTGGTTGCAAATTCCTAACAATGTTTGTACACTGTAATACTTCACGTCACAGTATTGATCTTTAAGATGTGTCCATCTCTGAAAAGGTAAAGAAACTGCATCATCTTAGAATTTTGCTATTCAGCTTCAGTGCTATTCACCTGGCCAGCCACCCACCCATGTGTCCCTTCTTACCCAATCAATTAATACTGCTGCAGAAGAGGCCAAACTTCCTTGTTTATTTGTATTGAGGTGCCACTTGACAGTAATCAATGGTAAGATCTTGTCAGATTCTGAAAGGTAACCTTGAGATGTGTGCGTTGTGGGCTAAACTTTGCAAAATATTGCACTTGCATCAACTAAATAATTATGTAAGTACTTATATTCTTTATAGTTCCCATTGCTATTGCTTCTGAAAGGTATAACAGCAATGTCAAGGGCTTACAATTATTGTAAAGAATATTGGACTGTAGTGTTTTCAGCGTAGGCCAAACATCTGAATGTGTAAACTGCTTGCAAGAAAGCATTTCTCAGATACCAGAAAGGTGATTGCCTTTTTCTATCGGAATACCAGGGTTATTTGTTGCTTTCAGGTAGATAGGATCTGCTTGGACAAAAGGGATCAAAAGATCTGTCTATGTTCAAATACCAATACATGCATACTGTATCTGTATTCTCTGAATGGCACTGTAAAGAAAGTGTATTTAAGATTCAAACTAAACCAGATCTGGTAACATGCCTAAAGGCCTTTTGAGGCCCAAACTCAAGCCTTTGTTTTTTCCCACTTCCTCAACTGTAGTTTTATTTCATTCAGAGGATATCATTTTTCTTTCAATATATCAAAATCTCACAACAAGCCTGCATATCTCATCTATGTCGCACTCTGGAAAAAAAGCTCATGATGTACACCACTGCTATATGATATTGTGAAATAAAATATTGACTTCATAAACACAACAGTAGTAAAAATAAACTCGTACCAGCCTGTGTTATGCCTAGCTGCGAGCATCTTCACTTTGAAAAAAAGTATGGTTGAGTGTGCAAGAAATTTGAAATTCACTGAGAAAAAAAAAAGAATTCCCAGCATGTTGCAGAATACCAATATCCTTAAGCAGGCGGGGGTTTTGATGTATAGACTCCTGCCAGTGAATTGTACAGATGAGACACTTAAGGCAAGACAATAGTGTTATAGATTGTGGCAAGAGTTAAATCAATAGACCTTCTGAGGAGTAACAAGACACCCGGTAGCAAGTGCTACTACTACACACACACAGGAGGGGCTGGGAAACAAATGAGGACTCGCAGACAGGGGCTAAGACCTTGGTGTCACTGACTAGCCATTAGATGCTAGTGTGTATGTAGGTGTGTGTCTCTGTGTGTGCAACCTAGGTCTATTCCGAACATGTGTTATGGATGTGTGTAAGTGTATGTGTGAATGTGTTTGTAAGGCAAAAGCAAGAGCAGTACCCGTGTTTCAGTTGTACTTTTATCTCTGCTTCTTGGCCCTGTAATCTCGCACTGGGCATCAAAGCAGAGCCCCATCACTATAGCTCTACCACACCCCTATATATCCCCCAGATCCCTCTGTGTGTGTGTGTGTGTGTGTGTGTGTGTGTGTGTGTGTGTGAGTGAGAGCGAGAGAGTGTGTGTGTGTGAGAGAAAACAGAAATAGAAGACAGCGAGAATCTACAAGAATATGAGAGAGACAGAGAAGTGAAGAGAGATACGATGGGAGAATTAAAAACAGGAAAAGAGAACCAGAAAGTTGCCTGTGTTAGTGAATGCGTGTGTGTGTGTGTGTATGTGTGTGTGTGTATGACTGAGAATGAGTCCCTCCTCTCTCCCACAGACAAGAGGCTTTGCAGGGAGCTTTGGACCGTCACCCAGCCATGGCTGTCATCCAAACCCGGTCTGCGAGCACCTGCGAGCAGCTTCTACTAACCCTCCCTCCCGGGATCTTATAGCCTCTTACTCCACCTCCTCAGTCTCTTCCACCTCTGATCCAGGATCAGTGGTTCCCGGGGCCCTGGTAGGTGTCAAGGTCCATTAACCTGGAGCAGGTCTTATCATATTCATCAGGAAGATCAGAGATCAGATTTATCTCTGTTTTTATCAGATTTGAGGCTTCAGAAGGCTGCCAGAGATGTCATGGCTGTATGGTAATGTGATGGAGGCTAGTGACAGACACCCCACAGTAGCAGGCACACTCTAGCAGGCACAGCCGTGCATAGTCATGGACGCACACACCGTAGAAATAAAATGTACACGCTCACACACAAACACAGTCAAATTTCTTTAAGAATCTGTCAGCAGTTGCTTGGACCTTTTTTGATGGGGTTGTCAGGTTTGATTATTTTATAAAAACAGCAGTGTCTCACCCACTGACCTTTCTAGGCTTTTCCATCTAGAGCTAAATTGAATCTAATGTAAAAACAGTTACAGTCTATGAGCCAACCTTCTAAGCTTTTTTTGGAGGCCAGTAAAAATGTAAAAGTACAAAAAAAAGTCAAATTAAGGGTGGTTTGTTTTTCTTTCATGCACAGAGAATGACATGTGCATAATGGTCACTTGATGACATAAATCTGGGTTAAATCCATGTTCCATTTGTGATTTCCATAATGAAGTGCACACAAATCACAAAAGCAAAGATGTACTGTAAAACCACGCACACAGAAGAATCTGAGAAGAGGGAGATTATGCAAAAGCTGCAACATAATATCAGACATTAAGGTATCTTAATGCATGTACATTCAGTGTATCTACCTTCAAAGAGGATTTATGAGTATATCGATTTATAAATGTAGTTTTGATGACAATGTTAGTGTTAGGAGCACACCAGCAAAAATATTCGGGTTCACTCACTGTTTTACCAGTTCTTCATTTCTTACCCCAGTTTGCTTGTTATCTACATCTTTTGAATAAACCTTTTTCCATTTCTTTGACATTTCATGTCCCCACTGAATTCCACCAAATGTCAAATATTTTGATAACGCACGTTCCAAGGCTAGCCACTTATTTTAATTCAGTGAGCAGTGCCTCCCACATGGCCTCCGACCCTAACCCTGACCCCCAGCTGCCATCCCATCCGTGCTCTTGGGCCGCTAATGAATTATTGCTGACTCATCATGGTCAGCGGTGAGTAATCAACCTGACACTTTGGGCTACAGTGGTGCTCAAATGGTCATTTAGGTCCCACACTCTGTCCGCTACACCCACATGGAGCAGGGGGGCTTGCAAGCTCAGGTTTGGTAAATAAAAGAAATTCAGCTGCCAAAACAAGAGTGGAGTTTTGACATTTAGATATGTTCATCTTTATTTTGCCATTCTGAATTGATGTAGGGGAATATTTAGTGAGTTAAAACGGAAACATGTCAGTCAGAGTTTATATTCCTTTGTCGAGCACAGACATGAATGAAAATTCAGTTTACCTATGGAAATAACTGAAACATATATGGCCAAGTGTCATTCATTATTGGACATAGGAGCCATTTTGTATCCCAGTCCATATTAAGAGAAACAATCCACTGAACAAATGTTGTTTCCTGGTTAAAACAAAAAGAGATTATAAAGTTAAAAGGATTGTGGATTTATGAAGGAGATTTGGAGATAAGAAGGCTGAGACCGCATTTAAAAAACAAATATATATATATATATATATATATATATATATATATACATACAAATATATATATAAAGAGAGAGATTCACAGAGAAACAAACCAGACAAGCACACACAAACACACACATATACACATCTCCTGCAATCCGGCCCTCATCAACATCCTTCTTGGAAAATCACTGCGGCTCTGAAAAGTCATTTCAGCCACAGTAGCAGCAGGCCCTTAAAGATTCATATTCCTATTTACTGTCTGCCTCTCGTCTAACGTGCACACACACACACACACACACACACACACACACAAATACAAACACATATAAAGCTACAGACACATGCACACACACACCAAGCCAACTAACCCAGCAGGGTTAGGTTCATGAATAAAGAAGGGAATTAGCGTGGACCTGGAGAAGACAGATAGACAGATAGAGAGAGGTGAAGGAAGAGAAGAGAGAGAGCTATTAAATCGTATGAAAAGCATTGGAAGGAAGGGGCAAATCTACCGAGAGGGAGGCATAATCAGTAGACATCAACAGAAAAAGGGGAAATTTGGAACAAGAGAGGAAGATAGAACTGAGAGAGGAAGACAGAGGAGGAGAGGAAGATAAGAACATAAATAGAAAGAAGAAGACATATATAGAGTGACAGACAGAGAGGGAGAGAGAGGTGGCCAATAGCTTTACAACTAATTTAAATTGCTTGTGTCAATCCTACGCTGCATGTAGAGATAGCACAAAATGTCCATTTGTCCATGTGTGCATTTGTGAAAAGAGCTAGATCATTGTGGTAGTGAATATCTACACACGGCTCAACTTGCCAGGTATAATCTGTAAAACCTCCCCATAATCCCTACTCTACACAAACGCACAAACAACAGAGAGATATCGACTCAAATAACACATTTATTACCAAAGTAATAATATGTTTTAAAGCAAGCAGCCCATAAGTGAATAATGCTCACTGATATGAAGCTGCCGTCTACATTACTGAAATCGGAAATATCATTGCACCATAAAATGACATTACGTTTACTGGGAGAGGAGAGGCAGGGGGAAGAGCAGAGGGAAGCTCGATGTTAATTTTCTGTAAATAAAAGAAGCAAGAAGAAAATTATCACAAAAACAATGACACACGATGAAAACAGAAAATCTGCAACAATAAGAACAGTAAACATCCCTCAATCACCATAAGGGCTACAATCATCACAGTATGCTACACAGAGATTTTATAATGTGAGTGCATGGTACTTGTGCGTGTGCATGTGTGTTTATCAGTGTGTGTCATAGGGGAGAGAGAGGCAAGAGGCCGTTACCCTGCACCCAGATAATAACCTGGTTTTATAATGTTGCATATCTATATTCAGGCCAATTCCCCCTGGGGGGGAGCCAGAATAATAACGTTGGCCATTTTAACCCTCCTAGTGGGCGGCCATTTTCTGCCCTGATTCTCAGCATGGACCTCTCCTCATTCCCAAGGTAGCACGTAATGGATGCTGCAATGAGATGGAGTGACATTGTGGTGTCTGAAATGTGAAAAGCCTATTTGCCGACCTGCCCTCCCTCAACGGGGTGGCTGATAGAGATACGGGAGATGTTTATGCCTAATCCTCTTTGCAATTCCATATGTTATCATTTCTGATGATTGTCTGTATTTACGGTAAATTGGCAAATTTAGAAAATAGGTGCAAAATATATTTTTGTCCAAAACAGCTCTGAGAATCTATGGCCATACTGTGTGATAATTTAATATCCTGATTGTGTGGACTTCTGCATATATAACCAGAATTATCAGTGTGAGTGTGAGTTCCTATCAACCATAAAAGTAAAAAAAAAAAAAAAAACAATAAAAAAAAAGAGCTGGATATGAGTTGCAGACAGAATTGGGAAGTAGAATCTCACACATTACAAGATTTCATCATCCACATACAGTGCAAACACGGTTTCTAAGTTGAGGGGTGAAGGAGGTCTGGATTCAGGAGGGACTGAATCCACTCCATATTATCCTGGTGAAATACCGCCCCTCTGACCAGTCAATTTCAATAAAACTACAGACAAAGAAAGGTTAGCGTATATAGATTTTCCATCGTAGTCATGCACACAGAACTGCACTGTAAGCCGGCCGCCTCTCTCTCTCTTCTGAACTCTAAATGCTACTCACTCATATTCTCCGTCCTATCCCTTACCTCTTCAATAATTCACAGACGGTAGCGTTCTCTGTCCTTTCAAACCTTTGAAATGTAACCTACATCCCACAAACACACTATTCTTGTTATCCAACTGATGACATGTGTTTATTCCGGCTCTTTGCTTGTTGAGCGAAGGGAGAGAAGGAAGGGAAAGGCTCCACACTTCAAAGTTTATTGACTGTTATTGACAAGTTGATAGCAGATAAAAAACAAAAGTGCATTTCAGATATATCTACTTAAATATGTCTTGATATGCCACCCTTATTTGATTCTGCTATAGATTTTTCAGTGGCCGGCATACAGAATCTCAACCTCAAAAGCACTTAGCAACGGCAGTGAACTTTTTAGACTGATTGACATAATGGATATTTGTGAGGAACAGAGTCACAGGAGACACAGAAAGTTTGATGCTTGATGATATCACTGCCTTAAATTCTACTATTTTTAAATCAGCGTGTATGTCCTCATTTCCATATTTCTGTTTAGCCATCACTGGGGTCTGGGAAATATGTATGGGAAAAACAAAATAATAAAGAGAATTCAAAAACACATTCTGGGAAAATTCCCCTGACAAAAAGTTGGAAAACTTACAAGCAGCAACACCTAGTCTAGTCTATAGCAGTTTTGTTGAGTGTAATAAATCAGTCCACCAGGGCTTGTGAAATGGAGGACAGTTGGAGAGTGCAGTATAGGCAGTCAGAGAGAACAGCTCTGTCCAAGACAATCATATGATGTATCATTCATACTGTCAGTATGGTGTCTCTCCACCTCCCTCCTTCTCTATCTCAGTCTCTACGTCTCTCTCTGTCTCTCTCGCTCTGGACTCATCCCGTCTCCTGTGGAGGTTATGATGAAGCCCAGCTCTCTCCATCACACACAGCTCCCCAGCTGCTCAGGGATTACACATTTCAATGATACATTCATACACAGTGCCATTCATACACAGTGCCATTCAAATGGGCGCTTGTGCTGTATACTCCCAGCACCCCAAACAAATATGCTTGCAAGAATGCAACTGGTTCTTGTTGATAATTAACACTAATACCTCTGCTTACTTATCTTACTAAACCTTCTAGGGATATCAAGGACATAATAACACTGTGTCCTTTTCATCTGTAGAACTAGTTCTGTGGTATGTCTATTAATTTCGTCTCATTTTATTCATCTTGGACTGTGCAAGGTGGTTTTAAAAGAGCGAGTGCTGCATGTGTTTCGTTTGACCTCTGCGATTTGCTAATGAATGCTGTGAGCAATCACCGTTTCCCAGAAAATGGACAAAAATGATCCCTCATCTGTGAACCTAATCACTTACTGCCATTACCGTGTGTATGTGTGTGTGCACACTTGTGTGACTGTCTGTCTGATTACCATCCCTGAATGTAATAGTTGTTTGGAATGATCCCATGGGGGAGGAGGGGGAGGGGGTGTTCTTCAAGGTGAAGCAACAGCTAAGCTGAGGTGGGATGCAGACCTGTTTTTTTTCGTATTAGCAGCTGAAGATGGAGATAGACAGCCAGGAAAGGGGGTGGTTGACCATAGATACGAGTGAAATTATTATCAACTTTCCCCTCCTGCTGCAGCTCTACACTGAGCTGAGTTTTTTTTTTTTAAAACAGTCCCAAGGATCTGGTTGTTCCTTAGAGCACTTTATTTAACAATACTTGTAAGCATGTTAGGAAATCAGAGTTTGTATCTGCTCTTTAGATCAGACCTAACACCCACACTTCCACCTCAAAGACCAAGTCAAGACCCAAAGGCCCCAGTCTTTCAAGAGCAAACACCCAGTTTACACTGTGTTGCCTGTTTTATCCACATTCTGTCATCTTTGTTTCTTTTATTGTTCTGTTCCCACATTGTGTTCACTCTTAATAAAGGAAGAGAGTTTGTGTCAAATGCACTTCAAAGGGAAGTAATCTGTGCGCGAGAATGTGCATGCAGCTCTAAGCGTGTGAGCATGTACGCCTGCAACTGTGTGTGCATCCAGTAGAAATGTTGCTAGACACACAGAGAGACAGGGAGAGACAGAAACAAAGCAAAGGTCATGCTCAGCATTGTGTGATGAACTGAGTCCCTTGAAATCTCATTTCCAAGGGCTAAATCTGATCAGCGCCTCAGCAGAAAACGACGAGGAGAGGAAAGCAAAAGGAGCGGAAGAGGAGGAGAAGAAAGGAAGAAGTCGCATAGAAGGAGATGGTGGAGTAGGCGGATTTGTAGGAGAAAATTCCATTTGCTTGTCCGCGGCTTATCTCGAGCTCTAATGGCCGAGAACAAAGAGAAATCCCAAAATAATCGGTTCCTCCATCACTCGCAGCCGTCCCTTTTATGGAAAAAAAGATGAAATGACAGAGGGCACCCCACCTGTTCTGTTTCTCTCTTATTCTTTCATTTCTCTTGCTCACCTGCTCCTTTGCTCTATAATGGCATGATGCTGGTCTGATGTCTTGATCAAGAACTATATGATTACACTGTCTCTCTGAACATAAGGTAAAGAAGCCGAGAAGAAATCCCACACTGCTGGAAGACCTCAATTAATACAGCTCCTATGTTTATTCTCAGTTCTCTGCAGAGTACACAGTATGTCTTTCACGCTCATATTCACAGCGCAACTTACATAGGCACATAAAAGTCAGAGGTGCCAATAGAAAAAAAAATAAGGCAGGATAAAAAGGAAGCTGAAGTTATTGAAGGTGTGATTCTATACACTGTCAATACTGTTAGCGTTATCGCCGTGACAATGAAGAGGAAGCTTTGGCAGAGCCGTCTTTTCTTTCTGTTACTTCTAACATCAGCACTATATAATCCCTATTTGTGGATCACGACACACCTGTATGTGTGTGTGTGTGTGATGATTGCGAGTTTCTTCTAAATTCTTTCTCCCTGTGTGTCCTTTCTCTTGTGGATATGTGTTTCTGCGTGTGTGTGTGTTCATTGGTGAGTATGTGATGATTGCATGTTTTTGTATGTGTGTCCAGATAGGGTCACCTTGCATCCATCTCTTAGCGTTTAGAGACCCCCTACAAGGATAAAAATCATCCTCTGAACTTAATCCAGGCTTATATCCTCTTCTTCCTCCTAACTCCTGAAAATATGTGAGCACTCACACCCAGATATAACCCAACACACACACAAACGCACAGACAAACCTAGAACACCTGAGCAGCGGGACCAACAGAAACCAGTTAAGAGAAAAACCCATTACAAACAGCTGAGTTTGCTGCTTCATGCTCATATAGATAGCAATCTGTGTGTTCTCACTCCAAAACGTTTCTTAAACCATCACCAATGACGGCTAATGCTTTAACTGAACAAGTAGGCTATAAACATTTATTATGGTGTATTGTTTGGATTTGACTTCATGTTCCTAGATTACTAATCTAGCAATTTCTTCCATAGAGGAGCTCATAGATCATTATTTAAGCGTTCTCCTGAAGAAAACTTTATTTTTTTCTGTAAACTAAGCTAGCACTTACACTGCCATCTGAACTTAGAAGAATGATTGGTAGATACAAAATTCCAAAAATCCAATCAGACAATTGAAAATGTTTTACGGAGGATAGAAACAGTCTAAAGTCTAAAGCTGGCAGTGTTAATCCCTGGATGATCACTCCCAACTGCCCCAGCGAAACCGTTCAGTTGACACCAGCAGGAGACCGAGGCTGTACTGGGCAGCTCCCAGGTGAAAATGTTTGATGGCACAACTGTGAAGCAGCACACCTTGGGGGGAACAAGGTTCACAGTCTCAGCAATCCTTCCTTGAACAGACCTTTGATTTGTTAAGGAAGATAAAGTGGTTATTTAAAAGATAGCTTCTCTGGTTTGTGAGTGTTCTAAACGAAACAGTGTAAGTAAAAGAGAGACAGAATCTTCCACCCCGATTGAATCTGAAAAAATAAATGAGCGTGGTAGCTGTAAGAAACAAAAGAGTAATCAGACAATGAGCTGGGTGCCAGACACAGCATTGATTTCAAACTATCTCTCTAAGCAGCCTCAGAGGCGCAAACCATACCCACCTTATAATATTGACCCTGCCTCTAACAAATATGCTTATATTTATATTGCCTTTCTGACTGAGACAATGTGCAGGCTCTCTTTGAATGGATATTGGCTCATACACACTTGCTTACCTCCAAACTCAATATTCATTCTCTTGCACTTGTGCGTTATCTTTCGAGTAAATATTTATGTGCAGTTTGGCACGCAGCAAAAAAAACAAAAACAAAACAAAACAAAAAAATCTCTCAAAGACTAAATCGCCTTGTGTCAAAAATCAATGATAAAATGGGGGCGCAGGCTCTGTTTTCTAGGTCACATTTGAATATTTCTTTTAGAGGTATTGATTTGTTTTGTGTGACCTACCCAGACCCATTCTTTGTAATTAAAAGAGAGAGAGTGGGACTGTGGCGTGGGGGCTATCTCAGTCGTGTGGCAATCCCAGTTGGTGTATATGCGTGTGTGTGGACATATTTTTGTGTGTTGTATTGGTGTGTTTCTGTGCCGCTAATGAATGAGAGGCAGTTATGATGAAGAGGGGGTGGAGGTGGACCTTAAGGAAGATTTATACTGTGTTGGGTATTTGTGTGTGTGTGTGTGTGTGTGTAGCAGTGAGGTAGATTCATTTTGCTATATTAAATTCAGCCTATAATCCAGACTGTGTCCCTCTACTCAGAAGCCTTCACATCAGACGGGCCAAAGCAGACACAGGACTCAGATCATAGAGGCAACAGGATGGGTCTGCATGATCCCATGTTTATGATTGTGAATGTGAGTGTGTGTGTTTGTGAGAGAGAAAGAGAGATTGGGATGAGATCAGAGGTAAAATGTATCCTTAGCCTAAACATCCTAATCCACAGAGTTATGAAGTCTGTTTGTGTGTGTACACACATGAACACATATACAGTGTGTGTATGTCTTTTTGCTATCTCCTAAGGCAAACTTGTGCCTGGTCTTAGACATCACATATATTACCTTAACTTGTCCATTAACCTTGTTTCTCTGGGTGCATGTTGCTGTATGTTGCCAGTAAAGGCATAAAGATGTACGTGTACTGTATAAGAGTTTTGAATATAACATGCAAAGTGCATAAGTTAAGTTTAAAGTGAAAAGTTACTGTTGTGTAAGAGAGACCTTACACAACAGTAACTTTTCTTTACACAAAAGCCAAAAAGCCCATGCTTTAACAGATGGATGAATGCAGAGCCCAGAGGCACGGATATTCAAAAACCTTCTACAGATGCTGGATCAATAAAAAAACTGAAGGCAAAAGTCTGACAAAGGATCTGCACACTGTACTGATAATCAGCTTCCAGCTAATCTAATTTAACAGAGCAACGTTTAGATCTAACAGAGATCTTCGTCAGGCATTGTCAAATAAGCATTTCAGAGTCATGTCTACTCTCAGACTCGACCCATCAAAGCAGGCTTGGACACACTGTCCAATACTCCCATACACGCAAAAACAGAAAAAACATTCTACTATGTAGAAAAATACATTTACAATTAGAAAAGAAGAAAATGATAATATATTACTTGCCCAAGAGGGGTTAAACAACAAAAGCAAGTACGAATAGCAAAGGGTCAAAATGTGGTCTGCTTTGTGATGCTTATTTGACGATGCCTGACGAAGATCTCTGTTGGATAGAAAACTTGCTCTGTTACATTACATGTGCTGGGAGCTATCAGTACAGTGTGCGGATATGTGATTAGCTGTTGTGTGTCATCCAGTTGAACTTGTCGGACTATGCAGCTCTGAAAATGAAAATCATCTAAATGTTTAAATTGTAAAATGTAACATGTTTCCTGCATGTGTCTGAGCGTGGTTTTTGTGGCCTCCCTTTGTGTGCGTCCCATGTCCCTCTGTCCTTTAGCCCCAGTGTCATCTTCCTACCCTGTCTCCGGGCCGTCCAGGCCTGTTTGAAGTGGCTATTAGCCAGAAATCAAAGCCTTCCATCAAGCCCATCTTAGCCCTGTGCCCTTTTAGAATATTCACCAATGGCCTTTTGTGAGCCCCCTGGAATAAAAATAATCAAAATCAGAATGGACCTTCATGTGCAATAATACTCTGTCTACTCTTATGGCCTCCACAGTCAATGCCATTTATAATTCATGCACCCATACTGATGGGTCCGGGGCCCGTTCAAGAGGTCTGCTCCTCACTGTTCCACCACTGTTCATCAATAGCTGCCAGCCAGGTAGGGGACTTTATTATTGAACAGTGGCCATGCTAGTTTGACGCAAACACTGTTCTATAATTATTAGAACTTCAAAAACTTTAAACTCTCTCTCCATCTCTCTAGCGCTGGCTCTCTGTTTGAAACAGCCTCCCTCTCCCTCTCTTCTCTCTGTTGTTAATTTAAACACTGGCGGTTTCATCCCTCTCTGTAGGTGTCTGTTTTACAATAAAAGGTCATCCTCATTTGTCCGCAGACACAAAAGGGACCACCGTCGGGGCTGAGGTCAGACAATCAGACAGACAGATAAATAGACAGACGGACAGAGGGATGGCTGGCGCTACAGGCTGGCGCTCAGGATGCAGGAGAGTCGAAGGGAAAGAGAGATGAGAAGGTAAGATAGATGGAGAGACAGCCAAGGAGAGAGAGATAGGAAGAGAAGGGAGATGGAGGGAGTGGTAGTCACTGGCGATGGGGAGGGTGGGCGAGAGCGAGGACAGATAACTAATCATGCCATCACCTCCAGTCTTCTTCCTCCTCTCTACTCCTTCTTCACCTCCTCTCTGCTCCTCTGCGGGGATGATTGACGAGGGCACGGTGGACTGAGGTTGTCCCAGTCCCCAGATTAGAAAGCCCTCAAACAAATGAAGCCTGGAAATGCTGCCCTAGGGAGCTGGGAGCCACGGGTAGACAGACAGGACACACACTCTGGCTTAAAGAGACATGAAGATAAGGGAAGGGAGAACTAGAGAGGAAGAGGCAGGGAGAGGTGGGAAATGACATATTTCTTAGGTTTTAAGGGTATACAGTATGAGGGGAGACAGGAGCTGGAGTAAAAGGCAGGGGATAAGTTTAAGACAAGTTTAAGATTCGAACAAAGAGAGTGAGTGGGAAAAACAGAAAGGCAAAACGAGTGCAGGAGACGGAGACAATTATACGTGTAAGGTGAGTGAGTGAGAAAGCGTGAAGTCACTTTAATTAGGTTACCTGCAGAGAGGGACGAAATGAGTAGCTGAGCATGACAAACAGAGGGAAACAGAGTGATGGAGGAGAGGGAAGGAGAGGCAGATAAAGACAGAAAAAAGGACTCCCGACCATGCCTTTACACACCTGTTCTCGTCTTTCCAATATTACCAACTGCAGATTGTTCGCCTTGTGCTCCTCTGCAGATACAATATGGTACATTTATCAAAAACTGAGCATCACCCTGTTCCCCTTAAACACCGAGCACACACACACAGACACACACAGACACACACACACACACACACACACACCAACATACATCCCCACAGTCCCCCACCCTCAACCTCTTGAAAAACGATCATTCTCGACCCTGGACCTATTGTTTAAGATTCCAGCATTAGTGAAAAAAGGCAAAAAGGGGGGAACCCTCCACTCCAGGTGATATACGACCAGATATTAAGAAAAAGTTTGATTTTATAGATGTCACATGACCCTAGCATGAGTGACCTCCATTTTCCCAAATGGCGCAGGTCCAGGGTTTTAATGGAGTCTCTGTGAGCCATATATCAGCGCAGCTTGTCTCGTAAAGCTCTCCTCGGCCCGACCTCACAAACCACCTCCACCTTTATTGTGACACTTAGGAAGGTTTTCACGAGCAGAAAATAGATGTATTAACAGGGAATGATTTTAATATAGTCAGCGGGTGAAGAAAAGCGAGAATGAGGAAGGTGTTGGAGTATTCTGCTGTTTATATATTTGGATCTGCTTTTTTTTTTTTGGTCAACAGTTTTCCGTCCCTCTTTCTCCATCCCTCCTGCTCTGTCTCAATATCTGCTTCCTCCCTCCCACCTCTTCTTCCTGTGTCTGTAGAGTGTCACAGTGTTACAGCTAGTCAACATGACACTTTTTAAAGTTTTGCAAGGAGGCTGACAGAGCACAGAGGAGATTAACCTAGCTGCCTGCCATAGCACCTGTCCCTCTACTCTCTCTTTCTCTTCCCTTAAAAATAATACATAGGACCATATGAGGCAGCTGTATAGGCCACACTGTGTTAAATATAGGTCAGTGAAAGCATTTGAATGACTTTTATCAAGCAGACAGTAAAAAGTGTACAAAAATAAGGATATGAGCATATGCATAAGGATTGAAGAGCATACAGAACATATTTATGCAATTGTTCTGAGAAAATCTTCAGGAAAGAAATGCCCAAAATATAAACAATTTATATCATGCTTGTGATTTTGTTATTCGTGGCATGTAAAAGGCTATTCAATCATAATCAGTTTGCTGCTTCAATAAGGTAATACTCTACATAACGTTTTAGTGTATTTGTTTTCATATGCTGTTAGCCATCTCGGCAGCCTTTTTTAAAGTTAGGAATTAATAACCATACATCTCTGGGTGTGTGCTGGAAGCACCAACTGTAGGTATGTATGCATCTGCACTGCTCAGTATCAAAGTGCACCCTCACCCCAAAAACTCTTTTCCCTGCGGTGCATTTTTGTAACTTTGAACACTTCTTTAAAAAAAAACAACATGATATGTAATCTCGTTTTTCTTTGCATTGTCCCATAACAGACCTGAGCGCAAGGAAACTATTCATTTGATAACAGAACATGAGAATGAATCCAAATAAGGAAGTTGTAGTGGAAGATCGCTGCAAAGCCGGAGAGGCTGCTGCAGTGTATTGAAGTATCTGAAGTAAATACTGAATGACTGGTGAGGCGGTGTTTAAAACATACAGTGCCCCCAGTCAGAGCCCGCTCTTCATCAGTCAGAAAGGCAGAAATGAGAAATGCATCTGAGCGACGCTTTAAAAGGCAAAGTTCAGTAATTGGGAATGACAGACACACACAAAGCATCCATCACTCATGACCTTTCCATTTCTCCCTCTCTTTCCCTTCTCCTGTCTCTCCATTCAGGACAAGGACGAGAAAAGCAAAGGAAAAACAAGAAAGCATGTCTTTTAGACGACTGTGTTTAATCGGTCTTTGAAAGCCGCATTGTGATTAACCTGGAATCAGCTTGAAGTCGACATTAAATAAAAGCAATGAGCATATTGTGAATGTGAAATATACACACACACACACAAATATTTGTAAGAATGCTACAATAATGTTTTCAAACTGTTTCATTCAAATTGTCAGCAGTAAGTAGGCTAAATTTTTGTATTTTTTAAGAAGCAAAATACATGAAAATAAAGGAAGAGGCGTGCACAAAAAGTAGACACAATTTATGTCCCTGGGCTGTGCTTGAAATTAAAGGATAATAGGTTCATGGAAAGTTAACTTCAAATCATGGGATTGCATTTGACACAAATTTTCTTTCATGGTCACACTCTTTATTACCCTCTCTCTTCTTCTGTCTGTCTTACTTTATTTCTTTTCATTCCTTCTTCTTTCAGCTGTGGTAAAATGACCAGGCCGTGCACAAGAAACATGCTGCTCCCTCTGTCCCTCTTAGACATACACACACATGCACACACATGCAGACACACACACCTCACATCTGGACTTGTGTTTAATTTAACGTCAAAGTCCGGACAGGAAGCACCTGTCTAGATGAAATCCTGCAAGAGAGAGCAAAGGAGAAAGAGAGAGAGAGAAAGAGAGAGAGAGAGTAGAGGGGAATGACAAAGAGAGGGAAAAAAATTCAAGGAGAAAAAGAAAAACATTAATCCATCTGTTGTGGAAATGCATGTCACAGTCGTCACATTAAAAGCAATGTCAACAAACAGAGCGAAAACCAAATTGGTTTGGAAAAGGCAAGTCATCTCAAATTAACACAAATTTCATCCCCTCTAAACGTTATCGCGTCTGTCTGTGTTTGGAGATGAATGCAGGTCATTCTTTTTCTCCAGGGCTCAGGGGTCTGCTCCCTAGCAGCGCCGCAATTACAGAGTAGTAAAGCTTCCAGATGTGGGATTATTCTTCCCTTCACATTAGCAGATTAAAAGATCACTGTCTGAATAGAGTCACACACCTGTTACAAAGGCGCTCTTCATGACATTCTTAACATCACACTCAGCTGGTCAACTTGTGGCACAGGATGTTGTTTGTCTAAATCAAGGGTCATCACTTGATGTTTATTATCCTGATCTTGCTAGCTGGAAAAGACTGTAAATAGAGCTGTCCTGAATAATAAGAGAACCATAAAATAATGAAATAAATCAATAATTCCTATGGGATGAAAAAGGGGAAATTAAGAGTTGGGTAAAACAAACTGCAATTGTTTATCCCTAAGATCCATTTACAGTAAGAAGAAATGCTCTATAATTCATAACTGCACATAAACTTAAAGAATATATTGAGCTAACACCACATCTGGAATTTTGTCCAAAGGAAATATCCACAAATAAGCAGAATATCAGCAGAATATCAGTATGTAGAGAGGTTTAAAATGGATTAAGAACCTTTCTTACTTGAGTCCTCAGATGTTAATGCAACAGCATATTTGATCTAGCCTGAGAGCATGTAAAAGGAAAAATTTAAGTTAAGTTTACTTTTTGGCAAAGAAAGATGCCACTCTGCATTCTTTGCAGACTTTGCTTATCAAAAGAATAAAGTTAAAGCTACAAGGAAGGAGGAAAAAAAGACATTTTTCAGTGATCCAAACAGCTAAAGTGAGAGCTTGGGAAGAACATACCACCCAAAAGGTGACATTTTCACAGCACACACATGTGACTGTAAGCTTACCTGCAGCGGACAGCTTGGCAATATTATTGTTTCCCATGAAATATAAGGTAGCTGATCCAATCTCAGATTGTGTTTATACAGGCTGTGCTTAGATTAACACACATTGTTTTGTTTCTAGAAGAAGACTACATTTAATTTATCTCATATTAATAATGTGGTAAGACCGATGATAATCTTTACTGTCTGAAACAGAAATACAGAACGGCTGAGTATCGAGTAATTTATACTCACATGTAGGAGTTACTGATCATCCTAAATTGGAAACATTATGGAAAACCTTAACTGCACCTCAACTGTACTGCGAACTATGACAATTCCTTCAGGTACATGTGCTGGCTTAAGTTTTCTCTATTTTCTTTATAAACGTTCCCATTGGTAATGAATCCATGGCCTCCTTTTTGGGCCCTGAGCTAAAACTCTTTTAAAGAAACCTGTCCTCACCCTGTTTGTCCACTCAATTAATTTCCTTTTAAAAGTTAGCCTTTATTGTAAGGTCCTTGAAAAGGCTGTTGCTGAATAACTTCTTTAAGTGACTGAAATGACATCTTTTATCAATGTCAGTCTGGCCTCTGCCAAGAGGGATGGCAATGAAACAACAATTTTGAGAGTTGCAACTGTAGTAAATTCAGACACCTGTTCTGTTCGATTTCTACATTGTTTGAGTGCTGATGTTGTAAACATGGATCATATCATCTCAATTCACAGCTTCAAGGAATAAGTTGGTTTCTGGGCAAACCCTTAGTTGGTTCGCTCTGTCTTTGGATTTGTCTCATTACCAGCCTCTCTATGGGGCACCACAGGGTTGAATTCCAGGCTCACATCTATTTTATTTAAATGCATTTCCTATTTCATCAATTTGAATGTATCTTAACATTTGCTATGAAGATGATAGATACATTTATACGCCTTTTGAAACTTTATAACTTAAAGTATTCTACACAAATAAATAAATAAATTTTCTTTTTATGTTAATAGGGACAATTATTTCTACAAACTGCATTTAAATTAATTTTAATAGATACTTCATGAACATGAACTGGCTTTAAAGTTACAATTGTTAAGTAACTGTTACAGATGTCTGATTTTCTGTGAATTCCTGAGGTTTACCCCTAAAAGTTGTGAATGTGCAATGAAGAAGTCCTTGGTAATTTTTGTTTTTTTGGTGAATGTTTCATCCAATCTTGGGGATTGCCTTGCGTTATTTTCCATACAGTCTTTGAAATAATATTTGATCTTTAGCCCGATTAGTGAAATTACTCCTTTCCTGTTTCATATTGAGCTCAGTGACACAGAGAATTACTGACATTTAAAATTACTAACATGCAGATCAGCAAAGTTCAGACAAATTCACTCGTGCAAGGTTCTCGGCGCACATCTTTTACATCATATCTGAGACATAACCTGATGTTTGTGTCAGAACACATCTGTTAATTGGTTTGGTCAGAACTCAAGTCTGCGCTGCGGGTAATGTCCCATCACAAGTGAAGATGCCAGCTGTGGGCCACATATAACCCTGTTCCACTTCAATGTGCAGCCATAGACTACAAAGTTTAGGTGTGCCAAAGTGCATTAAGTTCAACACATGCACTCCAGGTGACATCAGACAGCTGCTACCTTGGGTTAAAAGTCCTCAAAGGTTGTAAAGGTTGATGCTGCATGCATTCAGTCAGGCCACAAAGCAAAAGTAACAGGGAACGTACGGTCACCTGTCTACCAACTTCTGTTTCGTGGTGTTCGTGAAATAGGATGTTGTCAATATATCTGTTTTCCAGTGTGGAAAGTAAAGTAAAAACATGCCATCACAACAACAAGAAGAAATATATATCTGGGCTCTGCTTGATGTTATTGGCTGTGGTATTAACAAGCACACCATTTATTTCTTGCACTGAGTCTGTGTGTGACAATGTTTAATGTCTGGTTGTGAGCCAAAGAGTCATTAATCAACAAATTAATTAGCGCCTGTTGGCAGTAGATACTTCTGCTGTAACTATGAGAGATGGCAGTGGAAAGAAATGTCATCAGTTACACACAATCATAGAGTCCGATCAGCAGCAGGAAAACTGAGGTTTGCATCAGACAAAATGAAGTTCTATTAACTCTGTTGGTGTCCCATCACTTTCACAAAAGATAAATCAATGTTTCTTTGCAAGGATCTGTCTGACTTAGCCAATGAAATTCATGGAAATTCTTAACCTATTTTGATGACAGAAGTTAAAGCTTCAGTATACATTGGAAGAAAAAATCCACACATATCAATTTGTCTTCTTCGCTCTATTCCAGGTTTTATTTGGAGATGAAATCTTGTAATTGACTTCTTGATGTGCCTGTCATCCAATAACCTCGTTCGTCTATCTCAACATCAGATTGTGACTTCCTACATTTTGCAGGATGACTTTCAGCAGCCCCCAGAGAACATGCCTGAACTTGTTGCATCTAGTTGCTTGTTCTGTAGGTGGAGAAAGCATTAGTGCAAGTGATGGGATAATAAGAGCAAGGGAGCACATTTTATTTTCAGTTGAGAAAAGTGAGTCGTGCTCAAAACGCAATATGTCGTGTGTCTCTTGCATTATGGACAGTTAAGGCTGCTGTTGGTGGTAAGATTTCCTCTTCTATGAATTTCTAGTATGATGTTAAATATTCAATCTAGAAAGAAGCTCTTTCCTTTTGATTCTGCTTGACCGGGACATTAGGTGGATCTGACTTCCTCCACTCATGCAGCAATAAGAAAAAAAAACATACAAATAGCAAAATACACGCAGACTTGCAATGTTTTTGCCATTATTTTGTTTACCTGATTTAAAGTAGATTTTTGTAGTATTACTAGTGTTCTGAATACACCACAGAAGATCTGTCATCTGTCATTTTAAATCAGCAAAGACCTAAAGTAGAATGTTGTACATGGAAATACTATATACAAATGCTGTTCAGCCAGTTTAAAAATGGCTACATGTGCTGTATATAGTATTATCAGTATTAGGAGGAAAACATTAAGGTAGCTCAGAGAGTTGTAAGAAGCAGACAGAGGCAGTAACGACCATGGCCATTTTCCTCTTTCTTCCTTCCCTCCTCCTTTTTTACTTCCTTCCTTTCGTCTCCTTCAAGGTCAGTCGTCAGAGTGAGGCTGCATGTCACCGCTCCTTTGTCTATTCAGATAAAATTGCTGCATTCATCGTATGTCAGATAAACCTCAAAAAGGAAGTGAGGAGGGTATAGTGAAAGAGAGAGGGAGGGAGGGAAGAAAGGAAGAGGGGAAAAAACAACACCCCTATCACGTCGTCCTCCAGCTTGGCCCTAGCCTGTTTTTATCTGTCCATGACAAATTCAAGCATTCACTCTCTCCTCTACTCTTTCCCCCACATTTTCTCTTCACCTTATCTACTGTCTCAGCACTGCATCACTTGCCATTTTAGAATAATGTCTCCCCATGTCTATAATGACATTGCCTTTGTGCTTCAGATTACCTTGGGATCCCCCCCCCCCATACAAACACACACACACACACACAGACACACACAAACATGCAAGTGTCAAAGAAAATCCGTACATACACTTTAAAAGAATCAAGGTACATTTTTTACCATCACGTTTTTTAATAAAACCACGGCTATGACGAGTATAAATATATTATTTCTGAATGATAATGTATGTTGTCATTGCTTATTTAGGATATCATGGTTAGAGTTTGGGTCTGGGGTAAAAGCATGGAGAATTTCAGAGAAAACATGGAAATATATTCAGGATCAGACCTAAAAGTTTGAATGTTAACTGCTCCAGTATAATTCTTCTCTATTGAAGTCAGTAATATCTGGCTTAGAAACATAAGTGTGCATCACTTCATATCAAACATTGTACATTATACAAAATTGTGTAGTCACACCAAAATTATCCATCTGTGTCTCATCTGTGTTACATCCCTAATATTTCCAGCTTATTTTTTTCAGTGCCATTTCTTCCCCGCTATTTTCTCTGATAAAGAAATAATTTTCCTTCAGGTATCATCAGACATGAGTCTCCAGCATGTATTATTTCTGTGCTCTGATGAGCTCCTTAAACTGTGACAGGTCCTTCTCTCCCCTGCTAGGCCATGTCTCTTAATGAGATGGTAATCAGCCAGTCATCAGCAATGGGACCATGCAGGACACATAATGAGAACATTAGGCTGCATACAGAAAGGAACCCCTGCCGGTTGGAGGATCAATGGTCTGGCCTGATGAAAGGTGGATGATGCAGCTGATGGTTGGAGAGAAAGAGGGAGGGAGAGAGAGGCAGAGATTTGTGGTGTTGATTGACCACCACATTATCTACTGTACCCAATCCTTTAACTCACAGAGAAGTCACAGAAATTTATACAGGGGGAAAGAACAACAATCAGTGGGGTAGCATTTTGTTGCTTTAACACATGAACCAATGTCTTTAATTTTGCCCTGCTATAGTTTAATTTTTGCTTTGAGTTTATTTGACTGTAGTTGGCATTGGTCATCAGCTGTCCTACCTAACCTACTGTATCTTGCCATGCTACTGTACTCCATTGGAGGATGGTAAGCCTAAATGGTTGTTAGACTGAAGGAAAATCTATGCTAAAATGCTAAATCCATCAATGCTAACGCGTCATGTCAACATAACAGTTCCGGTCATGTTTAACCCTTAATAACTGGCTAAACAAGGCAAACTGAATGTCCTGCGTTTCACTATTTCAAGCAGCTACAGTGGAGTATGACAGCAAAAAAGAAAAAAGAAAAACAAAAGTTACGTATACACCAGTGGTAAATGTTTTGCCAGGTGCCCCTCCAACAGAATCAAAGAAGAGCTTCTTCCTAGACTCAGCAATCATAGAAAACACAAAGGTACCAGAATGTAATATAGCCCCAAGAGCTGGCATGTTGCATTTTGCTTTAGGGATGCAGCTGTGGTCGCAGATATGCTGCAAAGTTCTCAAACTAATTAGTTCACATGGTAGTAGTGTTGTAGTCAAGACCGCCCGAACTGAGACCAAGTCAAGACCAAGACCAGAGTTTATCGAGATCGTGACCGAGACAAGACAAAGACTTTTAGGGGCTGAGACCAAATCGAGACCAAGACCAAGGGAGGGCGCGACCGAGTCAAGACCAAGATCAGTTCCCCACATTACATGACATACAATAAAATATGGAACAAGATCATCGGAGGGTCAAAGATAAGATGTTTTGATAACTAACTAATGTCTCACAAATATTTTACTACCAAAAAAGGTCCGTTTTGCTCTTTTAGCATTTATTATTGCATACTGGTTGAATAACGAATTATTTTACATTTGTTATCAGTTGGTCTAGTGCCTACAGTTCAAACCACTTATAGCCAAAAGTGTCACTAGAGTGAAAAAAAACAACAAAAAAATACAAAACAAGAATCTGGGAAATAATCACTCACGTCAAAATACTTCACCCCAGGCTGATGTGCATTGGTGCTTCA
The DNA here is from genome assembly GCF_014851395.1 of Micropterus salmoides. Taxonomy (NCBI): domain Eukaryota; kingdom Metazoa; phylum Chordata; class Actinopteri; order Centrarchiformes; family Centrarchidae; genus Micropterus; species Micropterus salmoides. The sequence goes on along the minus strand of NW_024040040.1, from coordinate 37,371,301 downwards.
AATGGATTTCACTTCTTTTAACCATCTTTGTGCTGCTCGCTATTTGTGGCGATGGTTTTGGATCACACTTTACATCATTACCGATAAAGATACCCAACTTAATTTACTAGGCCTTGTGTTTGTTTAGAGAGTGAAAGAGCATTACACAAGACTAGACTGTGAGCTAGATTTTATACTCCGCAATCAAAAATGTGATGTAGATCCACAAGCACTTACTATGGGCATGTTATCACTTAATTAAATTTATGCAAGGCCGAACACATGTGAAGAAAAAAACAGGGACAACACTGGTTAAATATTTAGAATGGTATTGTGTGGATGCCTTTAAACAAAGCAGGACAGTAAAGACTGAATTCAAAGCAATATATACATGTTTTATGGGGTAATAGCAGCAATAGATATCCTAAACTCATCAAAGATCATAAAAAAATCTCTCAGTGCCAAGCAGCTTTTTACATTAATATTTTATACCGTCATAAAAAACAACTGTTTTCCCTCAGCTTTACAATTACACCATCAGTTCATGTTTGCTTTTATTTGTGTATTTGGCCTGATTGGATACAACACACTCTAAAACAGTACAAGGATCAGAAAAGAGGATCAGAAAAAGAGAATTTTAGTGTGAGTGAGTCATTTTGGTCATATTCAGTTGTTAGAACAATTCAGGCACAAGTGAAGCACCAGAACATTACAACCCCCACTATATTGTACATCATAAAAGCTGCTGTGACAATTCAGATGTGGAGGATGAACTCTCCCACCCCAAAGTCCCTTTCCCATATAAACCATTTGGTAACCCTTTGTGGATTTCGCATATGTATATTCTTATTTATGTCCACTCTGTCTTCTATCATCACTATGAAACGCAGTCGGCGTTTGAATCCGGCCGTAAAACCGACTGGAGTCACGATAATTGTCAGACACAGACGCAAGTTCTGATCATAAACGCTGTACTACGTACTGCTGCTTTAAATCACAGACAAATCTATCCCTCCCCTCTCTGGTGCCTTCCATAGTGATTTGGTCTCAATTTGTAATAAAAAAGACCAGCAGAGAAAGTGCTGCCAGTGACGGCCATAGGCTTCTCTTTTGTGTTTTGCATTTTTTCACCTTTTCTCTCGTCGCAGAGACTGACTTTTAATCTAATAAACATTGCATGAGCCCACTGACCCGAACAAAGGGGAAGGAAAAAAACATCTTTCTGAGCATCTATCAGATCGCTCTTGTTAAAAAAAAAGACGGGGTGGGGATGGGGGGTGTCCCTTAATAGGAATGGGGTAGGGTATAAGGTTTCATGCCAAGATCGTAAAATTACTGAGGAATAAAAGCCATTCATTTCACATGACATCACCACCTTCTGAGGATGTGAGCTTCAGTAGTTTCAAAAAGAGGACAAAATGTTTCTTCCATTGACTTCAGGACTGCTGTTGTCTGACAAGACATACAACACAGCAGAACAAAGGAGTGGGATTAGCCTTCCTGCTATTGGCTGGAGCTTTTGAAACATGCAATAAAAATATAACATTATTAACAGCATAACTGTCTCGGTACATAGTTTATATATATGATCAGACAGTGAGAGACTAAGCTTGGGGCAGATTTGAATGGATTTCCTTTCGTAAGATGTGGGCACAGTAAAAGTTAACACAGGCCTCACGGTGACCCTAGTGGTGAAATCACAAAGCAGCAGGGATGATAAATAGTTGCCCATCACTCGGCAGAATAGTTACCTTCGCTTCAGTATAGTGAAGTACATTTCCAGTAAAATACTTGCACTTAAAACATTCCCTTCTTCTATGTGTGCTATTAGTGCTGCCCACTAATTTACACTTAAGCGCTAGTCTCCAGTAGGATCGCAACCATTATGTTTATTCACATGGCTGTCAGTCACTTGCCATGGGTCCAAGTCAAATCAGTCTTGTATGCTTGACACAAATGATACAGCACTGGAGCATGCTCCAGGGGTACTAATGGTTGGTCTGAGTAGTTCTCAGCCACAATGTCACAGAAAACACATAATCTCCAACCTGCTCCACAGCAACTCCGTGCCACACTCAAAGAGATATACATTCGCAAATGGTAAATGCATTGGCTAACAGAGGTGGGCTAGCTACCTATGATGCATATCTCCTGTCAACAGTGGCTCTCCACATGTGGGAGAGAGGAGGTGGTGTGTGTCTAGTGACTGTTAAATATAAATCAGTGGTGTACTCAACAATATACGCACCACATGATCATTCCTGCCAGCAGCTCTCACACTGCAATGTATGGAGGTCTAAAGGACAGAGGGCCTTTCATAATTGGCCTCACATCCATCTGTTGTATTAGTTTATCTACATAAAACAAACAGGGATGCTACATTCAAAATACAGGCAGACATTATTAACAAAGTATAAAAGAATAATTTCATTTTTCTCCCTTTCTCAGAGAAATGTGACACATCATCTGGCGCGGTATTGCGTTGCCCGGGGTGAGGGCCCTGCACAGTAGATGGACCGCTGTAATTTCTCATCTATCAAATTATGGTTTATTGTTCAGCACAGCAACCCCAGGCAACACGCAACCCTGTGCACTGACAGTTATGAAACATTATATTTCTACTGTCATAGTCCAGGCCCAGGACAAAGCTTAAGAAAGAAAAGGAGAAAGAAAACAGAAAGAAATAAAATCTCCAAAGAAATCTCAACACTCGTCATCTCAACATCTACATGAAACAGAGCTTTGATCAAAGCTGTTCAAGCCATTGTTGCTATTTCTGGGGTTTGCTAACGACATTAGGTTACTCAAATTGCCATTAGCCACTACTGTATAAGCTTGTTTATTATTGCCATGGTAATGATTTTTCTACCAAATGAAATTTGTCGGCAGGAAATTGTGTTTAATGCTGGTCTAATGAGTCTGCTGTAAATTAGCTGGCGTGCCAGCGTGGATGACTAAAAGGCCTTTAAGTAACCTTTGGTCTCTGTTGAGGGTAATTTGATACTGCCACTGATGATTCACTTAGCGGGGCTAAAAGCTATAGACTTGCATCTCAAGAAGGACATGTGAAACTACCATTGCTCTTAAACTCGAAGTGAATGTGAAAATAATCAAATCGACTCGCAACTGATGACTTTAAGACGGTGAACGTGAACTCCTGACAAGAGTCAAACCAATTTAGTGTTTTTGTCACCAAGGTCAAGGTTGAGCTACACATAAAACTCACAGTGGAGCTAGTCTTACATCGTGGCCTAAAAGAGACTATTTCAGATAGTGACAATCTAACATGACTATGTTTTATTGTTTCCTTCCTACCTATCACACTTTCTTGTGATTTTTTGCATTCATTCTTGTGCCAGGTAAGTAGGGAGAGAAATATCAATTGCAACATTCATACATTAATCTATATTTTACAATTAAATTAAATGAACCCATGAAATTGCACTAGGTAAACACAGAGGGCCTCTTAGACTGGTCATCATTTCTTCTTTTTTTAGACAGCTGAACAATAAACTTTATTATCAAAAAAGAAGCAGATATAAAATGTAAATTTCAAACAATAAACTTCAATGGAAATAATATCATTGTAAAGAATAACTAATAAATATACTGTAAAACAAAATATATCAATGTGAAATTACAAAAATAAACAAATAAACATACAAACGCAGCCTATAAACACTATTTTAGCGCACTTTTTGCATATCTGTTAACATATTAGCTGTCATAACTTAAATATGGAGCTTTAATAGTGGCTGAAAGCTCAGGGTCTACTACTAGTACAATAAAACATCCCTTACAAGAGGATAAAATAATAATAAACAGAGCAATCAAAATAGTTCTTCAAATTAACACAAAAAGAATCAGTGCATCAAAAGACCTTCTGGTCCACCACGTGTGAGTATGTGTTTGTGTATATGGACTGCCACGCTTTGGCTTCGTGCCAGATCTGCAGAGAAGACTGGGCTTCCTGATGCATCTGCATATGCAAAAAAATAAATAAAAAAATACTGTGTGTACGTGTGCACACACATTGTTGGCACCCCTGCCGGTCTGAGGAAGCACACGTGGGTATTTTGTGCCGAAGTTACCGCGCTTTGTCACAGGCATGGCTGCCACACCCCCTGGCATATTCCCCTGAGATCCAATAAGTGTGTGTATCTGCGTGTGTGTGTGTGCAGGGAGGTTGAGTGTGCGTCTTGTGTTTTAATGGTGTGACATTCCTCCTTAATGCAGGTGGCCCCTCAATCTGAAAACCCTTCCTCTTTAGACACTCGTCTGTGTTTAGTGCCACCCCCTGCCGCGCCCCCATCTAACCCCCATATTTCCCTGTACCTCCCACTGCACCTCACCCACCCACATCGCCCCTCCTACTCTTGCAACACGTGCCCCCACTTAGTGCCAACATGCCCTTGTCCCCCGTCTCCCTCCTCTCCCCTCCTTTTCACCCCCCACTCTTCTATTTTTCCCACGCCTGCCTCTTTCTGTCATCGTGTAGTAGGAGTGGTATCACCACACGTGCCCCTTTTTAGTGCCAACAAGCTCCCCTGTGGCCCTCCTGCCCCCCCCACCTTCCTGTCTTGCTCCCCCCCATCGTGTTTTACCCCCCGCCCAGCTCCCGCCCCCTCTTTCTCACACTGTTCGTCTCATCACTATGTAAGTGGGGATACCAGACTGTTTTGCATAAGGCTGTTTAGTCCTTTGTGGCAGGCGAGGCAGCATGCGAATATGCAAAATGGTTATGGGGAGGCATTTTGTAGTGTGATGAGGAAGGGGAGACGGCGGAACTGTGAATGATGCCGCCGTATGTGCGTATTCTTGTGTGTTTTCCAACAGATTCTTTGGCTCGTCAGAGCGATGGTTGGTACAGGAGTGCCACCAGAACCCAAGCCCAGTTGAGCAACATGGCGATGGAATACCACCCCAAGCAGCCATAAATCCTACATGGAAGGATACTTTCATCTTCTGTGGCCTTTATTCCATTTCAGGGACAATGCAAGGAAAGGTTGTAATTTTTTTTCAACATGCATCGTTACTGTAAATCCACACGACACCGAATCTGCAAATATCAGCGGCAAATTAAGAAGAAAGGGACAGGAAAGTTCTTTTCGCTTCTCCCTCCTCTTCACCCATATCCTTCTCTCTCCTACTTATCTGTGGCGGAGAGCCAATGGTTCATTATAATTGGCCGTTGTCATCATGCAGATGACACACAGTCAGCGCTCTGAATATCATTAGCGCCTTTGCATACCTCCGCTCTTTTTTCTTTTTTTTCTGTCCTTTCTTCTTGCTCCTTCATCCCGAGGCTCGTTTCGGGATTCGATATTCCAAAAGGTAATTATCATCCACGAAGCAGCCTATCAATATGTGGAGATAGCCATAATAGGGAATGAAGGTGCATGTCTGATTGTCGTTCTCTCTTTCACTAATTCCAGCCCAAATGTAGAACAATCTCCCAGGGAGTGTGGGAGAATAAGAGTGTATTTGTGTGATTGCATTTGACTCTCCTTTGCAGTGGAGTCCATTGTATATCTCTGTGGTTAAAGATTGTTCTTTGCTCTTCACCAGCTCCCCCTATCCCCCTCGTCTGCATATATCAGCCTCTCCTTGGGTAGAATAATAGCTCTTAATTCTTCTCTCCAGCTCTTGCCTTCTGATCCACGACAAAAAGAAAGAGCCAGCCGGGCAATTTGCATACTCCGCATACTGATGAGGTGTGTGCTGCCGACTGCCTAATTACAGAGTCCTCCAGTCACTCTCTCTCCTCCTGCAGCTCTTGCTTTTAACCCTCGCTCGCCCAATCGCCATCTCTTCGTCTCCATAGGAAACCATTGTCGCATTCAGCATTAATTCATCTGGAGGGGCATGCAGAAACAACAGAGAAACAAGAAATCAACAGAAGCATATTGCAGTGACGAGCGGTTTGTTCGTTCACCTTCGTTTATTCCCCCGTCTGTGTTTATTGGCTAATTTGCGGCTCCTCTCGCTCGCGGCGGCTCTCCTTAAGCTACCCTCTTTGTCTTTGCCTTTGAAATTTACAAAATCTTACAAGAAATCAATACTTAATTGATTATTCACTTTCCTGCAGCCTCAAACGACCGGCGAGTGCATGTGCGTATTAAATCCGGCGTGTGTCTGTGTACGTGTGAGTGAGTCTCTGGTAGATCCCATGGTATTCCCAGTTCTTTCGAGGCAGCAGGCGGATGAGGTGGCAGGGAGCTCTGAGAGAAATACTATGCAGCATCAACGTGAATGTGTATGTGTGTGTATGTGTGTGTGAGTGTGTGGGCATATGAGACGTACCAGGGTCCCGTCAATAGTGCCAAAGCCAGGGAAGTTCCAAGGTTTGAAGAGGGTTTACTTCTCAGCCTTTTTGCTCAAACAGCAACAGCCATCCAAAGGAGGGAGAAGCATGGAAATCAACAACAACAACAACAACAACAACAACAACCCAACACCAAGCCTGTGGGCACAGGAAGCACAACAGGCTCCAAGCAGGATGTGGAAAGGAGTATATCCTCGTTTTCGGGGCTTTTTTTGTCCTCTTTGCCGCGCTTCTTTGTTTTCCGTCCTGGCTCCGAGAAGACAGCAGGGCAAGATGCCACCTGGACCCTTTAGAGAACTCCGTGGCGAAGTGGGCGCGGAAATAGGGGCGTGAAGAGAGGGGCGTGAGGAGGAGTGGAGAGAGAGGGGTAAAGGGTGCCTGGCGCCTGCCTCTGATATGCCATGAGGATGGCAGGCACGTAATGATAGCAAATGTAGAGCAGATTGGCTTGGAGGAGGAGGAGGAGGAGGAGGAGGAGGAGGAGGAGGAGAGACAGGGAAAGGGGGAGAGGAGACAGATGGCAAAGCTGGCCTGGTGCCAACGATACCAAGACATGACTACGCAGGGAAACCTCCCCCTACACTCTGACACTTGTTGCTGTCTGTGTGTTTATGTATTAGGATCACATGTGAGAACACATACAGTAGCAGAAAATTCTCTAGTCAGACCACGGCGTTTTACTTTTACCATATTGCCTCATTGGGGGCAGTGAACTTCTCTTACCTTTTATCTGTAATGGAATGAGGATAATTTAATGTTTCAGTATCACTGTGTGCATTGGGTGAGTTATTTAAGTATGCATGAGAGCCTAAAGCAAAATGAGGGTGAAAAATGGAGGTCTGGCCTTCAATTTGACCTCCATTTATGCAATGTAGCAAAGGTCAAATATTGACTCTCCTCGCATATCTTTTTTCATGGCCATCAAAAATAGATACTGCAACCCACCTCCACCATTTTTTATTTATTTTTTTTTACATAAAAGATATTTGAGTTTTAGTATGTCAATGAATGTGATTTTTGTCTCACAGTGTTCACGAGGCAAAAACTGCTGGCTTGTGTTGGTTTATGACAAGAAAAACTGATGAGCGAGTATTATGATGTTCATATTGAAATGTGCTGAGCAAACATCTTCCTGAACCAGCAGACCTGCTCTGTGAGTGTGAGAAGGAGAGAGAGGGAAGGAGAGGAAGGAATTTGTGTAGTGTTTTTTTGGGGGGGCTGCACCGTAAGGCATACAGAAAAAGAAGCTCAGACAGGCTGTAGCACATCCGAGGTGTTTTGAAATGGCCACAAGATTGAAAATGTGTTTAACTTTTCATGTTTTACTTGCTTTGCATGATTGGCAGCAGGGCAGAGCGTACAAGTAGATTGGGTAAAGCTCTGTCGTCTGCAGATAAAGCAGAATGTTATCATACACTGTGTGTGTTTGAGTAGACTGGATGGTGGGGGGTGCCCGGGGGTGGGGTGGGGTGGGTTATCCAAATCAAACACCCTATTTGAATAAGAACAATCAGAGTCTCAAAATGGAGCAGAGACACAGAGAGGGGGAAATGGCGAGGCGATTTGACTTGCGAATCAGGCAATGCATATCTGCATGCTAATTACGTGACAAGAAGGGGGAAAAGAGTGGAAAGCGCCCCCCATGCGCCAGACAGAGAGAGGGCGAAGGAGGAAAGACATAGTAGACACAAGAGAGAAACAAGGGGGACGAGCGAATGAGTAAATGGACAAACAAACGAAGGAATCAAAGGGAGCTATAGACAAGATGGGTAATTAATTCCCCATAAGCCTTTATTCTACGGCATTTGATTTTCTTTGGAAACAAATCGACACGCACGGAGAAGGAAGAAAGGAGCGAAAGCAGAGGACGAGGGTAGGGATTGGAACAGAGTTGGGGGGCATCCGAAAATTAAAATTATTGATTGATCTTAGAGAGCTGGGGGTTGTGGAGCGGAGGGCATTTTGAGGATGTAATTAGAGCGGACTGGGACCAAGGCTGGAATGATAATAGATGACGTTGGGATTCACCATGGCGATTGGCCATTAATCTCCATTAATGCCGACCAGGATATTAAAAATTCTAATTGGAGGGACAGAAATGATGTGGATGGTGTGCGTGTGCATGTTTACAAGTGTGTGTGCTGGGATGGTGATCTTGGGTGTTTAGCGATAATTGCCACCATGGGGGACCTGTGTCCTGAGGTATAGTATGTCAACTGTGTTAGCCCGCTGATTAGAATTATGAACTGTTCATGATGCTGCACTGACTTTAATGTTGTTTCATTTTTTTAACGGAATTACTCTTAACTCTCATTTATGGTTTGGGAAGATATATTTTGATAGCTTGTTTCTTGCCTTTGTTTGTGTTTAAATGTATGTCTGGGCGCTCATTATGCACAAGTGCATGCAAATGTGTGTGTATCAATGTATGCAGGTGCATGTTTGTGTTGTGTGTGTGATAACAAAGCTGTTTTGATGATAAAATATAGTTAATAAAACAAAGTTTCATGTTAAGTTTTTTTTTATAAATGAGTACAATGATTATTATTACTGTTTGCTTTATAAACTTTTCAAGAAAGCCTCAATGGCCTTAATGGTACTGTGTAATTTCTATGTAACAAATAATCTGTCTACTGTCTTTAAAAACGCAATAAAAATTTTCTGTATCCCTTAAATGTCTGTGTGTGTCACTTGGTGGTAACAGATAAAAAACAGGAATCTTTTTGTTTATTAAGCAAAGTGCTCCAACGCAGTGCACAAGGGAAAACCCCGCTGTCGGGAGTCCTCAGCCCCTATGGGTGCTATGATGTCATCAGTAGTGGCCTTGGATCTGCCCAGTTACATCAGCCCAGATTAAGGAACGCGGATGACAGGCCAATACTGTGTTTATCAATAGCTCCACCACCTTACATGACTGTGCTGTGACACTGCCAATAGATTATGAAATCTTACTTTGTCAGCTATTCAATATTTTAAATTGCCTGTGTGTAGTCAGCATGCAGGCGAGTGTTCTCGTTTGTGGATGTGTGTGTCCATGACGTAAATATGCAAGAGGTTAATGCATATGTTCCTGTAATGTCTCCCATGTATTCACTCTGCATGATTAGGAACTGTCCTTGAATTAGTAAAATGAAACTGTAACCCCAACTCCACTGCTGTTACACACACATATTCCAACATAGACACACACATAGATATTGAAGCCTCTATGCAGACAAAAAATCTCAAAGATCTCCGATTAGAGTTAAAAGGAAGACATAGCTGTACTCACACAAGCATAATCATGAAAAACACTTCACCTCTACTGTTAACTCATTGTTCATTAGTGAAAGAAGAGAATGTCACCACTGAGAGTTAGCAGGCTTGTGTGTGTGTGTGTGTGTGTGTGTGTGTGTGTGTGTGTGTAAGATGGCCAGTGTGATGTCATTACGCTAATGGTCTTTCACTGGGGCAAGTCATTAAATGAGGATATTAAAGCAGTAGGCTGTTTTTATATGCATGGAGGGGCGATGTGTGGCGGTCACAGTTGCCTGAAGTCATCACTCATGGGAGGACACACAAATACACGCAGGGACGCAATCCCACATACAAATGAGCAAAATATGCATGTAAGGGGTCACTCAGCTCTCTTCAGGACAAATCTATTTGTTTCTCTCTCTTATTCAGTAACATGCACACAAACACACCAGCAGAGCACTCACTCGTCCCTCGTTCGAGTAGTTTTTTATGCATACATACCCTCTCTCAAGCCAGGTTGATCCTGATATTTGTGATCCGGACTTGACATATTATTATTACTGTTATTATGCATTTTGGGGGAGGGAAATAACATTAGGCCTGGCAGAGGCGGTGCAGAAGCTGGGGCTATCACTGCTGCAATCATCAGATTGGTCTGATTTATGATTTTATGCAGACCGCATACCGCCTGAGATAACGCCCCTGGGTTGTAAAAAAATGTTTTAGCCAATTGATTAATCAAGACTGGTCATAGGTGTGAGTACTTCATTTGTATATGCTGCTTAGACGGCAAAAGTACATGTGTATCTATCATGCGTCTGTATCTATATGGACATGCAGGTATCTGTCTGTTCTTGGAAAACTAATTTGGTGATGTAACCTTGTCTAGCAGAGTGAGAGCAGGGATTGGTAGATTAAGAAAACAGGGATGGTGAAGGATGTAGGAGATAACATGAAAGAGGAACTACAAAAAAAATGTTGGTTTTAATGTCTCATTTAAGTAATAGCAATATTGTATTTGAACAAAATAAGAGACAAGTAACAACAAAAACTCATATCACGATAAAACCTTGAATTTGTTTGTTAGTTGCTTCTGTCCTGGCAATGCAATGAACACTAGCAATTCAGAGTAATATATATATATATATATAAAGTAATTTATATGTTCATTTATTATTAATAATAATGAATGGTGCAAAACATGTAGGGTAACGATGCCACTCAGCATCCTGGGTTTAGATCTGACTGATTTGTCATAAAAGAATAAATCACACATTTATTTGAACGTTTCTTTTCTTTGCTAGATGTTTGAGGGGAAGTTCTGCCTGGGAGGCTCAACTCAGGGCAAATACTCCTTGAACTTCAGTCACATTATGACCACCTGGTACTAGTTTGCATAAATCTGCTTATTCTAACAATATGGACAAATTATCAGTCTTAATCTACTCAAAGTAACTACATTTTTTGAGAATATTAACTTTTTCATGGCATGATTCATTTCTAATTAATAAATTGGACCTTTAGCCAAAGAAAAGTCTGGTGTGATTTAAAAATCATGCTGCATCTGTACGGTGTAACCTGTGTTTCGATTTTTGTATGTTACATAAAATGTGTGTTGACTAGTCACTGGTCCTATAGCAATGTTTTATTCGTTTTTTTTACTGTTTCATTGTATTTGCCCCACTTAGTCAAATCACATCTGTTGACTAATGCATTTCCTTCATTAAGATGTACTGAGGCAGATATGGTTTGATGAAGCCTGACATGTATTAATTAAGGGGTATACCAACACATACATGCAAGTATTGTACATACACAACACACACACACGCATACGCACACACATATATTCACAAACTTAACTTTATGATGGGGGTTTATGCGAAGAGTGTTCTTAAACAAGAAAAGGAAAGCTTTAGTTAGAAAACTCCGTAGACAAAGCAGGCTGGACTCAAGGTCAGTTAAAACTTACCAGAATAAAGTACATTTTTCTGCTCTTTCCATCTGGTCAGGAAAATTCAATTGAGGAGTCTAAAATGAAGAATTTGAAGACAATTTAATTTGGAAAATTCAACTGTCAAGAAAAATTGTAAAAATTTGAAAGCAGGATCTTATCTTCTTATACAGGCCTCAAGAAAGTTCTCCAGTTGGAAAACTTGTCATTATGTTTGAATACAAGGACGTATTTTAAAAGGAAAAATTTGATTCAAACTGTCAGTCTTTCTGAGACCTGTCACCACATCAATGTGTTAACTTGATAGATATTTGGAAAAAAAACATGAGTGGATGTTTTTTTTTGTTGTTGTAGTCTAAGCTTTATACAAAAGGTACATTTTCAGACAAATTGGACAATGTAATAATACAATCAACAGAGCACTGCAGACTAACTCTGGAAAATAAGAACAATGCATAGTACACTATAGCAAAGGTTTCTTACCTTGATGACGTGTTGGGAGTTAGAACAAACTGCAGTAACAGCACAGCGCCTACCTCACCTCACACAGGCTCGCTGTAAGATTCCAAACTGATCAGTAAACTAATAAAGCATCAAAACATAATTCATTATAATTATCTAAAACATTTGTCAGAAAGGCTGCACTATATCATTCCCGTGATTCCCCAGTGAAAAGCTTTAATGTGAAGCAACAGTAGCTGAACTTAAACAGGTCTGTGATGGTGCAAGCCACATGGCCTGATTGCTGAGATTAGTGTGCTGTACTTTATTGTTTTTCCAAGTTTTTAATTAAACAACGATCTGGTATATTTTATGACAGTTTATGTTTCCTAAAGAACTTTTGCTGTTTTTTTATTTTATTTACTACCATCTTGTCAGTTTTTGGAGCTAGAAAATCTACGACAGGACAAAGTGTGAACCTTCACATCCACAGTATCAAACCACAGCCAGTTTTGCGTCATGAGTAATGCATACAATTATTCTGTATTTTTGTCACTTTTGCTCATAAAATGTACTTGCATTAGGTGCATCGAGTCGATGCACTTCTGTTTAGGTTGTCCAAGTCATCACACTGAGAATCCCTGAACATGGCAGTGTTACTCATTTACTCTACCACTCACAAAACATCGGTAATGGGCAGCAGGTTCAAAACCTGACTGACAGCTGGTTCTGTCCTGTGCTACAAAACCGAGCAAGAAGCTGGCAAAATGGCTCTGAGCAAGGGCAAACATTTGCCACGTGTTTGCATGTAGTCCTCATTGTCGTATTGGCAATTGTTTAGGTGACTGCAGGTAAAACTCAGCGCAGATGACTGCATGCAATACCTTACTGTGTATGTGTCCTTGTGAAAACAGACCATACATACAGACAATCCAACCTACAGGCAGATTTCAGGGATTGAAAGCAATTGCAGTACAGCTGAAGCAAAGCTAAAGGGAACTGTAGCCGGCCAGGGCCAGGCTGAAGGAACCACTGGCGAGGTGATTATAGATTCTGAATGCAGCGCTGGACTCTGAGGCAGAGATTATTATAAATTTGGTCATTGGCAATGAGGACACTACAGGGGAGAGAAAAACAAATATTAGGGCTCCCTTCAATGCCGTGGCCAGTGTGAGCTGTTTTCCATTTTAATGCATTATGTGTGTGTATAAGGGAGAGAGGGGAGATGAGGTTTTTTCCTCCTCTGTGTGGGCATGTGTGTGTGTTAGATTCAGCAAACTCAGATTTACATTTCCCTTGCACTGCCTGTGAAATGTTTTCAGACGTGGGCCGCGTGACTGCAATAATACATAAGGCTCGTTCCTTCGCACTCTCTCTCCTTCTTTCTTTCTCACACATACTTACATGCACGCACACTGCAGGCAGTTTGGGGAGAATGAATATGAGGGAGTGCAGCCGTAATTACCAACCGTGTCAGAGAAATGGAAATTCACACTTAGTCTGATTCTGTGGTTAGCTTTCAAGCCACTCCTTCACTTAAGCTTATATTGACACAGTGACTTAAAATGAAGGTCCCCTGATGTCACACAATTAAACACCCAAAGAAGTTAGATTCCAAAAGTTTATCATTAGGAAGGTCTAAGAAATACAAATAAGAACAAGAAATGACCTATTACTCTATGTTTGCTTTCATCAATTAAAATATCTTTTAGTGATGATTCTTGAGATCTTTTTCTTGATTGTGACAGCAGCTATGATGAAGAGTAAAGCTTTGCTGTATTACAATATATTAACACGGGAACTGTATGGACTTGTTAATAAACACAAAGTTAAATAAAACGTCTCAAAGTCATCATACTATTCAGAACTGACCTGATTGGAGGTTGAATTACTGTTGTAGGGACAATTCATAAGTTAAAACAAAGTAGAAAATGAACAATTTTACCTCAATTATTGAATGTGTATGTATTATTTGTTTCATTTGTAATCAGATAGTCATATTTGAACACTTTATATTATGTGAATTTGTTCTTCTGAATATATTATTAATCACTCTTTTGATTACTTGCCTTCTTCTAATTATACACAAGTTGCATTGTTGGCAGCTTGTCGTGACAGTAATTACATTGGCTTTTTTGTGTTGGCTACAATATATCATAAGAGTGTAAAGCAATTAAATCTGAAAATGTAATATCAGCAGGCATTACCAGATTGGTCACATCACTGGTGATTTAATTGCATCCCATGAGCAGCTGGATGCCCTGCATGTGTCTGCACTGCATTATTTCAAGGTGTTTTACTGTATTCACAATATTGTTTCTGTTTGTTGGTGTTTAGATATTTCACCGGTGGAAAGGTTGTCTATTCCCCCTTGGGGTTTGGATTTGCAAGGATGTATCACACAACCAAAACGATCCACACAACCATCTATACATTCAAAACTTACCCCGGGGCTGTGTGCCTGCATGAGCTCCACCTAAGCACTTTGTCATTTTAAGTGTAACACAGGTATCGATTCCATAGGTTTGATTCTAAATGCAATGATGTCTTCCTCCGAGAGTTGATTAAACCCTTTTGGTATTGATGCACCGGGCCTCTGTGTGTTGTGTGTGTGTGTGTGTGTGTGTGTGTGTGTGTGAGGCAGAAAGTGTATGATTGAGACAGCAGAGACAGTTTATTGTCTTGTACATGCATGCATGCGTTAATTGATAAAAGCATTACAGAAAGCCACAATGTCAAGACTGTTTGATCTAGAATCATAGTCCCTCTGACTGGAGGATCCTGGACCAGGGCCTTCAAGCTCAGTGTTTATCTTGCCTTAAGTCAAGTCACACTCACTCTGCTCTCCTCTACTTACCCTCCTCTATTCTCCCTCCCTCAATCAATGCTAAGCCAGTCAGTATATTAGCCGTCACCCCTGAAGCGGAATTTCAAACACACTTGGCTCTTAAAATGAATTTGACTGCCAAGTTGTTTTGTGTGACTTAATGCTTTTGTCAGCATCATTAAAGCAGGAAAAGTAGTACTAATTATTTTAGTAATGGTAGTAATAGTACAGATGTAGTTGTACTAGCACTAGCTTTGAACAAAAATGTTTTTGTTGTACAGTAACAGTAAACGTTCAGCATGTGGGTGGACTGCAGATTCATTGCAAAGTTTAAACATCATAGTGTGAAAAACATTTTTACGGCTGCTGTTACTTTTTAAGGTAATAATTCAATAAACCATGATGCAGAGATGCAGTGAAAAGACAGATGCACCCGGCTGATTTAAAAGCTGTCGCCTTCGCCTACATTTGAGTGAAAACCCGTAGGCTGTGACTTGGGGGCATTTTCAGTGGTGTAACTGGGACACTGGGCTGATTGCCATCATAGAAACAGATAATCAGATTTGGATGTTTATTGCAGCTACAGTAATATCTCCTGCCTTCCCTCCGATACACAGACCCGCTCGCTCACGGGAGAAGCTCAGTCTATTTGCGCGTCTGTGGCACAGCAACCTGGTGATAGACCGATATCTGGCATTTGGAGATAATCGGCATTGGCCGATTCCTGCACTCACAAGGCCAATATACATAAATGTCCGACACATCTGCAGGTGTGTTGATTGACGTCACTTCTGACAAACTGTACTTCTCCCTTAAACACTAGTCACATTCTGAAATCTACAGCATAACCCAATGTATTTCATTAATTACTAAATATTCCATCAAAATCAACATGTTACTGGCTGAGATAACCACTAGATTGTACTCTGCATGGAATAATGGAATTATAAGTGATTTTTCTTTGTTTTGATATCTGCATTATATATCAGCCACCCTCCTTTCCAGGGGTGGACTGGCCATTGGGGCGATCGGGAATGTTCCTGAACGGCCAGTCCATTTCAGGCCAAACTGGCTGGGTGTCTGGGAGTTTTTATATTCTAGTTTCTAATGTTTTACATAATGATCCGCGACGGCCGGTCAGCTGCTATTAGACTGGGCCAAACCAATACTTTCAATATGTAGGGGGGATACGAGCGGCCCCACCTAACTTGGACTGATCCTCGTTTTTGCTGAAATCTGATTGGCTCAGCGGCGCCAATCAAAGGAGTTTACTTTCCATCTGGGGCAAATTCAATCTCCAAACGTTTTGTCGGAGGTGAACTCAGCGCTGGGTTGTGTGATAGGTGCAAGAGAGACGATAAATGTGATGAAAAGAGAGAAAGAGGAAAAACAAATGTGTGGTTCCGAAAAATAAGATTTTTTCTTTAAGAAGAAAAACATATTGGCACAAGAGGCAGCTAAATGTGCCTAATTAACCAACGACTTGGCAGAAAGGTTGCTGTAGCAGGTGAGGCAGGACCCTGCACAGTCAGAGACAGGTGCACGATTAGGAGGCTAATGCATTTATTATATTCTGAAATTATTTAAATATGCATTTATGTATAGGCATTTACATTAGGCTATATATTTATATAGCCTATATTATAAACAACAGTTTGCAATGTGTTATTACACAAAGATAACTATAAGCAAGGAATCTCTGTATGTTTGTATGTATAGCGTATTAGCTGTTAAGGTCAGTGGAGGTGATGGAGAGAGACAGGATGATGAAAACCCCAGTCACGTTGATGAGGAGGGAAAGAAGGAACAGGAGGAGCAGCAGGAAGAGAAGGTCAATGGAACCACACAAAACAGTGACAGGTACAGGGGCAGCGTGCAGGGCTGGGTAGGCAATAATATTATGCATAGATAGAATTAGAAAATGGATTATTGCAAGTCATATTTATTACTTATGTTCTTCTCATGCAAATGTAGCTGTATAATCAGTACAAGCAGAGGGTCCAGCACAGCGGAAGCTGAGCCAGGGATAGGCCAAATCAGAGCTGAAGATTAGGGATTTGATTGTTATGCACACACATACACACATTGCTCTATTTTATGGGAATGTGTTGTAGTTCAGTTAGCATTCTGACTGACTCGGGCTTGCCTGACCTGGTCTTGTTCAGCGCAGTGGTGTCTTGCTTATACAAACTTAAGAGGCAGGTGTCATAAAAGGTTTTTTAAAGGTCTTCATCATAATGAAATTGACTGTATACAAGTACAACACTAAATATCAGTGGTCGGCAATAGGCGACCCGCGGGCCAAAAGTGGCCAGCAATAATATCTGGCCAGATTGCTTTGATAGCAGAAAAATTAAAAAATAACAAAATGGTGCTGAAATAGATATCAGTCATGACAGACACATGACTCACACAATAATTTCCTCTTAAGTGATTGTGGCTGCAAAATAAAAGCGCAAGAAAATTTTTCGCAGTAATGCTTTATGTTGAGTTTATTGAAAGCGTTTACTTTGAAGAGTTCTGAAGGACATTCAAAAGAGTCTCTGGCTTGCTTGACAGACCTCTGGGAAGAATGTAGAAAGTTGTGTGGCGCTGCGGAGAGCCCCCAGTTGTAGTAGTGCATGGATCATGCGTAATATTCATCCAGCCAACGATCACGAACTGTTCACAGCCTGTCGGCATCAGAGAGGGAGTGGGGCAGACCAGGGACAGGAGCTCGTGGAGAGACTGGCCCGCTGTGGTCGGTCAGTGATTGTTTGCTCTGGCATGATCCATGATAAGATTAATGTCAATATAGCATGCTGTCAATATTTTAGAGACCCCCAAAACATCACAAATCATGCTTTTAGGGGAGCTGATGTCTTATTAGGGGGAGCTAAGGTCCCCCATAGTTCACACCCTGAATTTCCTCAGGGAAATAAAAATAAGTGTCCATAGGTTTATGAATGCGGATCAAACACCAGGCGCACACACAGTGCAACACGAGCCTTATTGTGAGCATGTGCAAAAGTGTCCTTATAATCAAGTAATAAGGGGTAAAAATATACGCGGTTAATTGGAATTAGTCTTCCTGTCTTCCTAATGGGAGTCCCGCACAGTACCTATACTGAGCTAAACATGCACATGAGTATACAAGGATTCGAAATAATTGGACTTTATTCTGGCCCGCCATATAATGGCTTGAAAATAATTTGGCCCAATGCCAGACTTATTTGCCGACCCCTGCTACATATTAAAATAACTGCAAAAAATCAGTGCTCCCATGAAAGGCCTCTCCAACACAAAGTCCCAGGCTGAATTTCAGTCCCAGTACATCCCTGCTCCTTTATAAATATCATTATTGGCCAATGAAAAACCTATGTTGGGCGATGGTGTTGAAAGGCTATTACCAGTGACATGTAACCAGTCAGATAGTGCTGTGGGCAAGCCACTGAGCAAGAGAGGCAGCTACATCAGAGCCCAAGTAGCACATTTTAAAATTAATTTAAACCTAACTTTCTTTTTTGCTGATACGAAAAATAATCCGATATGTAACGCAAAACCTTGTTATGATCTGAACGCTGAGTTTTGTGATCCGTTGCATGCCTAGTAATGTAATATAAGGAAAAGGAGAAAATTATTTAACTTATCATCAGAACAGGTGCAGGTTAATTTCCTGTCAATAAAGTAATCGACTAATCTATTCATCTTTAATTCACACTATCACATTTTCAGAACCACATGTCCATAACATAATCACTATATTACTAATGAGCCACAGTAAATGGCAAACTAAGAGAAAAATCTAGACTAATTCAATACTACATCTCACCTTCTTTACCGAGCTTTTAAGACAAAGTTAGTGAACATCAAAATGAAGCAAATATTAAATTTTTGAAATCCAGGACCAGAATAATGTAGGGTTTTGTCGAGTCATTTCCAAAAAACTGACACTTGTTAATCACTGAAGAACTGTATGTACAGTACAAAACAAAATGGGCCTCGCTTTCAACTTTTAACCAGTTTCTTACAGCTCACACAATCCATTTTCCTCCAGAACTGTTTTCAATCTGCCAATCGTGATAGCCGCAAGACAACTGTGCAACTACTGTAAAGATCTTCAGCTTCTGGTTAAGCCTGGTGTACTATATAATTCAGGGTCATATTAATATGGAAATATACATACTTATACCACTATCAGTAAAGCAGAATGTTGGTGGTGCAAGGCAAAATATTGAGTCTCAAAAATCTAAACGCACAACTTATTATCAGTCTGCTACCTTTCCCCCTGCTGTCCAAATGTTCTGTTTACTGAGCTCTCTGAAGGGAATGGGTAATAGGGATATGTTAGAAACAGGGGAGCTCTTGAATGATAAGGACAACTCAACTGCATCTTGTCATTTATTTAGTCACAAAAAAAAAACACCTTCACACAAGCACTAAACTGCACCACATCACCAGTCACACTCAGTGTAGCATGCATCTTAGCGATAACAGTAATCTCTGATTCACAGTGCAAGCTAAATAAGGGCAGATTTCACAGGTCAATACATTTGTTGTTAAAGAAATACCATACGTCCATGAAAAGCAACATGGGATTTTAATTTAGGTGCAAACACAGATGGAGCGAGAGAAAGCAAGAGAGAAATAGAGCCTCTGTGTATATCAGACACGCGCACAAACACACACAGACAGACCCACTAACATGCACCTACACCTCACCCAGGTCCCCGAAGCTAATTAAAGGGAAGGTAGGCGAGAAGAGATGTGATAACTCTGTGAATCATGTAGAATAGTTGTAATGGGTGACCTTTTTTTCTCTCCCCATGCGGCGGGCAGAAATCTCATTTGAGAGTGAGCCATTCCAATTTGCTGCGGCGAGGCAGGTGTCAAAGTCTCAAGCAGGCAGAAAAACATCCCATGGTGCCTTCTCCTTTGTTTGAGATCATGTGATGCCCTGTGTGGAAATGCAAAGAGCTACAAAGTCTACCGAAACTGGGTTTGTATTTCATCTTTGTGTACTCACTCTTATTCTTCTTTTCTTCTTCTGCACTTTGACTAAATACGAAGAAACAAAGAGTGTTTCCTGTCTCCATGTTTTGTGTATAGAAAGGATTATGTTAGTGATCAGAGCAAACATGAGAATTATAAACACAGTCCATCTTCATTAGGCTGCAGGCCAGATATTACTGGGCTGGACAGCCTGGAATGTTTGGTCGTCCATTTAGCCAAGGGCAGGAGCAGGAGGGCTGCTGTGCAGGGCTTCAACTCCCTTTGATCCTCTGCAAATGTGTGTGTGTGTGTGTGTGTGTGTGTGTGTGTGTGTGTGCAATGCAATTTCACAACCCAAGTACACCAGCTGGTCCACGTTAAAGTTCCAAGGTAACCATGGCGCCCCACGGCTGGTGGAGTGTGTGTGGATGTGTGTGTATGTCAGTGTGTGTGTGTATGTGTGTGTGATAACATGTGGTATACGTTTGGATGCCCCCCCCCCCCCCCCCTCCCTTTTGGCTTTGACTTTTAAGGAGTTTCGACACTGAGCTTTTGCCTCCATCAGGTAAACAGGATACGGGTCACTGATAAAACAATATATACACATACACAGCCTACCACCATGGGGGGATATATGTGTATTCCCCTAACCACTGAATAGCTGGGGTTGGGTCACCTAAAATAGTTTCCAATGTATCACTTTCAATTGAGATTTTTAGTATCACATAGTGTAAATAGTGTTTGAGCAGCTCTGCCAAGACATATCTCTGGGGGAAACATTGATACACGTAATATATACAAGGCTGGAGTTAAGTACCATTAACATAGAAAGGAGTCATGTTTAATCAGTTTACACGGTTATATTTGTGTACCACACAAAGTAAGGAATTGAAAACATAAATATTATTGGTTATTAGGGAGTATAATAGCTGAATATTGGTATTTTTGTGATCATACTCCTACATTTAGTGAGTTATTTAATTCTGTTTCTGCAACATGCTATTATTTTTGCATTATTAGAAAAAAGAGCAACCACAATGAAGAACAACAAGTTGTATTATGCCAGAAAAAAAGAAGAACTTTGGTAGAATAAAGAGATGAAGATAGACAAATTGGCTGTTAAAGGTTAAATCCTTTAAACTCGAACCCTGCTATCTATCTATTTGCTATCTATTTGCTATTTGCTTTGTGCTTGGGTTCCTTGCTACCTGAAAACACATGTATTATTGCATGAAGGCACATGTCTGAGGCCTCACCCGCCATACATTACAAGGCATAAAATACAAGGTTGTTCATTTATCATTATACATCACAAGGTTATATAACAAAAAGAAAGTTTTTAGTCCCTTCATGCTAGACACTCAGAACTTAACAGATAATTAAATGTGTATTAAAATATAGTAACACATCAAATAAAATAAAACAATAGGCTATACAAAGGCTGTTTACATACACGCATACACTATTACATCCATAAACTAATCTACAACAACAGCATTATCCATACATCTCATCTTTCATTGCCTTACACAAATATTTACTACTAAAAATAAATAACAATAGGAGCAAAGTACTCTGTAACACACTTATACACGTTGCAAATTAAAAAGAAGGATTTCAGAGAAGGTCACAACATTCTTTTAGTATTGTTCACGCATTAGTGGGGTCACCATAACAACTGCGATGGTAACAATGTGGCTGGACACATTTATATTAATATCTGAAATGCTAATATTTTTAAAGAAACACACAATCCTACGCACAATGAAACAAAAACCCTTATTTCTTTGAGAATAGCTCGCCAAAATGTAGCAATATTTGGTCCTCCTTGCAATTACATTCCATTCACCCTCTGTCTTCCTCTCTCTATTCCTATATATGTGATTGGTGCCGCTGTAGAGCTACCATGATGATTCAGATGGGAACAATTCGAAAAGATTGGATAGGAGAAAGCACAAAACAATTCTTATAAGTCTGCAAAAGTCCGCCTTGCGACTGATGGCAGTCTCTGTGTACACCTGATTACCAGCTCTCTCACCGTAGACACAACCAGGGGGGGTCGTGAGCTCAGGAGATGTTCAATGATCAAATTCACAGTGAGATTTGTGGTTCAACTGCAAAACCAGATGACTAAAATGCATTGAAAAGAGATTGTTGAACAGCAGAAACAAGACATTTTCAAGGGGAATACTTTTATATTTTGACCAAGTCAGAGCAACTCCTGCAAATGATGTTATATTAGTGTAGCCAAAAAAAATGGTTGGATACTTTCATGTTTGCTAACCCTGTATCTTTTCTATAAAACATCAGGTGTGTTTTGCAGGTATACACCAGTTGTTTGTTGCATTGGTTGGATTTGAAACTACTTCTGCCTTATTAGTTGTGAAAAGTATGGTGTGTACACGCACGTTTACAGAGCTAAATTTGTGTTTGCATGCATCATGTTGCTTCCTCAGGTATAACACTGCAGTTGAGAATGAATAAAATAACCCTTGTGGTTAACCCAAAGGATGCCACTTTCAAAGCGCAGTGAGCACAAACACGCAATACCCCTCAATCCCTGCTTCTACTGCGACTTTCTACTTCTTTTAGCAAACTGCCAAAACCTTCTGCCTCCTCAATGGCCACAAGCTCCCTACAATGATGAAAGAGCTTTTCTGATTTCTGCATTTGCCATTTTAATTGCACATGTTGCACCTTTACCAGCTTTTTAAATTGTTTTATTAATAAGAAAATGGTAAAATCCCAGCTGTCGGAGCTATTTTGACACTTGGAGATCATCATACGCATTTCACATCACCGACAGAAAACGTGGCAAAGAATTTACTAAACTCCTCACTGACATCGATGAAGATGTTTAATCTTTTCTCGAAATGAAAAATCATCCTGCTATCAAACTGTCCACTGCGGAGAGAAAAATCTAATGAAAATATAGTGCTACATATTGATAATGATATTCTGTATCTTTCTATCCCCACCTAATCAGAGGTGGAATACGGCGCAGAGTCTCTCCTCTCTCCTGTCGTGACAGCCACAATTCATCACAGCTTTAATTTAGTCTGTTACTGGGGTGTCGATAGGACGAACACTGCCTGGCGACCCTCTCACCCACACCCCCCCCCTCACACACACACAAATACATTCAGGGAGTTGCATGTTCACACACGTCCATGAACAATATGCACACTCTTATGACCCTTATGGAGAATCCATCCCCAGCAGCTCATCTTTGTTACAAACACGCACACAAATGTATTCTCTCACACACACACACACACACACACTAAGGAACACCTCCTCCAATCGTCCAGGAGAGCTATCTGTTGTGTGGCTGGCTGTGGCCCCTAGCTCAAGGCCCTTCTCCCCAGATGTATCATCAGTCATTTAAAGCAATTAAGCACTTCTCAATGAGAATAGCCCGCTCTTCCTTGAGCAAGACGAAGAGGAGCGATTCACAAAGCCATTTTCTACCAAATCCTATTAAAGGTGGGGAAGGGAGGGGGGTAAAAAAACGAGGTCCAAGACTTAAAATGGAGGGCTTTTATTTAAGGACTATGAGGTATTACAGGCCAGATTACTCTTGGCTTATGTTCCTAGTCTGGGAAATTACATTCCCACTTTTTTTTTTTGGAGTGCCCAGGCTTTGGAGTCGAAGATGAGAATCACCTTAAGTCTCTCTTGTTTTTCACTTCTCCACTTCAATGGGTTGTTCTTGTTCTTGTTGTTGTGTTTTGCTGGAAAGATTTCTGTTTTTCCGCTTTTATTGGCACCTACTGAGCTTTCAGATACCTCTTGGGGTGTGTTTTTAGGTCTGGGGTTTATGTCAATTCTATCCGGTTCTTTCAAGGGAAATTACTTTTTCATCGCAAGATCTAGCCTTAATTATTGATAGCAAGGAAAAGACATGAGCACGAATTTCATAGGATAAAACTGTTGTGCTTCAATCTCAACAGGGTTTAAAATCATACACCATATAAACACAGCTGTGAGTCATCATATAAATAAAAACACCAACAGAAAATCTATCTTTGTTTTGATCATGCTATTCATTCTCTACCTCAATTTCATGATTCCTTTGTTTCATACTGGAAGTCCAAGCTGACTTATGTCAAATTCAAACATAGCCATGATCTTTTTAACCAAGCGGTTTTAGTTACGTAACCTTAACCATATTTAAATCATAAGTCATGACCCAATTGTTTCCCTCTAACCTTCATCTAATGGTGTCAGCTACCAAAAATGCGGTAAAAATGCCTTAATCATGTTCCATGAGTGGAATAAAAAAAAATTGAAAAACACTTGACAGTGAAGATTTTATAAACGTTTAACATGAACATTTGGGAGATCAATGAGCATTTTTTCTGCTATACTAATTGAAACTGTATGCTAAGTGGTATAATATTTATCCCAGAAGGCTAAATAGCTGTATTTTTGCTAAAGGGATTTTAAAAGTCACCAAATATAGCAAGAGTTTCAGAGTTGTACTCATCTGGTCCCTTTCAATGAGAAACTGCACAGAACTACTACTGAGTGAAAATAGAATCTGACAGCTTCTCCAAAACCAGTCAGTACACATCTGGACAGGAGAGACTTGGCCACTTAGCCAAAACATCAGGGGACTCTTTTATTGTGAAAAACCTTAAGTCTGTTGGGAAACTGTATGACATGGTTATTCAACAGTTTGAAGCCATGAAGGACATGAAAAGGTGAGTAACATGTTGCTCTCCTTGCTCTGTGGCTTTACTCATGACAAAACAGTCAGCTGCTGTGGCTGTGTAATAAACATGCTCAGCAACTGTTGCTGTGGTTTCTGAAGTGTATTATGCATAAATTGCCTTGATTTCGCTCTAGACTGCACACACACACACACACACACACACACACACACTTTGGCTTTGAATATTTTCTTTTTTGGAAATGGGATAAGTGGTTCTTTGTAGCCAATGCAGGTCTGGTGGTTACTTATTAGGGGGTGTTTTATATAACTTATGCAGTAGATAAGAAGGGAAAGTCACTCTATTTTAGGGGTAGGCAAACAAGACTGACATCGGGCCAAATGTTTTTCAAGCCGTTACATAGCTGGCCAGAACATTATTTCAATCAAATTATTTCAAACCCTTGAATACCCATGTGCACGTTTAGCTCAGTGGGTAGAGTGCGGGATTGTCTGATTGATCCCAAAATCCGGCCTTGTTAAACAAGTTAGTTAGCCTATAAGGACACTTTTTCACATGCTCGAAATAAAGCATGTGCTGTGGTGCGTGTGCGTCCCGGCATTTGATCCGGATTCAGAAACCTATGGACACGAAAGCTTTATTTCCCTGAGGAAATTCAGGGGAATCCGATCACACGTTTACTGGCAGCTTTTACAGAGATGTGTCAAATAAGCCAGAGACTCTTTCGAATGTCCTTCAGAACTTTTCAATAAACTCAACATGAAGCATTGCTGCAAAAAACGTTCTCGCGCTTTTAATGTGGAGGTACAATCACTTAAGAGGAAGTGAATATGTGAGCAACTGTTGCTGTCAAGACTGAGATCTATTTCAGCATCAGCCGCTATCAATCTATTTACGTTTTATTTTTCTGCTATCAAAGCAATCGGGCCGACCATGCATCAACACTTTTTGATGTGACTGTAAACTTTGAAATGTCATCAGTAACTGTGTGGTTTCTCTTCCACCTTTGACCTGTACTTTGTATCCCAGTAGGTGATAAGCTTTGCAAAACTGTGCGTGTACATGGCCATCTGATGGAGACTGAGAGATGTGGTAGAAAACACTGGAAAAAAGCTGGTGAGTAAACCTTGAGTCAAGATTATTCTTATCAAACAGTATGGTGTATTTGTGCACACTGAAAGTTGGGTGTATTCTAGTACTTTAAACTGTACATTTACCACATTTTTCAGAGAGTGTATCTCATTGGTAGTCATGAGTCCTCTGTGATGGTGTATTTTGAACTTGTTACATGCTTATTCACTTCCTTTACCGATTATGAGAATGGGCGCTCTGCACTTTTACACTTACTACAATTGCAGCACAGGAAGGTGACCTGAAAGACATCAGTTGTCGTGTGGTATATTTTACAGATTTCTCCATTTTTGTCTATATCATAACCTTTATTAAAATCACTGACAGCACAGAGGTCCTGTTAAGTCATTCTCCGTTAGCCACTGTAAAACCAAAGTCTATACTGTTGGCTTTTTTAACTCAGGGCACATTTAGTGCTAGACTTGAAGCCAAGGCAGCCTGTCTTCACCTTGATAAAAGAGCAGAACATATTCAAAACATTGAAAAAGTACGTATATAGGAATGCAAGTCACAGTATGTGTGAGACCACTGATGTATATGGATACAGGCATATGTGTGTGCAAATTCTATATGTAAGCACTGTATGTGTGTGCTCACCTCTGCCAAACTGTAAAACAGGTTTGGGGTTTATTTTTGTTATGTGCAAGCAACGCTCAGTACTGCTGAAACAGACATCTGCAAAGAATAGACCTACTCATTTGGCGTTAATCAAAACAGCCTGACTTTATTCATGTAGCTGCAGTGATCTGCAAGCCCCTGGCAAGAGCAGAGAGAAAGAAAACACAGATGTGTGCACGTTATAAAGTCACACACACACATTTAAATAAAAGGTCAAATAGCTTTATCAATAACTGTGGAAAATGTGTTTTGTGAGGAGAAGGAGCAGCTGATCTGACAGTGGCCACCGCCCTGATGAATAACCACCAGGACAATCAATAGGAAAGAGGAGTTGAGGTGGAGTGGGGGAACGTTTTGTCATCCAACGGTACACTCCAATATCTAAGCTCATCCATCAAAGGCAGCAATGGCACTCCGTCCTCCGCTTTAATTGAAAGCACACTGAAACAAGTTATTTACATGACGGGATGGATTTGAACGAGTGCACGTCAGCTGGCAGCTTTGCTGTTGTATGCTTGCTAAATGTTTGTTTCATGAGCTGACGCTTGACTGTCTCTGAACACGCTTGACTGTCAGCTAACGATGGAAATGTAGACAAATAGTTTTGTATCAAGTCTAACACAAAGGCAAGGAACAGAAAAAAGGGGTATTTTTAAATAGGTGTGTGTTTACGCCTTCTATGTATTCAGCACTGACAATCAAAAAGCCACCTTCAAAAAACAGCAAATGTTCACAATACTGTCAAATAGATCATCATAAAATAGCAATATGTATAAAAAAAACATAGCATAATTTGAAACCCAAAAAAGCTCCTCATTGCTTAACGTCGTCTTGTGAGAAATAAAACAACAAACCACAGTCCTGTGGCTTAAAGGCAACCAGGAATCTTTTTTATTGTTCGTTTTCAAATATGTGCTTTGGCAGCATATGGGGATTGAATTGAGGTTGCCAGCCTTTGGTGCTAAAGATGCTATAGGGTTTAATTTAATTTGAATTCACATATGGTTTAAAGGACCTTTACTGGGAATCTACTTTTGATTTTCAATGAGCTTTGGGTTTGTGCTTCTTTGCTGCATTCAGCATTGATTGTATCCTCTGAATATTACATTTTGAATGCATGTCTATACGTTTGTATGATCTTATAAGTACAGGTAGACTTGAAGGTCATTCCAAAAAAACATATCACTATTACACTTAAATCTATGTAGCAGTATGGAGACTTGAAATTCTGTTTCCCTGGACAGTTTCTTCTCAGTAGTTGTACAATAAATAACACACAGCTGATTTCTTTTCCTTGGGTCCATTCCATTAAGATGTTTTTGGGTGGTTGACTCAAATGAAAAAAAACCCTCACCTTACAATTGCTGTTCAGCCTTAGCGCTTCCTACCAACTTGACTGAATTGCCAAACTGCGATTGAAGTTAAGGGGTGAAATAATTCAGAAGATTTTAAATATGTCGGCCTCGGCATGTACAGTAAATAAGAAAGCTAAAATTTACCCAAAATCATCTCAAGATCATCCGTTTCAAAGTTGTGAGAGGTCTTTAAAGAGCGAGTGATGTACTGCTCTGTATCATGTTTGCCCTGGGTGACCCAGTCTGAACTCCAGATGCTACTGTGTGTCACCATGTCACAACCAGAGCCAAAAAGGCCAGGGGGAGGAGAGCCTGTCTGCCTGGGAGCCAGCTAACATCTGTCGAGCATATTCACATGTGTAGCAGACATACAGAGAGACTCTTCAGACCACACTGACTCTACACTGCAGCGCAGGAGCCAGCGCCATAGAGACCGAAAATGTTGGAACCAAAACAGGGACTTTTTTTAGAGTTTCAGCAGACACAGCCAAGGCCAGACAGGCTAAGCCAACACTTATTCACACTATGAGAAACCCAATTTCCCCCCAAAAGCAAAATTGATTTTTTACTTTAATCTTGGTGCCATAACAATTGATTTGCCAAATGGTTTATATACAATATTCAAGCAAATGACTTGTTCTTACCATTTAGTGCTGTGAACATGTTCAGTTGGCCCTGGCCCTGGCAAATTACCCATGGCCTTATTATGAGAAAGTGGCGTATGGGATAGCTTACAGAAGGGCCTGGCTTGCCTATTAGCAGGGGGTCCAGGGTGGAAAAGTCATATTTTGACTTTTCTTTCTTTCCTTTTGTGCTTCCAAACCAATAAAACAAAGCACGGCCTGAAATATTCCACAGCTTTGGCTCTTGGGAACTTTGCATTTATAGATAAAACAGATGCTTCTGGCAAATGTAAAGGGTGAAATTTACATCCACTTTATTCCAAAATGTTCTAAATACTCTTTCCGGTTATTGTCTGTATCCAGGCTGGGTCCTGGACGACAGAGGAGGGACTGGGAATGTACTGGGAAACCACAGTGAAGCGGGCCAGCCAAGTTCAACAGGGAGTTCAAGGCTAAATCAATGCATATTTCCCTTTTAGTGGTGATGAGGCTAGCCAAATGCACACTCTTCCCTCTACGAAGGATCTCAACCTAAATTAAATAGTGATTGGAAGAGTCTCTTCCATTGGTGGGTATGAATTTCAAAAAAGATAATTTGCCTGGTTTGCTTTCCCACAAATTCATATGGTTGAATTTCTTCTGCCTGCCCGAATTCATTGTCAGACTTATTAACAGTGTATGGCTCTAAGCCACGGTTTGTCTAAGGCTGCTGCACTCGAAGGCCTTTGCAGACAACATGAAGAAAACCTTGGCCAGCTCTTCTAAATATGTTTTCGCTGAAGTGTCCACATATATTTTCTCTACGGTCAGAGCTCTGAGGCAGCCTTGGCTAGCTTCGGCTCTGTACATGTGTTAATACTGAAGAGGTTCAGTTATTTTAGCAGCACATTTGATAGTATGTTGACATATGTGAAATTCGGGCCAAACCCTGCGTCATCATAGGCCAGTGTGTATTGTTCTGGTTTCAGTCGCCCCTGGGGTTCACAGTGTGTTTGAACATGCTGTCCAATCAGTACTGCATCGTCTTTTAATACAACATTGTCTATACACATTCTGTACCAAAACTACTGGTTTCAAAAGTGGGGATGTTCACTTGCTTATTGCTCATTGGCTTAAAGTAGTTATTTACACAAAGAAAAAGAAAATTGCTGAGTTAGTAAGGAATTCAGACAGTTGAAAAATGAGAACTAATGTTTTGGAGGTTATTTTCCCTCATCATTGAAACACATCTGCCTGGCCTAAGGGTTTGTGGGGTAAATGAGCCTTGACGATTATTTTCATAAAAAGCAATAAAGACCAGTAATTATAAAAATGCCAATAAGAATTCATCTTTCAAAAATCTATAAAGCTATTAAGTCTGTAATTAAAAAGATGAGCGGCTAAGTCTGACAAAATTGCATTTTCCTGCACAAGCGACTGTGAAGCCTCATCTCATGTTTGTTTTGCTAATTCTTCAACAAAAACATTAACTTTGAAATATTAATCCGATCTCTGGTATTGATAGGAATCTCCCATTAAAAGGCAGAGGCTTGTACTTCATACACATACGCTTCATTAGCTGCACCTCGGCTGCAGATCCAAAGGGTCATTAAGCCTCCATCTTGACAATTACACACACAGACACATTTACGCACGCCCACACACAGTAAAGCAGATAAAGTGGTGACTGTACCTTCCAACCTGCTAAAATGTGTAAAAGGAGTCCTTTCCCATTAGAAATGGTCCCCCTAATGGGCAATGTGTTATCAGTACTGAATTACATTTTAAAGACCCAATCAGTACTTTTTGACTGTGACTAAATTACAGGTTTCTTCTCTCACAGACAGATAGACAGACAGACAGATGGACAGAGATGACTGACTTAATACACATTTTGCATAAAAAAAACTATAATTAAACATGCAAAAAACACATCTATTAAAACTACAGCCTTCAGGCTATCTGAATTTATATTTTTCAGCTTTGTTAAGATGCTGTTATTATTTTTGTCAATAACTGATAAACTAATCAACCTCTTAGCATTACAAGACCTCAGCTTCTCTATGTTTTTGTCTCAGCAATTACTGCTATGAACACCATGTTCCGAGTAGGAGAAATTTCAGCTTGGAAATGCAACAGAAAAATAACAAACAGTACACTGTAATGAATTGGCTTTACTCAAGTGATGAGAAATCTCAAAAGGCCAGATTTGAATTATAATCTCAGCCTTACATCTCAGACCACTACACGTCTTGTTTGCACCGACTGTGTGTCTGTGTGTAAGTACATCTCACTCTCATCCTAATGTTTTGATCTGGTGTGTGTCTTCACAGTGGACATTAGGCCATCTCTCAAACCAGTAATGGGCTTTGATTCCCCAGGGTTGCAGTGAGATGGCCACTTCTTACATTAGCCAGTCAGGTATGACAGCGCCACGGCTTGCTTTCCCCTCGGCCAGCCTGGATAAATAATAAATGAAAGTGGTATTTCAGTCCTCCAAATCATCCGCAGGGTCAAGACTCCCTTCTCGCAGTGAACTTTGTAAGATGCGCCGAAGCGCAGCGAGATGCTAAAGGTTAGCGTCTCGGACAAGACAATCGTGCATTCGGCCTGCAAGCACAAGTAGTTTATAAACATCCACCACAATATCCACCCCCCTAGTTGTTGGTGAGGAGCTTCTTTTCCTGCTCCCAGACTCTTCCCTCTGCCTCTGTGGGGGAATGGGGAGACATACAAAGAGAAAAAGTTAGCATTCTCACAGAGCATACATCTGCTGCTAAGCTGGCATTTTGTATTGATTTTTCCCGAAGCCTGTGATTTTGAAAGCTTGTAACAGAAGATGAGGTAAATATCATCTTATTTGCTCAAATGGTTTCAGATTGGATTGGATTGAGATGAAAATGGTGGAGACAAGCAAATCTAGATGCGAAAGCAGCAATTTCACATAATTGTCTTCAGTCCTGGTGCCGGAATATATTACCGTTGTTCTAAAACTGTCAAGTGAAACCCCTAGAAATGGACTGGAGTAAGTGAAGGCAGTTATTCCTCAAGTCTTTGACATGTTTTACTCTCTGCTGACAATGTTTCACTGTGATTCGGTGCATTTATCCTTTTGTGAAGAGCTCTCTTACTTGAGCTGAAAGTATCAGTTACTCCAATGCAAATTACATCCTTGACACACAAAGACTATGTCTCTCCTGGTCTGTAGTGGACTGTAGTGGACAAAATTTCAAGTTCAGACATCAGATTAGCATCAGATCAGATTATGTCTGGAGGAAGTGAAAGATAAAAAAACTCCCACAGCCTATATGACAGACAAATGATCATTTCTCTACTGTATTTAAATGTATTCTTAATAAAACTAATTATTTGTTGACTCTTGTTGTTCTTCATATCAGCCAAACAGACTTCAAAGAAGCAAAGTTACACAAATCTCCCTGTGTGGAAGCAAGTGGCAGAGCTGTGTTAATAACTGTTTATAACCCCATCCCAGACAGCTACTCTGGTTCATTTTTCTATTTACCCTAGAAGGTGAAGTTAACCTTCTTCAGCTCATTGTAGCCAGAGGAGAATGGCAGAGATTAGTGTATTGGTCATGGTGATGTGACTGTGCATAAAGTACATGACAAGACCCCAACTGCATGGACAAATACAGCCACTCCCTACAAAGCAGCTGCAATTGGACTTGGTGCTCACTGTTTATTTATCTTAGTGGAAAGTAAATAAGCATATCTTTTTTATGCTGTTTATTGTGTCAACCTATATTTTGCTGTTTTACAGGTCTAAGTGCTTGACTAACTTTCGTCCAACAAAACAAGTGGATAACTTCTGCTTTCTTTCTGCCTGTTGGCATATTGTCCACGAGTAGCACTCATCTGTCTCCAGAGTTTTCCTTTTCTGTCTTCATCCATCCATCCATCCCTCCCTCCGTTCATCTATCCATCAATCAAGCTGGCTACTTAAGCCAGAAACTCATCAGAACAAAGCAATCAGCCTTGTGCGGCAGTCCTCTTTTCATTAGAGGCACATACAAACCACAATGTGTGTGTGTGTGTGTGTGTGTGTGTGTGTGTGTGCGTGCATGTGTGCGTGCAGTGTGAGTGCTTATTAGCCGAGGTCAGCTAATTATTTGGCCAAGCTAATGAAGGTCAGTGTGCTTGTCTGTCTTCATGTTGATGGTCTGTACCTGATTGAGATAAGTATTCCTCTTCAACCTTCCTGTCATCCGTCATCTTTATTAAGGGACTTTTGCATTCAATGCCACACTTTTCTCCATTGTATTGTACATTGAAATTTAACTGTAAAGTAGTCTTGTTATGAAATGCTGTAGAAATTCTTCTTTCCTGCAAACCTCCGTACACTGAATGGAATTTGCAACTAAATTTTCAGTTTTGTATACAGGTAGGCATATTGTCTTTTCACTCATGAAGTACATTAACATCAACGTTCAATGACAATGAGATGTGAGATTTAAAACGCATGGTCTGTAATTATCTATAATGGAAAAGAACTCCGATGCCAAAGGTATTGCTCATGTATATACAGGCTTGTCACACAAATGTGTTCAGATAATGGTGTCATTATCATGATGGATGGGCCAAACCAAATTAGGTAGATTTAATAATAATAGTTAAATTACATGTCCACTTACCTGTATGCTTAATGAACTGAAAGCGACATTGTCTATTATTCTTGTATCATGCATGATTAGCACTGTATGAATATGTCGAGGCTGCCTTAGCTGTCGCTCACTCTAAATCAAATGCAGGACTCTGTGTGAGCACTGGGTTATTGTAACAGAAACAGAGGAGATCTTGACTCTTGTCAGTGCCAGCTATTTAGAGGACAATTGTAACTGAAAAGTTTTATTCCAAAATTAGATAGTGTTCATCATGTAGGGATAGGACAATCCCCTTCTTGTAGAATAATTGCTAACATTTAGTATAATTCATTTGGAAATTATTTATATGTAGCTACAAATTGAATTATTGTGTTTTGAGAGGAGACTCCTCACATTTAGTCATATCTCTGTAAAAACTGGATGCATTCAGATGTGTCCTCGACTAAGAATCACACAGCAGCTGAAGGTGTTAACTGTTATGATTCTGATGTGCGCTTCATTGATTTATGTTGTATTAATATTCTGATATGTGAAACTGCTGTATCATGCTCTTTTTCACAATATCGATGAATGATTTGATTTTCTCCTAGTTTTATGTACTGAACATGTTTTATTCCTGTTTGTACTGTGCACATTATGACCAATACCATCCATCTATCCATCCATCGTCAACCACTTATTCTGCGTACAGGGTAGCGGGGGGCTGGAGCCTATCCCAGCTGATATTGGGCGAAAGGCGGGGTACACCCTGGACAGGTCGCCAGTCCATCGCAGATGACCAATACCTAAGTTTTTTTTTAATATATATATTTTTAGTAGTTTTTCTGTAAAGAAAATCACAGGCATATAGAATTTCTAATTTAGAGGGTCAGTTCCAAAACTCGCCGCTTTTCTAATAAGGAATTGCTCCAAAAATCCTCCATCAGTCCTAGTCCCTCTCTGGCTAACTCTGCAAGCCCCAGTTCCGAGGCCCCAGCATCTCTAACAAGCAGCGGATACAGCGCTGGATTACTGTAGGCGTTAAATCAATAGCTGCTGGTCTCCCAGGCACGGCTATAGATTATGAATCAGTGTTGGTGAGCAGAGCGCCGTGGTGGCGAAGTAAGGAGCAGAGAGACAGACGGAGAAAGGAGAGTGAGAGGAAAAGGGAAGAATACTGGTTGGGTGCATCAAAATGACGCACAGAGTTGTCGTATTATCTTAAATACACAGGCTTTGAATGACTGAAACTGGGAAAGGCACAACAATTTCACTTTGAAAACCAGAATTATTTTTATGAGTTATTTACATATACATCTGTTTCAGAGTCTCTGTAGACTAGGACAATTTCACATCTGATCACATACACAGAACTGAGGCATACTGTGAGGCAAATGAGGTAAGTAAAACTAATTGATTTAGCCACTTATACGTGCACCTTTATAAGCTTATAAGTTCATGTAGAATTCTCAACAACTTAGGGACAACAGCAACAATAATTTGTAATGTCACACAGAAATATAGGAAATGTGAGGTTTCGAGCAGAACCCTGTCAATATCTATATAACTGATCTATGGCAACAAAGCCCATTAACCTGTGCTGAACCTTTGGTAATCTCTGCAGTGAGCTCCACTGTTTCCAGCCCTCAGTTTAATTCAAGGCCCTCTGAGTCCTGTTTACAGATGGTATCTAAGTGGCTTGATTCAACTGCCAATGAATATTGGCATGTGTCTACGCCCCATAGACCCTGCTATTAGGGGTGGAGACCACAGGGTTAGCCAAACACAAACTGAACATGACATCTGCCTCGCCTCTGCAAGTCTGACAAACACATGCAAGCACGCACACACACATACACACACCTGCGTGTCCACAGTCATGGATGTACAAAAAGTGCACAAAAATCCGGTCTTCCATGCATAACCCAGATTCTCAAAGATATGCAAGAACATATTTAGTGCACAAAAAACTAAATCATACACATGTGCCCACACGCAAACACATGCAAACAAACACCACACACACACTCAACAACCTTGCTATAGGGCGGGTTGCTAGACCCATACTGCCCCCTGGCTCGCCTCACCTCTCTCTGTTTGTCGAGCAGCACAGACGCCTGAGGAATAACTTGTCTCCCACCACAGATTCAGGGTCAGATTACCCTGGACCAGCTCCCTAACCTTAACCATTAGAAGGATAAGAAAATATCTGTTCTAGGATCAGTGGCTAGGGGGCTGGAGATGATATTAAGGAGCTGTCAGAGGTGACTGAGGTCAGGGTCGGGCCCTCGGGAGCCATGAGGTGGGAATAGAGTCGACCCGAGCCTGAGATAGAGAGCTCTGTGGATGCTGTTTTACTACCAACAGCAAACTAATTTAATATTTATTTAAAACTTACCTAGTTAATGCTTTTGGCTTAGCTACAGAAGAAATGGACCATCCTGACTTTCGGAGCCAAATGGTAATGACAAGTTAGTTAAGGTATTAAAGTCATTAGAATATTAATAATTACCCGTTATCTTAAGCTGGTAATTATACCTCATGATGTTTAAATAGGTTAGTTAAAGTATTACGTTGTAATGCAAAGCAATTATAAAGCACTCTGTGGTTGATAAGTGTTCTCTCTATGGATAATTGTAGAGCAGACATGGTGTTAACTGTTAGCAGGGTCTGGTAGTCACGAGCCGCCAGCTGTGTCTGAATGACTGACTCTCGGAAGTTGCTATTGCTCTCGTATGGAGCTGTCAAGGTCAGCGGGGACACACACACACACACACACACATTCACTTCCTCACAGATATCCAGAAACACATGAACATACCCACACACACAAATGCATACACACGCACACACATACACGAAGCACCAGAATGATTAATCTGTCAATCAATGCTCCCATTTCCTGCGGTGAGCCCTCCTCTTTTCCCTGCAAGGTTCCTGTGAAACTAGAGCTTGCAAAATCGGTGTGTCTGTGTGTGTGTGTGTCACTTTTTCATCATGTGTATGTGTGTGTGTCTGATTTGTGCAATCACAGTCTATTCACAACATTTTACACACCATACCACTGTAGCCTAGCTGAAATGCAGAACATTGTATCGCGGTATTCAATCTCCTTATTCTACATCTCCGCCACACTCTACAACGAGTTCTCTTGGCATGTTCATTTCACTGCATGCTGGTCTGATGACGGCAGCTGGGAGAGAGAGGCGGCTATTAGAAAGGGCCCTGACTAGTGAAGCCATTAGGTAGAAATGGAGTCACAAAAGATGCACAAAACATGCACAAAACACAGTAGGGGATATTGTGGCAGACATTCTCATGTCGCACTTGTAGCTTGACTGGATCTCATGCTGTGTTTGGATGGCTTGTCAAATGCAAATCTCCCACAGCAGTGAATGTAGATACATGCACTACACCTGTACAGCTATGTCGTCATCAAAGCTAATTCATATCCAACATACAGTATGCAATACTGCACAACAGAATAGTAACACAATAACAGTAACATAAATAATCCATAACCTAAGGTAATAACAGGTTTTTAATATATAGAATCGTTTTCTGATACAGGAAAAACATCCAAAGTGTTTGTAAACAGACGGAAAACAGGTTTGTATTTGTGTTGTTCAGCTGAGAAACATAAAACTTGTTTCTCTTTATTTGTATATTTATCATTTACATGCTAGCTTCTGTGGTCAAAAAGTGACAGAAAAGTAAATAAACATAAAATTACATATACAAATATGATTCAAAGTTCAACAATTTGATCAGTGGAGATATTTCACCAGCATCCTTTTCTATCTCAATCACATACATCTTTGTTTTTGCTCCTAGCTATAATGCAAAGAGGCTAATGAGATGAGAGCATTTCATTTTGCCATGTTGTATACTGTATGTAAATTATCTAATCATTACTTTCCATAAAATTAAACTGTTTATTCTCTTTAAGAAGATGCTTAGTTTCATAATGAACTATCACGGTTCATATTTTTCCAATTGATATTCTGTTATTAACTGAGCATAATGCTAATACAAGATTATACTACATTCAGATTTAATGAAGACTGCGCAAGCATATACATTTAATTAACTGGTGCATTTACAATTTACTTTTCAATTTAATTAATTGTTTCTTGGAAATGGATATTTGGACTTATTAACAAACACTGCATGTGATATGATGATGGTCATTTCACAGTGTTGAAGTCTCTCCATGTGTTGATTATTTTATTAATGTTGTTGATTTTAATGTTAGAACATATTCATTTTAGTTTCAACTAAGAGCAGTCTCTTGTAAACCGGCAGTATTAATGTTCTACTACTACCATAACAACCACTAATGTTGTAACAATAATAACATGGAAAGCATGAGTCTAATACCAATCACACCAATTTAATCTAGCATTTTATGTGCAGTCTTAATGTAAACCATCCTATTTCGTGTGACTGTGTTTCTAAAGGTGCTATGAGAACATGGTGTTCAGTGATTGCTCGCGTAACTACCATGTCTAACTAATCACCTCTTCTCTCTCTTCCACATGCTCTCCCGTTGACTTTTCCACTTTCGCTCATTCTCCCCATCACTTAACGACCGCCCACTGCCTTGCCAGCGCTAATTGCAGACGGCCAGACCAGTTGAGAAGGGAAAAGTTGGAAAATCAGGGACAAACCCATTACTGCTTTATTGGAGGAGCTAAAGGAGTTATCCTTATTCCAATGGATCCAATCCGTGTCAATCACATTGGGAAAATTGGATTCCTGAATAAGGAAAATCCCATGAGGGAGGTTAGGCTGTCCATCTGGATCAGCAGAAGACACTTCTTCTTCTTCTCTTCCTCTCCTCTCCTCATGTGTCTTCCTTTCTCTCCACTGAGACACTGTGCTGGGCAAGGTTCTGTTCTCACTTTAGTGAACCAATAGGGCCATAATAAGTATTGATTAAGCTATTAGACAACATTACCCAGGCACTGGCAGAGACTGTGTTTAGAATCAGCACCTCAGGAGTCTGACACACACACACACACACACAGAGTTTTAAGAAGCTGATTGGTAGTGCGGCCGGGTTAGTTAGTTAGTGAGGAGACTAAACTACTATTCTCTTATCCATTTC
The DNA here is from genome assembly GCF_014851395.1 of Micropterus salmoides. NCBI lineage: Eukaryota > Metazoa > Chordata > Actinopteri > Centrarchiformes > Centrarchidae > Micropterus > Micropterus salmoides. Next base: position 37,333,475 of record NW_024040040.1, on the reverse strand, counting down.
CCTCTGTCTCCCTCTGTCCCATCTTCCACCTCTCTATCTAGCCCTGTAACTGAACTCCAATCAAGTGAGGACACAGTCCAGAATACATGGTGTTCCAATGAGATGGGTGTGAGTACAACACACACACACACACACACACACACACACACACACACACACACACACGTGAGGAATCAGATAAAAGAGGCTTGATTACAAAGGACAAGGTCATAGTGAGAAGTGACACAGGTTGGAGCCAAGCTATCAGAGTCAAGCATCACGCAAACACCTACAAGTACGTACAAACACACGCACAAACACACACACATACACACACACACACACAACAATAAGGCATAGAAAAGAGAGGTGTTCAGGGACCTTTGAATAAAGAAGACAATATTTAGATTCAGTCTAATAAGTGTGTATATGTGAGGTGGACAGAGGCTTTTATTGTGTGACTAATACACTTGACTTCAGCAGCGAAACTGAACAGTAGAATGGTAGAGAGGCAGACAAGCATTAGAATCAGCTGCCACCTAAACTCAACACCACCGTGTTTTGAATATCTTTTCTAAGAAGTCGCCTGATTGAGTGATTTCCAATACATTGTCAGGACAAATTACCTCCACTTAATAAGATCCTTGGTGGAAGCAGAGGACGGCCATTCAGAGAGAGGGAGAGGAAACGACAAGTATTAATTTGGGATTTTTCACAAACTGACACTCTAGTCTCCATCCTCAGGCCCTGGGGCTGTGTCACTTCTCACCCACACTCACACTAACACAAACACACACTCACACAAACACAACCCCCACCCCTTCTGGAGTCTCTCTCTGTCACTCCCCATCCCTCTGTTCCTCCCTCCTCCTTCCTCCTGATCATGGAAGAAATTCTGTGGCGTAGCAATTACCTAAGTCTTTTATCAGTCATTTCAAAGGAGGAAAATTAGAGCAATTGTGTCAGGATGGTCATATGGGCAGAAATTGCACACTTACTGGGTGCACTTACGCCTGTGACTCCGCTGCCTGCACTGATGGGGCCCATTGTTAGGGGATGGTGCCTTCGAGGCCGCTGATTGGGCCTGAGAGCAGATGCAACCCCACACCCTCTGCACCCCATCCAAACTCTCCCTCCCGGTCCACCTTAACAGACATCCCCCCTTCCCCCACCTCATCCACACTAACCAACCAAGCTTTTGTTCTGCAGCCCCCCTCCTTAATTGAATATAAATTACAGCAGTGCTTTGGTTGACACAGACTGTCATCAAAGTTAAGACGGAACCACTGTCTTCTTTGACAGATAATTCTTGTGACCCAACTCCACTTGTCCCGCCTCGTCCCACTCCTCCTCATCATCATCCACTTGCTGCTCAGCCCCTCACCATCCTGCCCAGTTTAGGAAGGTGATGAGTTTTAGTTGTATTATGAAAATACACCATTTGCTCCACAGTAGATGATACATAACCAATATAAAAAGGGTTTTATTTGTAATAGTTTCTGTAAACTGTGGAGCAAGTGTAGCTCTAACTACAGGAAGTTCACACATTTTGCATTTTCTAAATTTGATATCAAGAGCAAGAAGTTAATGTCCAGAAAATTTTTTGTTTTCCATATTCAGATAATGATGATAAAAATCAGTTCACACTATCAGCAACTGAGATGATGTGTTTTCTGGGAATTCATCTATTAAGCCATTGTTGGATTAGGCAACCCAATCCCTTCACAAATTGTCACCTGAATCCAGATCTTCAAGCCAAAAGCTACAGTAAATGGTGGTGAATTGCTTACTAAGTGACCACAGAACACAGGACTCCTGATTTAAACAGTAAATGCTAAGCATGCTGAAACACTTCGGCCCCTAACCCACCCCAGAAGATGGTAGGCCGCTCAGCTAACGAGTGAAGCCTCTATCGAATAGTAACACTGTCTGCTCGCAGGGATCTTTCCCTAAATGCTAACTAGATTCAGGCAGTGAATCCTAGCAGTAAATGCTAAGTCTATGGCTTAATCGTCGACTCTAGCCCCTTCGCACCGCAGGGAGCTGCCAGGCCTCTCTATTCCCACTCCACTGGCCACACATCTCCACTCAATCTGTCTTAGCATATTGATTTCCCAGCTGTCTCGTTGGTTCCTAACATAATTATGGCTGGCTGTGCTAGGGGCACAGGCGCAGGGCTAATACATTTACACCAAGCCCCATCAGCACGGGCTTATATTCATGTCATTGAGAGAGGCAGGAGATTGGATGCCCCTAAGAGGCAGATCTACTAAGAGAATTTGGGGGGCTTTGCTCTAATGAAAAAGGGAATTAGCTGGCTTGACCTCCGTCACATCGCAAGATCAATAGCAATGTCCATGAAAATATTCAGTGGAAAATAAAAAGAAAAAAAGAAAAATGATACTTCTGTTTACAAAGACGTGTGAATGCAAACTGTTTATTTGTGCTTATTATTTCACTTTTCTCCTTTATATAAGATGATAATGTGGACCTCTGACCAGAGCTTGTTGCTGTGTATGAAGCTCAAGTTGAACATTTTTAAATATGCTTACAGAAATATAAATGAGTGGGGGCTCCTTTAAATATATAGTTTATTTTTCTCACCCGCCACTTCAGTTCACAGAGAATATCAGTGGATCTTTACTCCTATAACCTCCTATAGTTTTTTTTATTTATTTTCTATTCCACACACAGGATAAGGCAGTAGAAAGGGGGAAATAAAACCTTAAGGAAGGGGAGAGAAAAGAAGGTCACAGTCTATCTGTTTTGCTGTGCCTAATTGTTGTCAGAAGCTGACCTAAAACGCAGAGACAGTATTTTTCAAAGTCAAGGATGAGGTAGAGGAGGGGTGGGCAATTCATCACGCTATCTCTCTTCCTCTTCCGCCCACCGTCCGGGACCAGTGAAGGTCTGCTAGTTATTTAATTCCATGGATCAGGCCCTTAATGGCAAACTCCAGCCCCATAAATTAGACATGTACTCGATTAGGATGTCTGGCTTAAGAAGCAGTCCTGGGTATGATACTGACATGTAAGGTCATCCAGGCGTTCTCAGATCTATGGGAATTAATGATCATTAGAGAAAAGACGGGGTGGGTAGAGTTGGAGTCTGTCAGCACCTTACAGGTTGTTGTAATAAATAGAGCTACATGAACATGCTGATCATACTGTGCTTGAGAACTTTATTTCATAATGTTAAAACAGATTACAATTGGCTTAAGTGCACACGTGAATCAAATTTGAACACTTAAATAATCAGTGGCACTGTGGGATGAACAAAAGTAGTCCAATTACTTCTTCAGAATTACACAAATAAATGTTTGGAAATAATAATACGGCATCTGTAGTTTATTTTTAACACGCAGGCTGTTATTGTAATCAAAATCATTAATTACCCTATACCTACACAAGGGATATGTGTGTACAGTACAGTCAGTTTGCAGCAAAATAAGATGCACAGTGTGGGTACATTGGGGCTGTCTGTGATGCATGGTGCCTGACTGGATAGACGGGCTTCTATTGTGTTCCTTGAAGCACATAAAATACATGTGACACATTTTAATGGCTGTAACTGGACTCACTTGGGCTAAATTATTTCATTGTATTCATAGTTTATTATTAGGGCCTCCATTTACCTTCACGCCATAGCAACAACTAGACTTCCAGGGTTCTCATATACAAACTGTACATGACTGAAGGAACAATGCAGTCAGCTCACTGGTGCCTCACTTCTAATTCTGTTTTATTTCTGAAAGCGACAGTAAGGTTTTTTTTTTTTCTTTGCCAAATTTCATGTATTTATTTATTTATTTATTTATCAATCTTTTATTTTTTTTTGTCTCGGTGGCATTTTGGACAGTGCCGAGCATTTGCTGACAGTTATTTTGGCTCCTGGCAGCGCAGACATTGACTGTCAACGGGACGTCTCCTTTCTTTTATTCATTTCTTCTTTCCTGAGAGAAGCTACTGAATGCAAGTCAGCCTTTTCTCCCTGGAGGGTGTGGGGTGGTTGGGTTGGGTGGTGGGGAGGACAGTTGGGGTGGGGGTGTTGGGGGCAAACAGGAGGGATGGTGGAAAAGGGCTGCGGGGAGGGGAGGTGATAAGACATGTCGGGAAGGTGTGGTGTGGTGGACCGTCTCTCTCGCTCGCTCTCTCTCTACTGTGTCTTTAGCTGTAAATTGTTTGTGTGTGTGTGTGTGTGTGTGTGTGTGTGTCGAGGGTTATTCAGGAGGACACTTCCCTGACCATCAGATCAGCCTCCATTCTGACATGCCTGCACTTCCCCAACCTGAAAACACAACCACAGGCTCAATGAATGTGTGTGTGCACTCATGTGTGTGTTTCTGAGACAACAAAATATACCTACTATATGTGTGAGTATAAAACAGTTACTATATATCTGTGCACACAAAAAAAATGTGTGCCAGAGCTTGAAACAAAATTATAAGTGCTTATGTAGCTGCCCGTGTGTCTGTTATCTGACCTGCGTAAGTGTATATTCTCGCCTGTGTGGGCATAATTGGGATGTTGCGTGTCAGGGGAACACCAGCAGTATTTTTTTTTTTTTATGAGCAAGCCAGCCAGTCAGCGACTATAATGGGTGTTTTTGCTTGATGAAAGCCTCAAAGCAGAGGTCCAGTGTCTGTTTTGATAAAGGGAATGTGCATGCCAGTGAGTGAACCCTGCATTGATGCTCGGATAAAACACATGATCAATAAAATAAACAGTACATCACCTCTATTAGTGACACAACACCAGGATCAAGGTATGTGGAAATGGAAGCAAAGGGCCTGGCAGCGCTGCAGAGGTTTCAGATTTTTAGGCAGAATTAGATGCTAGGGTGTGTATTGAAACGGTGTGATTACTGAACACAAAGTAACAGAGAGCCAGGGATTGCTGAAAAATATACCAGCAAATAACAAGCGTGCCACGCTGCAGCTGCTAGTAATAATGCCTGAAAACACATTTGTATTGATGATTTAGTGTCACAATTAGATACACAATTTGATTTGAAACAGGAAATAACATACCACGTTGATAGGTAACATTAATGGGCTGATTTGACAAAGTTGTCTACGTCTGCCAAAAACAGAAAGAAAGAAAAATGACTAAAGCCCAAACAACTTGGGCTTAATGCAGATACTAAAAGCCCTGAGAGTGGAGTTCCTCACTCAGCCAAATTGATTTCTGTTTACTCTCTTTCTGTTTACAAGGTGTGCAGATTAATTTGCAACATGCCCAAACACATCCACGGCTAAAACTCGTTCCCCCCTAAATCAAGGCAGCTTTTTCTGAGAGCAGCGGAGATGAAATAATGACAGCGATTAGATTACTATTCTTAAGGATCCATTAGTAAAAAATGACACCCAGGAAATCACACAATGCATTCTACCCTAATGCAATAAGGTGCCAATTATAACACTCATGTGGAATAAGTGGAATCCGCTCCCTCTGTTGGCTGAGGAGAACACAAATCATCATTACCGTGTATTTCTTAATGCTATCTGCAGTGAGAGGCATTAAGAACAGACTAATAAGTTTAGCCTTGCAAACAGAGTGCAGTTGCGTGCTCCATTTTCTCACTCCTTCCTCTTCTCATCTGGGTTTTGGACATGTCTACTTGTCATGTTGCTGTATCAGTGTTGTGTTTTCCAGCCTGTCCGTCCATCTGATTGTCCTTCCATTTGTCTTCTACTAGTCTACTGTCTCTCAAGGCCCAAATAGTTGTCACATAACAAACCCAGATATTAAGTGAGTCCATCTTTGGAAACTGGCCTTCAAGCATTTGCCTGTAACTGACTTCACTTTAGAGCATGCACTGTAAAAACTACACTTTTTTATCTCATCTCATCTTCTTCATCTGGTGCATCAGGCCAGTAGAGCTGTGCAAAATTTCAGTTTTTAAAGTTAAGCTGTATCTATTATCTTTAACCTCTCTAAAACCATGTACGCACAAACAAAACAAGTAAACAGAGCTGACCTAGGCAGCAAACATTCACCAAGCGTTTGGTCGCTTTAAGCTAACACTGATTTCAAGCCATCAGCTATAAGCTCGCAAAAAGCTGGCAAGTTAATAACATTGTCCGACTTTGCCACCAGTGGCCTGCTAGTAGGCTGTTAGCTGCTTGCCAGCCAGGAAGGGCATTAACTGCTAAAAGGGTTCCTGTTGGGCTAGAGACAACTTTTCCAAACTTCATCTCATTGGATGAAAAGACAAAAAGAAGGAAAGAGAGTTTGATGGCAGTAAGGCAAAGCCATGGGGAATCTCATACGATGATGAAAGCAAACTCTCGAAGAGCCACAAAACACCACACACCCCTCCATTACATCAAGGGGCAAGCAAAGAGAATTATAATAACACTGCCTTTTCTTTTTTAATTAATGAAGACTGTTATTTGGTAGCAAGCAGGGCAAGCTGTAAGGGATCTTGGATGATTGGCAAACATCAAACAGAAATGGTGTGTGTGTGTGTGTGTATGTGTGTGTGTGTGTATGAGTGTATCTAAGCCTGCGCGTACACATGTATGCAGGGCATGATTGTGTGAATATGATTGTGTTTGCCGCACATGTGTATGTGTGTGTACTTTTGCTGCCTGCTAGGCCAGCTTGTTGCCTTTAGTAAATATGCCCATCAGTGGTAAGCAGACTTTGGCGTTTGTCTTCTTGTGTGAGTGAAGCCTCTGCTTTTCTGCATTAACGATTGAAGGGGGGGAAATGAGGAGAGGAAAACATTATTCATACAACACATTATACAAGTTATGGAAACTTTGAGAACTTCCCCCGTTTCCACTGAAGGTGGTTTTAATAAGGTTCCATGGGAGTTGGTGCTTCAGGGTGTTGACTAACGGTATGTGTGTGTGTGTATACCATGCATGTGTGTGTGTGTGTTTGCGGGTACATGTGTGTATAACTCGTGTCTGAATGAGTGTGTTCAGTGGTTGGGGCGGCACGTGGTATGTATTACACATCAAAGAAAGGTCAGGCTCAAATACAGAGTCGGGCTAAAGGTTAGGGCACGGCTCTATATAGAACAGAGAGAAGGATGGGGCTTATCAAAGCTATCACTTGGAGAGAGACTGCTAGAGGTCACCAAACCCTTGACATGACGTACAGATCTAATGTCTTAGCCAAAGATCAATACGACTACACACAGACAAACCAGATAGGCTTAACATCAGTGTAGCCCCACAAGCTACTGAAACCAAGCCCTCACTCCCCCAACTCCAGTGGAAGAAAAGGGATGTGAAATGAAATGAAAAAAGACAAATAATCAATTAAACAAGAGCAGGGGAATGAATAAAAGAAAGGTTTCTTTGGATGCAAACGAGTGCTGGGAAAAGTGTTTCTTCACAATTTTGAAAATTTGATGGTGATTTTTGGGCGTGCATGCAAGATGTATTCAGAGCATCAGATGGAATAATGCAATGAATAATGCAGATCAGAGGTGTTGAGAGATCATTGCAGTGGATTAATATGCATCAATTTTGAGCTTGAAGCTGATAGACAGATGGATAGAAAGACAGAAATATAGACACATAGATAGGCCGATATATAATTGATCGATTGATTGATGAAACCTTTATTTACACATTCTTTCGCGTGCACTCAGTGCCTAATCAGTTGACTTTCACTGTGCTTGTCTCAGGGCTCTACAAAAGTGAATTACCTCCAGTGACAGTTAAAATGGCTATGGCCTAAAAAAAAGAGAGGAGGCATCATCCTTCTTCCTTGTGACTTCTATTCGCCTCTGCGTTCCTGAAAGTGACAGGACGCAGTGTGTTTTTGCTTACTCATCAATATTTCAGTGCACTACACATGGAATGCTCCAGTGACTTTGAATACAGGGCCCGTGCGTACACCTCTTCTCTCTTCCTTAGTGATATGACATCAAGTAATGCGCAGTGAAAGTTGAAAAACCAGTACATCAAGGCCCCCCCCCCCCATCCTTGCCTAATGAAATCTGTGAGAGAATTGCTGGAAGTCATTGGAGCCTTTATAAAATCAAGCGCAAGGAAACACAGACGAAATATAGGATGTGTAAAGAGGATTGGTATGGAAGGTAGCAGTTCTAGAGAGGCTAAAGGTTAAGCATTTGTCATGGAGGATCTGTATTGCATGCATACGCTCCTATACACACAGAAAGACACAGAGGTATTTGTTTATGCAAACCTACAGAGAGTTACTCCAGTATACACTTTTTTTATTAAAAACACCATCTCAGAAGAGATCCACCGCCTTTAAAAATTTCTGTCACTGTGTGCATGACAATTTAAGTTTATGGAGTAAAAAAACTAATAAGGGTTGCTTTAGTGATGGCTGTTCTGTGTGTGTGTGTGTGTGTGTGTTTGTGTGTGCGCGTGTTTTTTTAAGTGCACATGAGTGCGAAAGCATACGTGTGTGCTAATGACCATATGCATGTGCGTCCAACAAGAGTGTGCTCTTGCGTGTGTCATTTGAAGCATAGAGTCCATTTATCAAGGACAAAAGGGCCCCAAAGTGTCAGAGACTAATGGACGTGGCCCCATCCTCTCTCTCCCCCCGTTGTGATCATCCTCAGAAATTAATTAGAAATAACGAATGGACGGTCTTTTTTCACTCCACTCTCATTTATTACAATGGTAATTGCTCTTCCCTCATTGTAGGTTAAGTCTTTAAACACTGTCTTACATCAAGACATGCTCATCCTTGCCATCTATAATTCATGATATACTTTGCACCAAGCAAAGCTGTTAAATATTTAGTGAATCATTGCCTTAAACTTAATCACCCTCTGATAAATGCATGTGTTTTCCCCCTCACTCTGCCCCTCTTACTTTCTGCTCCCCAATCAGGAGGATACACACTCCAACTAGTTGTATAATCTATTTTTAATTTCACCATAGGAAATTAACATAATACAACTTAACATAACGTATTAATTACAGTACATTGTTAAGTGCTACATTATGTTTCTGTGAAACAAGCAATTATCATTGTACTTCATGAAGTATTAAATCTAATCCATATTTAAAGAATGCTTAAACATTAATTTGCAAGACTTGCTGCTAATGTCTTTTCTCATCAAACTCAATTTTCCCACAACTGTTAACTAGCACCAACTCTGAAGAGTTTGCACTCTATCCTGTTTTCCACTGGCTTCCTGTTAAGCCTGAGAGAGCTTTTATATGCCAGTCTTTACTTTTTGTGTAACATTGGTGTCAAAAATGTGATGGTATGAAAACCAACCTGTTTATATTTTCTTGTCACTGAGAAACCTGCAGTGCATCTTAATAGATAAATAATATCTTTCACTTCCCGCTTTTTCCATTAAGGTGGATCCTTATGCAAAACAAGGGTTACCAAAGATACAGTAGGTCAATCGTCCAAACCCTAACTACTTCATAAAAGGTAACACTGCTCATATTTTGACAAAACATCTTAAGTTTTGTCTAGAGCTGCAATGATTAGTTGACAGAAAATCTATCTGCAACAACAATAAAATTTCAAGTTTCCACTGAATTGTAAGGATTTTGCTGCTTTTATTTGTCTGATTTGACGGTGAACTGAAGCTTTTGACTGTTGGTTGAAAAAAGAAATCACCTTTGGGCACTTTTTACCGTTTTCTGACATTATATAGAACGATTAATTAAGAAATCAAGTTATCAAATTTATTGTCAGATTAATCCATAATGATTTATGATTTATGATTTGCAACCCTAGTTTTGTGTTTCTTTTACTATTCTATCTTCTATTTTGTGTGGCGAGCTATTCTATGTGAGGTTAGCTCACTTGTTTTTTGAGTCGTCATCTCCTGCAGTGTTCTTTGTTTTTAAAATGACTGCTGTGTGTTTCTCCTACATGGCAAACAGACTGTCTAAATCCAGTTTTTTGTTTGTTGCATATAAATAAAGTGTATTATTACTGTTTTATACTTTGGCTCTTTAAAACCCAATAAATGGATCACTCAATCAAATGTTAGCCAGCTCTTGAGTGCAGTAACATTTTCTGAAATAGTTCACTAGAGATCAGCATCCCCTTCCACTTTCCTGTCACAGAGTAGAGAAATTGCGAAATAAAACTCATTTTTGAATGTCTGAGCAGCTTTGCTGTACCGCTCAGGCTCTGTAGTGCAGTTACATTTCTCACTTCCTATTTTGACTTCGTGATTTACATCCTGACTGCCTGTCATTGGTGGCAGAGGTAATAGGCGGGTACTATAAACAGCCTTTCACATTATCATAAAATCACAGATGTAAATACATACACATTCTTTCAACGCTGCCTCCCTTCTCTCAAAAGACAAGAGTACATCTTTAGATTCTAAACACCCTCCTCTCTTCTTGTCTTTGCTCCCTCCTTCCACTTCTCTCTTTCTCCCACTCTGAGGCACTCCATCTTCCTGATGTTTAATTCATCACACTTTTCCATCATCCTTCCACCTCTCTCGGCGGCTCTGTCAGGTAACAAACAATGAGTTTTTGATGTGAATAATTTAATGCATGTACTGCAAATGCCGGCGCTCGGCATTACCCATGCTGCACACTCGGCTGTCATTAAGACACCTGATTTCCCCCAAGATTCCTCTCCCCGCCTCGTAGATGAAAAGGTAACACACATGTCGAAATTTCTCCCCCTTTACATCTGGGGAGGAAGACTATATTTTTAGACAGGCTAAATGAGACAATGACAGTGGTAAGCAGTGAGAAGAGAGGAGGGGGAGAAAGACAGACAGAAAGAAAGCAAAGGTGAGAAAAAAAACGAAGGGGAGGGGTGGAGGGAGAGAAGGACTGTTTCCTTGTACATATTTTTCTTTTTCTCTCACCCGATGTCGCAGCATCAAACGCTAACCCTGCTTTCAAAAGCAGGCGGAAGCATTGATTCAATATTTTCTCCCCCGTGTTGCTGTGATCCTGAAACTGCTCTCTGGCTAGATCTAGACACACGGAGGGAAAATGACGGTGGCAACATCAAACGCAAACGTGTTGCAGATAATAACGCAGCCTCCTCTCTCTTTCTCTCCTGTTTTTACGCCCTCCTTACCGGCCCTCCCTCCCTCTTCCCTGAACTCCCTAGACATGATACATGCCACGAGCTCCATGCATATGTTGTGGTGACACCAAATGCCAAACAATTAATGGCTCAGCTCCTCCTCGCTTTTTTGGTAATGGGAGTGTATTCATCTCCAGGATCATATCTGTAAGACTTATCTTTCTTTAAGCGAGAGAATCGAAGGGGGAGAAAGACCGAGAGAGCAGTGGTGGCAGTAGCATAGGAGCAGCAGTATTATTTGAATTACAGCAGCAGGGCCAGTACAGACTCATCTATCCTATTCAGTCCTCTCCCTGGCCATTCTGCAGACAGACAATCAGCGCACACTGGGACTGGCGAATGAGGATCACCTCCACTGGCAGCAGGGTCCTCCGTTTCATTAAAAAGGATTTAAAAAAAGGTGGAGGGATGGGTGGGTGAAGAGAAGGGGAGGGACGTGAAGGAGAAAAGGAGGAGGATGGAAGGGGGGTGGGTGACAGTGACGGAGATCTGGGAAGATATGAAGGCAAAGGGCAGTGGGTTTTAAAAATATGAAGGACAAGGATGGAGAGCGGGATGGATTCAGAAGGAAAAGAGGGAAAGGGAAGAGCAATGAGGGAGATCTGGTCAGATATGAAGGCACAGGGCAATATGAATATTACGCTGTGTGGCTCTGTGATGTGGAAAGGAGGGAAAGAAAGGAAATAAAGAGGGTGTGATGCAGTGAAGGTGGGTATGGTATTAATAAGCCATTGTGGGGATAATTGAGGAATGGGGGGGGGGGCTCTGAAAGGCTTTTTAAAACCAACTCTCCCTGCAATCTTTGATTCACTTTCATCACCTCCAGTGTGGCCACGTTGATTGTGTGAAATCGGCAGGAGGGCCTTCAATTATTGTATCTCGTCTGTGGTCTTCATGCACAGACACACATAGGGAGACTGAAACACACACACACACACACACACACACACAAGAAGGCGATAGCTGTCATGCACATTTGAAAAATACATACTCTGGAACAATGTAAATGTACACTCTCCTCTTTCTTACACACACGTGCACACGCGCACACACACACACACACACATATTATGAAGATCCCTTGATTTTATCCAAATGACTGGGGAGAAGGAGAGAAGGGAGAGCAGATACACAATAGATAGAAGAAAGACAGCAGAGACTGAGAAGAGTGTTGATTATTCTCTTTGTCTATTTTGTCATTAGCAGATGGGAGCTCAATAATGTAGTGGGTACTTAATGGCGGTCATACAATGGAAAATGAGTGAGAATCCTATACATAATGACAGTGAATGGATTGGAGACATGTGTGAGCATGTGTGCAGAGTATTCTATGGACACAAAGGGCACGCAAATACATGCATAAGCACCAGAATTGGCAAGAAAAGCAGAATAAGAGAAATGCATTCGCGTTTGTGAAAGCATGCATGCATACATGTATAGCGTGTGTGTTAGGGAAGCCACGGGTGCCGATTAATACATTTTGGCGTTACTGATTACACATGACATTTTACAAGAAAAGATACTTGTCGATGACTCTCAATATCTGTAGCGCTGAAAGGTGTTTGTGTAGATTAGAGGTGGCAAGTTGACATACATTACTCAACTATAACTGACCACATGTGATCTAATGTTAACCTGACTTTATGAATAGTTTCATCATCATGAGCGTATTATACATCTACCTAAGTAGTGTCAGGTAGGGGTGGTTGTGGCTCAGGAGGGAGAGCTGGTCGTCAACTTATCAGAAGGTCGGTGGTTTGATGCCGTCGGTATGTAATGTGTGTGAATGATTAGTTTCTGTGTCTGATTGAGCAGTTGGCCTTGAATGGCAGCCACTGCCACCAGTGTATGAATGAGTGGAATGGGGTGAATGTGACAGGTAGTGTAAAGCATTTTACATGGTCGGAAGTCTAGGAAGGCACTTTCTAAGTACAGTCCATTTACCATCTAGGCGACAACATGGGTGTAATTGGTTGTAATTAGCGTGGCATTAATCAGCATACGCCAATGAACACAAGTAGCTTGTGCCAAGCAAATGAAGCTGCATTTGAAACATCCACTCTGAACTAAAGCTGCAGTGCATGCAGAGGTCATTCTCGTCTAATACGCAACGCTATGACAACGTAGCTGAGCAAGCTTTCATGTCCTGCTGGCGTTGTGGAGGCAGTGTAAGCTAGTCAATTTTAACAGGCTGGGTGTTTCTTTACAAATGCATCTCAAATAAAGAAACTGTCAGAAGAGTGAATGATGAATGAAAGGGTGATTTGCTGCCTTTTCATCTTGAATAGTTAATGTTAGCTAGCTATAGACTGTCGCACAAAGGCTACCGGCAACTTTTAAGGTGGAATGCCTTTCTGCATGTTACTCAATGCATGAGTTGACGTGAATCAAACAACACACCTCACTACCAATAGGACAACTTTAACCTCTCTTGCATGGTATACACTAAACTGCTGCTGCTGCTGTACGGAGACATTTTTAGTTTATAATTGTAGTTACTTAGACTAAGTATTGATAACAGCTTAGTAATTTAAAAATGAGAGTTTTTGAATTTAATGAATGACTGATATGCGAAAATGAACTAAATGGGTATTTTTCCTATTTGAAAAAAAAGCAATACGACGATGGGTAAGTAATCGTTGTATGCCCTAACACCGTGTAACACCGGTAACACCAACTGCTGCGGCAAGTCTAGTGTGTGTATGTGAATATTAAGTGTTAGGAAGAGCAAGTGTGACTTTTACATTCTACTCTAACTGCCTGAAACACAAATATGGAGGACCACTGTGGTAATTGCATCAATCCCTGTCTGTGTCTTTCCATGTCATTCTCTGTCTTCCATTCATCTTATCTATTGCTTATAAACAAATAAATTTGTCATGAAAGACTCAGAATACATCATTCATACCCGCACATACATGCAGATACACACACAGCTTTCACTGAATATAGACTCATTCTAGGTCATGGACGGCTCTAAGCCCTCTTTAAACCAAGCCTTTATTTCCCCTGTTGCTCACTGGGTGTGTGTGTGTGTGTGTTGCTGTTAGTGTGAGTACATGTATGTGTAGATTCCTGTGTATGCATATGGTGAATGTAACTGGATGTTTGTGAGTGCTTTTATGAATGTTGGCGTGTTGGTTTCTTCATCTTAATTAAAAGTGAGGTTCCACTGAGTCCCAGTCACAGAGCAGCCACTGGGAATATTTCTAATTATTTCCTACCTTTCACATCCCGTTCACTCTTCTATGTGTGATTAGTGACAGCGACCGTAGATCAACTGACAATGGGGTGTGTATTTGCACACAATTACAGTTTTTCCAAGTTGACAGAAATCACTCCTGCTGCAAGACATGCACGTTTGTAGACTTTACGTCAAATGCAGGAAAGCAGGAAGTCAATGTTGAACTTTCTTTTATTGCATACAGTTCTCTTACTTTAGTATTTTCTTGAAAACAAATGCAAATATCAAAACCACAAATCCCCAAATTTCCTACCAGACTGTAACTTTAAACAAACACTGTAACAGACATATATGCTCATACAGGATATACATACACACAGCACAAAAACACCTACAGGTATGCATGCTATACAAATCACCCCATATATTTTTAATATACACCAGAGGAGTACAAAGCAGTAATAGCCTGTCTGCTTGCCTTGCGTGATTTAGTGAGCAGCATATTAAAAACCAAAGCTATTCATTAATATGTAAACTAGTGTGCTGTCATTAATATGGGGTTGGGGTCGAGGGACCAGGGTGCAGAGGGGGAGCTGCGGGGGCAATGGAGTCAAGGCTGCCAAGCCTCTGCTTGATTGAGTTCAGCAGAACCATTTGATAAGTGTGTATGTGTGTGTGCATTTCTGTATGTGTGAATGGTTGTGCATGTCTTGTTTGCTATAAGAGCGTTTGTTTGAGCATTGCCGCGCATGTACGTGTCTATGTGTGTGTCTGCATTTGCATGCGTCCTTGTGCGTGTGCTTTTGCGAGGTCTCCAGGTCCCCAGGGTGATTAAAGAGAATAAATATGCTTGATTACAAATGTCCTACCTCCCCATCAACTCCCCTAATGTATGCAGTTTAATTGAGCGTCACGAGTAAAGTATGAGTTATGGAATGAACAGACAGGCCAATATCTCAGAAAGGCAGAGAGGGGGATGGGTAGGCAACAGACACAGAGAGAGAGAAAGGGAGAGAGACTAATATCCATTTGAAAAAAAGTGACAGCTAATCTTACAAAATGCTGGTATCTAAATTAAACACATTACGCAATATTGCCAGAGTAATCAGTAATATCAACACCTATACACATCCATTCATACTAAACAGTTTATTTACGAGGGAGTAAACATTTTCGTTTCTTAAATAGTCTCACATATTATGAATTTTCCAAGATCCAAACACTGCTTTTTGAAAGCAAACCGTTTTAACAGTCATCATTGTGTAATTTTTACATTTACTGCCCAGTGGCTATCCAGTGAGATCCCTTGTCAATCAAATGGTTGAGTAGGCCAATTTTCCATTTCTTAGGATTTCCTGTTGATTAAGTACGGGTGTCTGTCCTTCTATTTTCATTTTTCTCACTTAGCTATTACTGTTCATTCTAACTACCCATTTCTTCCCATTAGCTCCAAATATCTCTGCAATTACTACCTCTGCATCACTTCCTTTGTGCTAAAGGAGTTATCCTGAAAAAGACTGAGCTGAATCACTTGCGACCAAATGCATACAGCTTTGTGTAAATTCATGACTGAAATTATATGTCTGTACTCTGCGTCAGATTTATTTTTTAAAAAAGGTCTCAAACCATGATTTACATGCCCAAAGTTAGTCATAAATCGACACAGACACCCTTAATGGACTCTTTGATATCTAAAAACACGTGTAAGAGTGATCTGAGGTTTACAACAGATAAGGTGGGACATCCAAAAAATTATAAACAGTTGACGTTTACATGTTTTTTACTCATCTGTCCCAAAGTGTCTAAAAGAGCAAATCAAAAAACTTTCTTAAAGCTAGCTATAGGGTCAATCAACATTCTGTCAGCCAAAGAAGGTAGCCAAGTGGATTTTCACATCTTTAACCAGATCCCTAATAGCAGGAAAATTATGCACAAGGAATCTGTGTTGCTATTCTTTTATTTCTCTTTCACCTCTAACTCACACTTAACAAACCCACACACATGCACACACTCGCTCTGGCCCTGGCCCCTAGCTAGGTTTGGTCTAATTGGCTTATTGTCTTGAGGAGCCAGTGACAGAGGAGCCGGTAGGAGGCAGACTTTTATCTGAGGTTATTGAGAGAGATAGCTAATTTCCCCGTGTTTCCCCTGTCCGGGCCTCAGTGCTGCACACACACAGAAAGCCCTCTCTGGAGGGATCATTAAGAGTCTGGCATTCTCTCTCTCTGGCGTGCTCTCGCTCTCTTCCTTACTTACACACACACATGCACACACACACACACACACACTTTCTCTCTCTAGGTCAACAACCAAACACACACTTCTAACCTTCAGTGGAAGGCGAGACATGGCTGGTAAGGACCAGGAATGGCCCGACCATGGTTAGAATGCGCTGTTCTACTCATCAACCCACTCAGACAAAAACAAGCATATGTGTGTGCACACCCTTCCATGCATTTACAGACACACACGCACGCACGCGCATGCACACACACACACACACACACACACACACACACACAAAGACATATATAAAGCCACAACTCACTCAACTGAAAGCTCACGTGTGCACAGCACCACAAACACATACACAGGTCTGCACTCACATAGTAATACTCAAATCATTCATATATTGAAGCACTTGCAGCCTAAATCATTAAATTGTTTGGGTGTCTACTGGATGCTCAGATGGATCTTCATTTTCTATTCCATGAAAATAATAAAATAACAGTGCAACAGAGTATATGCCTTTGAGTATCCAGATAATGCCTACACACAGCATACAGCAGATCCTCTAGGGCCATTCAGTTACTGTATACAGCTCCTGTCTAACTAAGCATGTTGAAACTGCTGTAAGGCTTGAAGATAGATCCTGGACAGGTCTACCACACACATAGCATAGATTCATACCTACAGGTGTTTTCATGTGGATGTCTGGGCTTTTTGAGGAAACCCTGAGAAAACCATGATGGTCAGGTCAGGTTTGAAATAAGAGCTTTGCTTTGAGGATAACTCAACCACTATGGCACACTCTTACAAGATTTTTACATGACCATCATAAAACAAAAATGCAAAACAGACTTTTTGTTCATTTACAACAAAATGCATGGGTTGGATGGGAATCCCCATGGCCCTAAGAAGGTATAGAAAATGAATGGATGCACACGACTAAATTAATGTTTAAATACGCAACCCCCTGGCATGTTTTCTACACTATACTATAGACTAATAAACCTAGAACACGTAAAGTATCCGCCCTAAGCTTGTGCTGAAAAAGCTTTATCTTGGATTATGAACTTTGTCTGTGTCTGCAAGTGCATGTCACAGAATGAGAACAGGTTCCCTGGTTCGGGAGGAGAATGACAGTTGGGAGTGGGGGGTTGAAAGGTTAGACGGTTGTAGGGCCAACCGGCCAGTTGAAGTGTGGGGGTGGTGTTTGCTTCACAGGCCATAAAAGCCGGCAACTCCTATGGGGATTGAGGAGTAGGACTACGCCCTAGGAGAAAAGGGGTACTACTAATTTACGAGCCCCTCTGCTCCTTGGTCAACAAAAATAAAACAGCTGGGGTAATTACTAATTCATTATTAACAGGCCACATTATTTATGAGCAGCAAGAAGAGGTGCTACAGGCACGTGGTTTCTTTGGTATCCCGACCTGACCAGAGCTGGGATGATGTGGTGAAGACCCAGCCTGAGGCGCTCCTACTGCCTCTCCTGCCCGGGCCTGATGCACTGTCTCCTGAGTGCAGGGCAAAAAGGGCTTCAGGGCGGATGTCTAGAGCTGGAGAAAGTAGTTCACCACTTCTCTGTGACCAGCATCTATACGAGTTCCTATGATAAGAGAAATACAGATGCCCAAACTGATGGTATACGGTACAATTTAGCCCAGCCTTGTGAGTGTGCGTGTGTGTGTGTGTGTGTGTACGCATGCATGTGACCTTGCATGCATACAACCATGCATGTATTAAGACATGTATTGATTCTCTCAACACCTCCAAAGGCAAACCAGCAATACACACATATAAAGCACACATCATTTATTTTCTTCCAAAGCAGCTACAGTGACCAAACAGACCAAGAAATCAGTGAACATAAAAATAAGGTATCTGGCATGCATCAATAGTCATTGAATCACCGGGGTTTTTTTTGCCCTCAATGGCACATTTCGAACGGGCCTGATGCTAGTCAGAGAATCAATCTTAACTGTGGTTTCTCTTAAACGCAGCCACATACTGTCACATTCTACAGAATTACGGAAAACCTCTCAACAGCAGAAATTCTAATAGCTCTCGATATGATGAGAATACTGGTATTTTTAGGCATTTGATCCATCCTGAAGTTCATGGATTTAAAAGCTTTTGTGTTATGGCTGTGAAATGATACATTTGCAGGCCTGCTTAAAACTCAATTTAACCGTAGCTGCAGCATTGCCATAATGGCTACCCTCTATTTCCAGAGCTCTCCCAATCAATAACAAATTGCTGAAAGCACAAATGATTCCATTTTCTGCTAGGGGGAAACGAGAATGATGAGAAAATAGGTGAAATTGATATGTGAGGGAATATTATCAATGCTCTAAATGTCAGCAGGATGAGGTACTATGACCTTTCAGGGCCGAGGGTGAAAATAACACAAAGATAAACCCTAAAATGCAGACAAACAATCATTCTAATGCAACAAATGTGAAGCCTGCTAGCGATTATTCTTTGGTAGCAATGGATGACTATCAAACATGATTGCGATCAAAGAAGATATCTGGTGTAAATGAGGTGTTTCCTTGATCCTGTTGATTCAGGTCCATCTAAACCATCATTACTTATAGGCCCGATAGTTGGTATCTGTGTTGGTCTGTTTACAATCAGAGCCTGTGATGTGGGCTCCAATGTTTTTGCACACGACAGGAACTACATGGTAAGAGGTGTTGTTTACCTTGATGACAAGTTGGAAGTTGAAGTTAGCTCAAACTACATTAAGGGCCTCGTGCCAGCACTTTTCTTTCTAAGCAGCAGCCTAAGAAACCACTGCTGCAACCTTTCCCTTGCTCTTTTACATGTAAGACTGATGTCCTGATTAAAAATGTCCAAACCTTAGTGTAGACCACTTTTTATAGAACAAGGAAGCAGCAGCAGAAGGTGTTAGTTTGCCCTCAGAGATTTGTTAACAATATCAGACTTCTTAACTCTTAGAACATGGCAAAAAAAGACTTCTATTGTTGGATATATTTAATGTTGCCTTCTTTTTAGCTAAACACATCACCCATGTTGCACCAATCACATCACGGTGATTACACAGCTCAGTTGAGTGTACAGACAACCACCCTCCACCCATCTATCTGTAGCCATGAGTGGAAATACACCACACGTGACACCATACTGACACAGCAACGGTGATATTTTCAGAAGAGGGGCATTACACTAGTGGTTGTTACAAGCAGTCGACTAACAGAAGAGATCAATCGGTTCATCCAAGGAGGTCTCCCCAAAAAAATGAGGGAAAATTTATTACCACTACTTTTCTACTTCTTTACTTTATGCACAGGGATCTCAATTGAATTCTATTCAGCTTTATTGGCATAAATTTCAAACAACAATATTGCCAAAGCTGCAAATAAATAACAAAAGAACAATTCATTTCATAAAGTTTAAAATAAAGTAAAGATCTCTTTTGTTCATACTTTTAATCCTCCACCATACTTCCTCCACCATACTACCTCACCTACAGCATACAGATACAGTGAGTCCGCAGCAAAATAACACCACACCCATATGCACATCCACTTACTGGCAAAGGAACAGCCTTTTTTCAAGGTAAAGTAACACAGTTTTCTATTCAATAGACACAAAGCACACATGGTCTTTACTTCCCACAGATAATAAAACGTTTCTATATTTATATAGCAGTACAATGAAAACACATACAATGTGAGCTTTATGTAAACATATGTAGCCCTCCAACCTTTTGATTGAATAGTTATTATTCTGTGTGTAAGTGTGTATTGTGTGTTTGTATATGTATGTTTTAGATCAATGGTCTTGGCTTTGAAGGGAATATACAAATGGGTGCCTATGGGTGCCTAGTTCAAAGGTCATGTGTACTGCGGGCTCTGCATTTTTTACTTGCAAGGGCAAGTTTATATGGAGAGACTCACTTCATCCATAGAATATCTGGCATGTTTGTTTGGAACTGTAAACACCATCAAAAAATCGTAATCAGACAGCAATTTGCATACGGGACATCTCTAAGATAGAGTTTTTTTTAAGTGAAATGATTCTCTTCAGTGTTTCCCCTAGGGTGACAGCTTTAGGGGTGGGCTATGGGTCACCGGGTATAACTGTCATGGTTCACAGTTTTGCTAGTCACCATCATAAGCTTAAGCCTATGACATTTATCCTGCAGAAAAAAATATTGTAGCTGCTTGGGTAGTTTCCCTCTACTCATAGCTTATTAAATTACATATTATTATAACTTCATATAACTTAAGTGAGTGCATCTCTTGAAAGAACACCGTGGTTGAATTTCAGCATGGTTGACGCGAGTAACGTTCACCTGTCTTCTGCTCTACTCCCGTAAATGACAGCTAAACACTGAGCCAAAATGAAACAAGCGCACACAAATGAGGTACTGTAAATAACATTAATAAAACACACAACAGTGGAAATACTGCCCAATACGCACTTTGGCTGCATTCCATGCTGGTCTATCACGGTCACTAGAGAAAATAGTATCTGCTTTTTCCCCAGTACAGTGACAATGTTACTATGGCACACAACCGAAATTACTTTAAATAGCGCTTTTATTGACAGCAAATGCTAATTTTGCTCTTAGAGATTCAAGATCAGTAGCTTAAAAACTTGTACTCATGTTCAAAAGAAATTACAAGTTCCCACAACTTATTATTTGCAAATGCAGCGTACAGAGGTTAAAAAAAGAGCAGAAAGATTAACTGCAAGTAGAATATCGGGTGCATTCAAAAGCATTTTAGCTTAAAGTAAATTCAAGAATGAGAACAAGACATCTACAATAATTACAGGAAAATCATTTAATCACTGGATGGGCTTTGATTCCAGAGTTGAAGAGCATATTTTTCTTTGTCAGAAAGAAATGAATGAGTTTTTTCTATGTGCTAGTTACAGAAGGTATACTTCTGAGGCCAGCTCTTGGTTTGCATACACAAAAAGATTCGCAACAATCCAACTCATTAGCACTTATACTGGCTTCTTTAAAAGGAACAATACTTGGCTTCTGAGTCATTCACTTTTCTGTCATTCACTCGCCTGGACAAAGATCATCCTCCAAAATCCGCTCCAATGAGTCAGTATCATCATTTCTGTCTTTACATGATTGTCTCCTCGCACAGAACAAAGCCACGGTGTACTAATTTCTCATAAGCAACAAAATAGAGCAATGTGTATGGTCCTCATCACGGTCAGTGCTCAGTAAAATCAATAATGACAGGGCACATAAAGCTCAGCCAAGGCCCTCTGAAACCTCGTTAGTTTAAATACCTCCAGGAGATATGTGCTAATAAATGAGAATAAAATTAACAGCGCCCACTCTGACTCCATTGGACTCTGATCTGACCATTGCAAGGACATACCCTGCAGTGTTTGAAACTATGCTGGTTAATTATATTTTCTAGTGTGCGCGCCAGAACAAAATTAGAAGCATGCTAAACTTAACAAGCCTAACCTGACTTTGTTTTTTGTCTTCTCTGCCTCTCGCTTTGGGTTAAAAAATTAATAAATCATGCAACCTTTGAACTTCCCCATGAGTTCCTGGAGGCTAGTGGTGAGGGGATGAGTGTGTGATCGAGTTTTGGAAAGTGTGCACCAGAGATGGGGACTCGAGTTTGAGACTCGGACTCAAATCCGACTTAAGTCGCACACACAGCGACTTCAGACTCAACTTGAGACTCGTCCCTGTTTATTTTTAGGAAATGCCTGATGAGCTTGCTGTTATTCTCCTCCCTCCATTATCTATAACCTGCCTGCGCGTGGCCACACGTGAGAGAGGATAATAAACAGCGGCAGCTGCTGTGCCATTCATAAACTTTGGCTTGAAAATTTCATACAACAAGGCCCAAACAAAGAAGCGCTGAACGCAAAATAGGTTAGTAACCTGATGTTTAGCTTAGCAATGGCCATCTAATGTTAGCTTGCTTCTTGCTGTAGCTAAGACCTACCGGAGGTTAACTCCGACTTTCGTTCGTTATGAAAAGATAAATGAGCGTTTGTTTACATGACAAACTTGTGGTAGTTTATTAACGTAATCATTTACGTCCTGCTGGCTGCCATCACGTTAATTATTTACGTTGGCTGCAAACAGGTAACAGGTTTATTGTTGATCATGCGACGTTATTCATAACGTTACACTGGTTTGTAAGTCTGGGGGGGTGTTGACTTACAGTAGGCTAATTAATAAGCTGTCATTAATTGCATTGCAAATTACACGGTTCTGCTCTGTAAGTGAAAAAAAGGTTACAGTTACAGAATTCCCTATAGCTATGCATGCTGTATACGACAGCATGTGTTATTTTGCATGAGAATATGTGTGAGAGATGCTTTATTTCTGTATTTTGTGTTGTCTTGTAAAGCTGCAGAACGGACAGAGTCCAAAACAAATTTCCCTTCAGGGACAATAAAGTATATCTTATCTTATCTATCTTATGCAGTTTTATAAGCACCCTGGATTGAACGCAGCAGATGATACAACATTCATTATTACCATGAGTAACTTGAGACTTGACTTGGACTCTAACTCAAAGACTTGTGTGCATATCTGGTGTGCATATGACATATGAGATATGGAAACAGCCTATTGGATAACAAGGCTGAGGGCGCAACATGCATTAATTTTGTGTGGCTATCACTTTGTTGTGAGCTTCAAAAATGACAGGTGTACAAAATGTAATTTCAATCAATCACTGTTTTCACAAATGATGGTAATTATCTGGAGTAGATTTTTGATACATGCAAATAAGCTTAAAACCAAATATAATAATAATACAAAATACAGCTAAAAAAAACGCTTGCTAGACTCCTCACATCTCATACATTAGGAAGTTCTCAAGACAAGTGCCTGTGTTAAAGTTGTACAAAACACAATTTGCATTCTGTATTGGAGGAGATATTATTTACATTCCCTGTTCATTCATCAGTCAAACAACTGTGCAAACTCAGCTTTTAAACATTACGTGGCAAATTCTGACTGCATCTGAATTATACCATAGAAGATAACAGTGAACGCAGTGTTTTTCTTATTTTCCTGTACTTTAAAGCCATGTACTGTAGATCAGCCTTCTGTCATGAGATTATTATGTTTCACATTCTTAAGTTGGAAAAAAACAAAATATGAAGATAATGACGATGACCGTAAACTGAACAACAAACAAATCACAAATATCGGTGTGTCTTTTTGACCCTTGCTGTAGAAACACACTGAGTGAGACAGACAAATGCACACACATACACACACACACACACACACACACACACAAAGACCTTAGGACACCTTGACATCATCATGTGCTGCCATGGTGATAGGCTGTGTCTGAGTTGTGCTACGGTCAGACAGTTCATCACTGTAAGAGCACTTAGTCTTTGTATGCATGCTGTGTGTGTGTGTGTGTGTGTGTGTGTGTGTGTGTGTGTGTGTGTGTGTGTGTGTGTGTGTGTGTGTGTGTGTCAGAGCCAGCCAGTTGTACTCAAACCACAGAGACAAAACACTGAAGATTAAAAAAAAAAGGGAACATTGAGATTTCTTGTTATTGTTTTTTTTAGAGATTTAAAATAATGTTACAGTACAAAATATCAGTCAAGATTATTATTGAACAAGAAATGCATTTTAATAAACACACTTGTCACAATGTTAGTTTACCTGGAGGGTATTGCAGAAGGGGAATTAAGTTAAAAGTAGGGGATTTGTCCGGGTTGCACACGGTATCTTTAATTTTAACAGGCTGAAGAGCTGCAGTCTCTGTTCATTAGTCACTGTAACTTACACTGTACATTTCCAGTTAACTGAGGGTTATTGTTGACCCTTTTCTGTCTGCACTGCTCACCTGTCATTCACCGGTCTTGTGCAGAGTAGCGCATGTCCACCGACTCACCAAGAATTGCATGCACGTCGCGGTTTCTCGCAGGTCTGTTTAAATTTCTGTTTATATAATATTCTTTGTGTGGTTCATCAATGGTGATAAATGATTTGAACGTCCCGCAAAGTTCACACACAACTCTGTACACCACCGGTGCTGCCGGTGTTCTCTCTCTCACTCTTCTACCCATACAGTCTATGCTAGGGTTAAGGTTACAATTTTGGATTTCTTCACACACTTTAAAAAGATTTATTAAAAGGTTCTTTCTTTTTACATCTTTCTTTACAGCATTATATGTTGATATTTATATGATAATAGGCTGTATATTAACATAATGGAGAAAACTCAAAATCAGACGTTGAGCACCCCCACATAGCCAAAATGTGAAGATTCGACTGTGAGATTGGGAATCGAGTCATCGAATCTTTTGACTATTCAGGGTCAGCCCTAGTTAAAAGAGTAAACCAGGTAAACTTAAAGTCTGTGTATATTACTATGGCAACTGCTGTCCTAGATCAATGTGGCTGTGAAGATTGACACTTTATTGTCTTCTTCATTGTGTATTGATGAGAGTTGGATTTGTAGAGGGCCTACACCTGAATCAGCTGGTTAACTGAAGTTAGGCTTGTTAGGCTGTTTTGTTGTTTGTACTCCATGTGTGCACATATACAGTGCTTTGAAAAACAGGAAATGGTTCTGTGTATGTCTGTCAGCATGGGTGTTTATGTGTATGCTTGTGTCTGTGTGTGCACATGTCCATGTGTTTGTATGCTTTCATGTACTCATGTCAGCGTGTGTTTGTGTACTTAATGTGAAAGCTTGGATTTGTCTGTCCTCCCCAGGGGGATATAATTGACCAGTCACTCCGGTCTCCTGCTAAGAGGTCAGACAGTCTAAATGTTGTGTTGAAGTGTCTAGTCTGGAGTGGACTTTTCAAAGGGAATTAGAGGGCTACTCAACCACCATATCACTGTAGAAATGTAGTCAGACAGTCTAATCACAGATACTCACTATTTCTTCATCTGGAAGTTTATTTCACTTCACCACACCTGCCTCTGTTTGGCTGCCTTGCACCAGCCTTCATCCTAGCTTCCCTTTCGTATTCATTTCCTTTCCCTTGATATGCTTGTCCATCTCTCTCTTCCTCTGTATGTTTCTCGTATCTCTTTTTCATTATATGTATCTCACACTGTCTCTGCCTGTGTCTGACAGGCAGATTACTTCTCCTCCCTCTTACACTTCTCCTTTGTTTATATGCAGCTATATGTGGAATATTTCCCAATTTCGGCCAGTATGGCCTCTGCGGGACATATAGATGGCGGGTACGGGGGAGAATTTGTAAGTGCTTTGCGTGTGTGTACATGTGTGAGTAAGTAGTGTAAGTGCATGCTGATGTGTGCATGCATGTGGGCCTGGCATGTGTGTGTTGACCATGGAGGTGTACCATGGGCCATTTGTACCGGCCCAGTGGGCCTACGAAATTGCCTCTGGGTGTGGGGGTGCTCACAATGTTCTGGACCATTAGCTCAAATAAGTCACAGCCAAAACTCTTAGTATCTGTCTCACTGGCCAAATGACAAACTGTGCATCCTCCTAAATCCTCACTGCTACCAAACAGGCAGGAAGGGAGAGGGAGAGAGACAAAGAAAAATATTCCTAAATCAACCTCCAGTTTTGACCTCACTGGATTCAAATGCATTCGGGAATTTTGAAACAAGTTAATCTGATTACACATGAAACTTTTGTGCTTTTAAATCTTACTTTCCACATGTTTATGTAGCAAGGTCCTGCATGGCATTCAGGAAGCCTGTGCATCTTCCTGAGTTGCTAATATTACATATCTGACTGATATTTTTGAATTTTGCTTTGTGAGAGACCAGTCCTCTGTCTGGACCAAAGCTTTAAATACTCAATGGACACACACACACATACTCAAAGGACAAAAATACACTTAAAACTAAGGCATAGTGTAAACCATAAAATAACGACATCCCTAATGTGCACACACACTCGCACTAGCCACATGACTACTCGGAGCCACAGCTCTTTCTCATTGTTTATTCTGCCTTTCCCCCTTTCTTCTGTTGTTCTTTAATTCATTTTTCATCTGCTCGTCGTGGCTGTGTGTCTGGGGCAGCAGGCACGGCAAGCACTGCCCTCTGTAAGGATATTTTATTACTCTTATGTGCACGGACAGCACAAACACAAAGCACACACACAAACTCTCTGTTGCATGGGAAAATAACACTTGTGTACACGTTCGCACACTCGCTCGCACACACACACACACACACACACACACCAAACCATCCTCTAGAGTAAATGAAGTCTTAGAATTCTTGAAGGCACCCCCAGTCAGAGACAGACTTTGTTTTATTCATCCTCCCATCCTCCCATTCTTCCCGTGTTCTTCACCTCCTCACGTCAATTTTGCATGTGGGTACTCCTCCTTGTTGCCACCCTTCACCTGATTCTCCTTGCTGAGATCATATTTGGATTTGAATCCCCTCTTGGGGACACACACAAACACAGAGCGAACAAAAATGACACATGCATGTAGCTGGATCCAGAACACCTGAAGCATGTTTCAACTGGTTTCATCATATCAGACCATCACATTGCTTGATTTATGTGGGTCCATCATGTTTGGCTTGGGTTGCATCTAGGTGTCTGGATGTTTTGATGTCTACTGCATCCCTATCCCTCTATTCATTAGGAAGAGTTATCATTATTATGAGCCTTGAATACCTACAACTGCCACTGTTGATGATATTGTTTTTTTGTTTCTACCCTGAAAAGGGACTCCCACACATTTTTATGAAAATAAACACTTATGTTGGAAAGACAAAACAATGTCTTGTTTTCTGTGCTACACACTCTGACACTATAATTTAACCATGGTTAAAAAAAAGGTGCTGTTTACAGGCATGACCCCAACTTAACCACCTCAGAGAGAACGTAAAAGAACTTGTGTTTAAGATGCTTCACGCTCTGACAGCAGTGTCTGTGTGGGAGAGATACAGGCTGCAACTAACTCCTCTTCCTACCTGTGCAAGTATAAATGACAACTCCACTATAGCAGCCTTGACCGAAGCTGGTGAAAACATTTTAAAAACAAAACAATTTACAGCAAATAAAGTAGAGGAGACACATAGTAGAATTAACTGTATGTTCTCAGGTTGTAATGATTTTGTGTTGTGCAGCATAAAAACATCTCAGTCTTGACTTTCACTACCTTCACATGATGTGGTAGTAAAACTTATTTAGACAGCTATGTGTGTGTTGTGATGATTGGCCAAGCTAGTCTTCATTTGTGCACTAGGCCTACTCAATTTGTAAAATTTTAAAGGACACTCCGGTACTGAGTACTGTATTGGGCTTAAGACATTTTTAAAGGTACCTTTTGATGGACAGAAAAATAAATTGATAAAAATAAATCTGATGGCCAAGACCAAGAAAGGTCTGTTTCAAAATATGCTCCAACCTGACACTGGCATCATACTTAAAAAGGTGGAGTCCACTGTACAAAAAATCTGGGACTTCTACACTAAAATTGAGAGGTCTCGGCAGAGTGTAATGCAACTTAGCCACAAGATGTTAATATGTTTGGGCTACATGATGATATATAATATGAGATGATATAAATATGAGATAAATAAATAGAAATTAGCTGTCAGTTTGTTAACTACCGTAGTACCTATTACTTTTTTATCATTTCTCCTAACTATCCGGTTTTTCCAGGCATGTCTCTTTTTAGCAAATGAAATACCTGTCTTGTTATTTTCAGTTTTCCAGAAAAAGAATTACATCAAGATATACAGTGATATTATGATACACTTTGTCCAGCTCTTGTCTCATATAGTAGCTATAATGTACATTTAAGTTTGCTTACAATTGTTTATCTTGATGTCCTTGTTTAGCTGCATGTTTGTATCTTTATTGTCCTGTAAATGTGTTCTCTGTACGTATTCTAAGAGCTACTGAGTCAGATTCCTTGTATGTGTCAACATACAGTACTTGGCCAGAAAAGCTGATTCTGATTCTTAAATGACATTTAACCTGACAGCCAACTCTTACTTGTTTAATTGCAACCTGTGAACTAAATACTAAACCACTATAAATACATAGAATGAAATAGTCATCTCTGTTTGTGGTCCCAGTGGTTTCAAAAGTATTTGAAAAAAACAGCAGTGGCTTGTTTACAGTACTCAGAGGTAGAAGTGGGTGGTTTACTTCAGCAGTGACAGCCATCATGCCTGAAAAGACACTACAGAGCACAACCTACAGAAACTCAAACACAACAGAACTCAACTCAACAGAAATCCCAGAGGTAAAGCTGTCCATGGATATGATTGCAGAGCAACCAACCAAGATGTCACCAAACATTTTCAACAATTTCAAAGACATAATAAAAAAAAAAAATCATCATTGAAAAGCAATAGGTCTGCAAAAGGATGCAGCGGGGAGAGATTCCCTCACTTGGAATAAATGAACTTTCATCAGCGAGTGCCGCATTCAAATTCATTAAGTGTGATCCCGGCCTAAGAGGGATCTCAAGTGCTGAAGCACTGACTTAGGATGCAATCACATTAAGCCAGAGTTTTAACAGTTAAGACCTCTAACCAGAAAAACAGCTTTGAGTTAGAAAATATGTGTAAAACAATGAGTCGAACCACAGCCTAACCACCTCATTTGTCTTCGTCTCTCCGGCAATGGAACAATGGCTTTTGTTTAACCTTGTTTGATTTCCCTCTTAGCGCTGATCCCCTGACGAAGAGGGCTATTATTGGGCCTCTCAGAGAGGCATGTTTCACTAACGAGTGATCACTAATGAAGGCTTTAATGTAGGATTAATTACACTCCAAATTGAATGTCTAATTGCTTTTATTCCCTCCTGATGAAATATGCTCCGGCTGCCACTTCAATGCCATCTGTTGTAATTAGAAAAAGAGAGACAGAGAGAGGAGAGAGGGAGGAGGTAGAGAGGTGAGAGATGGATTGTTAGGTGTAATAGATAAGACCTTTTTTCAGCCAGCAAAGTTGATTCTTTTGTCCTTTTCACAGATTATGTCTTTTGCTTTACAAATTCTTCCCTTTCCTGTCACCTCCCCTCCCCTTCCTCACCTCTCCTTCCTCCTCCTCCTGCTGTGCCTTTGCTTCCACCTCTCTGATAGATGAAGCAAGGTTATCTGTTTCCCCTTGCTAATTGCATCCTCTGATGAGTTTAGGCAAACACATTAGCTAATTGCATTTGTGCTTCTCAGACACTGCTTGATTGATATAGTGCATATGATGCTGAATCATTCCACTGTTTGGTGGTTATTCATCTAAATGGCCGTGCATATAAACATGCACACATATATACAAAGAGGGAGGCAGAAATGACAGAATGTGATTGATGTTGTGTTTTAAGAGATTGTTTCTGATCTTATTAAAAATCATTGATTTCTTTTAACTGTTATTATTCTGCGATGTTTGATTACTGCGAGCAATTTGGATGGTGATGTTTCCACCACTGTGCTGAGGCAAACTCTTCAAATTAGCAAGTTTCTCTTTATTTATTTTTCTTAATTGAGCTCAATTACAGCGCAGACAATTACAGCTACCATTTCATTCGATTCCAATATCTAACTAGCTACCTAATAAAAAACATAGATCTAGGTTCCAGAGTCTGTGTGGCAAATGCTTAATGCAGATTTTTAACAAACTGAACTAAAACCATATGTCCAAAATGTTCCACACTGTATGTATTTAGTTGGGTTGGAGATCTGGTAAAAGGGATTCACACAATTTAAAATACTCCTCACACCATTCAGAGACCACTCATGCTCTGTGGAAGCATGTGAAGTTTCACAACTCATGCATTGACATTTTTCTTTTCATTTGTTACCTGTCTGCAGCTTGAAGAATAAGATTAGAACTTTGTTCACTCCATTTACTTTGTCTTTTTATTGTTGAATAGCCCCAGTGTATGAAATGTGCTGCCTTTCCAATACGCTCCACTTAGCCTATATCCCTGTTAATAAACGGCTCCAAAAGGGAGGGTGAGGGGTTATAACATGCAACAAAGGTCTATATCTTGTAATTTCTGAAACCCTGTGCTATGTTTTTACACAAAAGCCTATACCAAGTGCTGTTGACATGTCTTTTTCTCCTGTTGCTAATTCATTTTAAACCCCCTGAAAAAACACATCTGGGATATGCCATCATTATAACAATACAGTAGCACACGTAGAAGGCCAATAGGTGAGCCATAAGGCTATTATGTTCTATAATGGTATTATGTTCAGCTTGCATTAGCATCTGAGTGAATGGATGTGTGGCAGGTGTGCTTTGTAGCAGAACACTGCCTCTGTCCGATAAGACAACGACACAATATGACGAGAAGCAACGCCGGTTGTCAGCAATTGTCCTCATAGAAAAGATGACACAGTTGTCAATAGCCATGCTTTGTGTGTGTGTGTGTGTGTGTGTGTGTCTGTGTGCACGTGTGTCTGTGTGTGTGTGTGTGTGTGTGTGTGTGTGTGCGTTAGGAGAACTCCCCTAGGAGCAAATGGCTTTAAGCAACACAAGCGCCTGATCAATACATCAATATTCAGCTTAGGAGGTCTGACGACACACACACTTATACACACCCGCAAACACTCAAGCACAAGCACTTACACATTTATGCACAGAGATACACACACAAACACACATGCTTCAGGCTCTGCTGTGTGTGACCCTTAGCTAATCAATGTTTCGCCACATGATAGGGACGCCACGCGCCGCCATCATCACTGCTGCATCATTAGACGTGACACACATACACTCAAACACACACAAAGACACACTATTGTTAGTGTTATAAAAGATTATAGTCTACAAAGACAAAGTTGGCTATGATTAACATCTTGTCCATTCTTTGCCAGGGTCAAACACACACACACATATACGCACACACAAACTTGCACACTTGTATCTCCTGACCTCACCCCTGCAGCTACAGCATATTGGTTGGATCTCAGCTTATGGCGTCGTACGTATTGTGGTTATTGTTATTCTAATGACTGACTGAAACAACAGTATGGAAAAGAGGGGAGATGGA
Source organism: Micropterus salmoides (assembly GCF_014851395.1). Taxonomy (NCBI): domain Eukaryota; kingdom Metazoa; phylum Chordata; class Actinopteri; order Centrarchiformes; family Centrarchidae; genus Micropterus; species Micropterus salmoides. The sequence goes on along the minus strand of NW_024040040.1, from coordinate 37,302,104 downwards.
GCTCGTGTCTTTAGATAATCCGACTATCCACACTCTACACACACCAATTGGTCACAGTTAGGGATCTGCCAAGTCAGATAGCACACCACGTACATGTGTATGCTGAGTTGTGTGATCCTATGTGTGCAAGAAAAGAGAGAGAGTGTGAGGGGTTGACCTGGCTTGTATGAATCTGTCAACTGTATGTATACGTTTGTTTTATATGACTACCATACAGATCTTTGAAGTTTGAAAAGAAAGAAAAACGAACTTGTCCATACAAGAAATTTTTTTTTAAAATGAGTATGTAGGTATCTCCTGCATACAGATGCAACACAAATCTAATTTACACTGAAATATTGAGCTACAAAAATAAATAGTTACCAGTGATACTACTGGTACTGGACCCAAAGCAGATGGCCCGAAAACATAAAAAAGGGGTCATAATTTTGGCAGAATACTGAAAGCAGATCTTGTTTTTTGAAAATGATTCACTTACCTCACTTAAATGTGATTGATCTGCACATGCTTCCCCCTTGGCTGTTTTTGTTTGTAGTAATCTAAGCATTCCATTTTTAAAAAATGTGTCTTTATATCAATGTCCTGGTTACTCTGGATAATATATATATATATATATATATATATATATATAAAACATGGAAACAGGCTTGCTTACATGACCTTGCTTTAATTTTTTTTATGTAATGTTGTGAGCGCCACAAAGAAAAGTCCATCCACCTCCAGTACACTACGGCACGATATCGCATATGAAACAAAACAAAAAACTATCTGCATGGCTAGATACCACAAGAAGTATGTGAGAAATTATGTAATTTCAGTGAACCGACCTTTTATTTCCTTCATGTTGATTATAATTGGTGTGTGCCATTATGAGGTAGATACTGGACATTGTCTATTGATTCCAAACTACCCCCACTCCCACAAAAACACACTCCTCATGCATGGACTACATTCTGTACACAAGCCCATCCAGTGAAGTAAACATAATTCAATTGCATATCTGGCTAACACGATTCAATTATACTGAGACATTTAAACCAATCACTCCCACGGTCTTCATTCAAATCAGTGACATCATTTTCTGACCATTTGTGGCACCACTTAGGCAGTAATGAGCCAAATGAAAAGGGAAATGTGGCACTGAGAACATCACAACAGGCAATGGAGGGTTAACAAGTTAAATGGGGTTCCGATTTTATTGTTTGGATTAATTGACTTGTGCATCTCTGGCAAACAAACAAATAGATGAGGGCTGCATTAGTGATATTGATGAGCACTGTTAACATAAAAGCAGTAAAGAAGTCAAAAACAAGCTTATGATGTAAAAGTGGTAAACTGCACTCAGAACAGAACTAATTATCAGAGGGAGATGATCAAGAGCCATTTGGTTTCATCCATTATGTACGCTCGAGCATAAAGATGTAAAATGAACTACATACAGTAAACAACTCGATGGTCTGAAATGAGGTCAGTAGACAAGAGCTTTAGTGCAATTCCCGTTTTTTTTCTTCATGCTTTCATGTTTGAATACAATTTGAATTCTGGTCGCAGCACTGGTCTCTGAACTTCCCCTATGTTGTCAAGAAAATGTATTGTTTTGTTGTTGACGTCTTGACCTTATTTAGCATACAGAAACACACAGAAAGGCGGAGCAAAGCGTGGAAAAATAGCATCTCGGCTGTCAGCACGCTTTAAAATGGCAACAGTTATTAACTTTTAAATGCTAAAAGGCATCACAGTATGCGGAGTTGCTGTACAGTAAGTGCTTCCATCACTTAAGTGAAAATTAATTGTACCCTGCATGCAGCCTGTGTGCGTGGCCTGTGGATACACTGTGGTACATAAATAGAGTAACTTTGTTTTCTACTGTGATTCTGCCTCCTGTGTGAAATACTCAAGAACTATATGAGTTGATGGAAAACAATGCATTCAACCTAAGGACTAATCCACTGATTCCCATAAGGGGAAATGGTGATTGGAATTGGTTGAAAAGTAATGAAAATAATACTCTCAAGGTCTAACCTTTTTACAGGGTTTAACCTTTCAGAGGTCACATGAGCTTTATTCCTGAGAGAGCTGATGGATGTTTTATTTACGTGCCAGGGTGAATAATCTTAAATTTCTGCATTTCCAATACATTCAGCACTTATGGGCCACATATAGCAACTAATAGTACATTTGTAAACATGGGAGGAATTTCTTAGTTTCTGTGTGACAGTGAGAGAGAGATGATCAATAACATATGAAATGACTGCATTTATTGCTCATAGATTAGTGAGTTTGTAATCCATGTTCATTTTCATTTTACATCATAGTGCCACTTTAAGGAAACTAAAGGAGTACCCTCAGTAGAGTGCAGATCACAGACAGCTGTGGGTGGGTGCATGTGGGTGGGGAACAGGAAGTGCAGGGCAGTCAGTGTGTTCAGCGTGTATGTAAGAGAGCAGTGGATTGAAGTGGATAAAGTGTTTTTGTATAGTATAGTATAGTCTTTTGCATTGAATAGTGTAATGATATTGTAAATGAGTGTCCATTTAGTTTTAATACACTATACAAAATAAAACCCCTCTGTAAAGACAACAAAAACTGGGATTTTTTCATCTCCCATCATTCCTACCTTTAGTAGACCATAACATATTGGGTATGGAATTATTCTGCAGATGCTCTAGTTCAAGGCGAGACCTATCTTTTCTATGAATATAAGTTTTTGAGCCATGACATTGCATTGAGTTTAAAATAAGAATCAAGATTAAATTTTAGAATGTAATCAAATAGGACATCCCCAATATATCATTTAAATAAACTATTTTGTATCACTCAAAGCACTTTCTTAAGATGGACTTTAGAAATTACTTTTTCAGGATCTAGGCCGATGTCTAGTTAAATTGTGCCTTTGTGTTAAACAAACATCTAACTAGGGCAGAAACGATTCATCAATCAAATCGATTATTTCGATTGCTAAAATGCATCGATGCAAATTCTTTGCATCAAGGCTTTGTTTAATCCATTTAATTATAAAGCACACTGTTTCGCACTGTGTCGCACATCACGCTTACGCTGTGTGAACACGACAGGATTATGATGGCACTGTTTGCAAAGTGGAGGAAGAGAGAGAAAATAGTGAGGGACGAAGAAGAAAGTGTCCAAAGTATGGGATTATTTCAAGCTAAAAGAAAACAACAACTCTGTAATTTTACAGTCCATCCACCGTAAAAACGAATTTATGTCGCCTAACAATACCGCAACAGCACGACGGCAAGCAAAAGTGCGTCTTAAAGTAATAAAATCATCGTTAGCTGCAGCCCTACATCTGACCCAAGCAAGTCAAGTGCCATTCAAAAGAACTAGACAAAACACATAATACACAGAAATCTCAGCTTTTAATTGGGTTTATGTAAGCCATAAGCTCACAGACAGATTGCGTGGTTTCACACTTTCTTCCTGGCTTTTGAGGACTAAACTCTAAGGCATTGAAACATCAGTTGAACTATGTTTTTTAGTTTCAGTACATCACTTGCTCAATCACACGGCTCCTTTCACTTTAAAGTTCCATCAAAAGACTTTCTTTGATATATTTTGATGTATGGGTCAGCCTGCACCCAGGCCTTTCAAGGTGGAAAAGAGAAGTATGTGTTTTTCAAACATCACATACCACAGATGAGACTGCTGCTCCGTTCATTCACATTTGCTTGAACTTCTGTAAGACAGGGCCAGATATCAAAAAAAAGGAATAATTCCAATTTTGTCATGTGTTTTTGTCTAAGTGTGAAACTAGACATATGGGTTTGAGTAGGCGAGAATTGTTGTGTACAGAGCTGCAACGATTAGTCAGTCAAAAGAAAATGTAGTATCTACTCAACTATTTTGATAATCGATTTTTCGTTTCAGCCATTATTCAAGCAAAAATTTCAAACTTTTGCTGGTTCCAGCTTCTTAAATGTAAGGCAGCCTAGCTGAGCAGCCTTCTTCTGACACAAAGATGTCTGTGACACAAACAGATGGATCAAATTAGAAGATTTTCAGAACATGAACTGAGGTGAAAGAGAGGACAATGAAGAAAAGGACAATGATGGCAGAAAATCACCAGAGAGGGACAATGGAAAGTGGTGTGCGAAAAAAAGGCACATGTAATATAAGTCATGGAAATTTGAAGAATGATGTATTAGAAAGTACCACAGTAGCCATAATGAAACATTTCAATGAAGCAGATCAGCCATTTTGAGCCACTACTAATGCTATTAGTTTTACAGTTTTGCAATCTAAGAACACATATAGATTTAATGCATCTAACATAATTACAGGCCAATAAAAAATAGAATTTAGAGAATGAAACTATCAGCTAGTTTCTGATTTCAGCAGTAATCTGAAGTGTAACTTGTTGTTGCCTTTCATGTGTATTAATCTTCACCTTTGCGACATTTCATCCGTCTTTCATAGAGCTTTCATCTGAATATGACCGAGGATGTGATCTGCGCAAAATATAGATCGCAATGTCTATAATGTATCCCCTTACGTGTATTAATCAACTTTATTGACCTCACTTTCTGTCTGCACGCCACTCCGATTGTTTGTTTACCATTAGGGGCGAGTGTCTTGGTTGTTCAATAGCCCACCTCTATCTGCATTTAAACAATGAAACTATCAGCTAGGTAACAAGAGTGGGGACAGCAGCTCAATACTGCTATGAGAGGTCTCCAATAATCAGCTGTGTTTGAGGCAGGCGGGACGCAGGCAAATACAAGCAAGCAGTATTGACAGGCGCTGGTTGCCTTCAATCAGCTTATTTCTACTGGCAGGGAAATCAGCCACACTCTGCATGGACCCAGAATTATCACTGATGAAGATGTCAGTTGGAAAACGAGAAGAAAGGGAATAAGAGGGGAAAGGAAAAAAGGGAGGACAGGGTGAGGAAGGTATACTGAAGGGAGGTGTTGATGGATTTTTTTACAAAAAAATACGATCGGTAATAACAACATTGTACTCGCCAACATAATTACTGAGATATTGGAACATAACAATATCACTAAAACAATGTCAGTTGCGGCAAGCAATACAAGCAGTCAGATAATCATATAGGTTTTAAACAAACCCCCTAAAGGGCCAAACTTATTTGGATGAAGAAACAAAGGCAAAGAGCAAAATAATTACCCAAACTTTCTGTAAAAAAGCTTACAGACTACATTCCAGGCTCCACTTTGACCTAATCTACTTGCCGTAGTTGGGTGTACACACAGTTTTACTGTGGTATGAGGATTTTTTAAAGCAATATTACAGGTGCACTAGCTTTTGGTCTCAAAACAAAGATGATTCAATAATCTGGCTAAACTGTCTCATTGTCCAAACATGTTTCTTGCACTGTTGGACTTTGTTGTAGCCATGTCGACGTGTCCCCAGAACTCAGCAATTACTTTGGTGAGCAGGTTGTTAGAGTTACATTTAATAAAAAGATTCACAAACCATATCATTATTTTTTTACATTTCTTTTTTTGGAAAGAACGAAAAAAACGTTTAATTTATTTCTCTAGCCGCAATCAGAATTAAGTAAAATCTTTGCTCGTATTTCAGTCTTGCATGAAATAAATAAATGTCCTGTCCATCAATGCAGTGAAAACTGGAGTGGCTGGCCTTTCAATGTTAGAGTGATGGGATCAATTCAAGCCTGATTGCATGATGCACATACACACACACACACACATACAGACACACACACACACATACACACACATACACAGGTCCACGCACACTTCATATCCCAGTGGTATCGAAGCTGCCAACACATCATTTACATAATCAGTTCTTGTTAGATGTTGGGCTTCTATGTTTTGGTAAAATATGTTTAACCTCTTCACACACACACACGCATGCACACACACTAAAACCCAGCCACGTTGCGCTGTGCTTGGGTCATATTAGGGTCACAAATAAATTGGTTGAGGGCAGCAGGCCTCACAGCTCTTAGTTTATAGAGGCAAATTAATTAGTGGGCCATGCAGCACTGTGAAGTCAACACATTACTGATGCAGCTCACATCACACTGATGGCAATAGGATGTCTAAATATTACTAAACATAATATCACTACTCATTTCTCTGCCCCAGAGCAAGGGTCACTGGTGGAGGACAGAATATAGGTCTAGAATATAGTCTAAAATTAAGAGTATAAATAAATTCTAAAAAAAAAGTGACAATGTCTTTCATTTCGGTGTCACCTCTGCCTCTGTTGCACAAAAATAAAGAGATGTATCCTATTAAAAGAAAGTTAAATGTGAATCAGTTTATTGTTCAAGATATTTGTAAAGCTTAAATGCTAATCATGCACTGGCTCCAGCTCCTAAAATGTTTTCTCTGTGTTTTATTTCACTGTTAATGAAATATCTTTGGGTTTTGGACAGTTGGTCGGAGAAAACACGCAAAAGTCACCTTGGAATATTTTTGGGCATTTTTGCAATTTATAAACCATTTTTTTCTTCAAAAAATTTATATATTTGGGTGTTTTTGGCAGCATTGACCACATGATACAAACATTAAGAACTTCTCTTCACCTCCAGTTCTGTCTACAGCTTGAATGGCACGTTCTGAATGCTAACATGGAGAAAGTGTGGGTCAGTCAACAGTTAACACACACACACACACACACACACACACACACACACACTCTTTCTTGTCCTCTGTTCCATTCAGTGTTGAGTGCTGAATCATCAACAGGAGAGAAACTCCCATTGCAGCCGCTGTCAGTCAGTGCAGTACAGTTCAGGCAGTGACGGGGGAACAGTTGGCAGCTCGGGGGCCTTGGGCCAACCCCGACCATATGGCAAACGCTGCAGCACCGCTGTGTCACACTCTGGCATGTTTTAACGACCAATTAGGCTCATTAGGCCTTGATTAGAGACGATGAAGCCTGGGGGAGTCATGAGGGAGAGGAGGGGGGTTGACGGTGATGACTTATCAGGGAGAGAGGATGGTGGGGAGTATGAATCAGTAATGATGTGCACTGACTGCGCAAAAGATTAGGAACAGGTGTTCTTTCTCTGAAGTAGATTGACCAGTTGAATTCTGGTGGAAAGCTGGATCTTTTACTGATTTCACTTAAAAAATCCTTTCTAGCCATGAAGTGGAGATGTAGATGAAGGGTTGAGACAGGTTAAAGAAGGAGTTTTGAGTTTTGAGGTAGCTGGCATTGGGGAAAGGTTGTTCTCTTAATGCCATCTGTCTCCTGACACAGTGGTTCAGATTTTGATAAAATGTTAGTGCACAATGCACCTCAGCACCATAATCTGCTATCAAAACTACACATGATTGCTACCTCATAATTAACCATGTGACAACTGAGTACGCCCTGATCAGATGCTGACAAAACATCAGGTAATGATGCATCTCACCTCTGCATTTTAGCATGGCCAAAATTACACCAAATGGCCTAAAGGCAGATGCTATAATAACAGGGAAAAACAAAGTGGACTGAGACATTTATGAGGTGAAATCAATTTGGTGTCACCTTGAAATTATCTCTGCAAGTATTCAGGTGTTTTGAATTGGCTCGAGAAATGATGTTGCCTTAAGAATTTGGGCAAATAGGGGAGGGTAGAATGAGGCATACACTGAGTTAATGGGTGAGTGAATGAATCATGAGTAAGGGAGGTCAGAGTCAGAGAGAGTGAGTAAGAAAACACAGAAAAGCACAAAGAATTAGATTTAAAAAAGGCACTACAGTAAGAAAATAATAAACCTTTTCTTCCCTTCCTAATACCATTTCTTAGCCCCTCCCATTTCATCTCTTCAAACAACATTCCCCGTGGTAATCTCATTGTTTTTATGTTTCATATCACCATCACTGGACTGCCCAAGCATAAACAAACCATTCACATGCAGGGGAGTGTGTTTTGACTCACTAACTGCCAATCTCCACCATCTCTGGGCATTTCACTGTGGAGGGTGTGCGTGTGTTTTTGTGTGTGAGTGGTCTGCAGGGGATTATAGCTCTAATGATAATTCTACATATGGTGGCTGGATAAACCTGCCCAAGCACTGAGATCATAAATCCAATCTGAGGATGATAATCCTTTTGCCAGATGAGGAATTAATACCAAATGTTATGCAGTGGTCAGAAAGAGAAGATGTGTTTTTGGCAGTGTGATGCTGAGGAGACGCATGTTAACCAGTCATAGATAAAACAATGTGTTTCTTTTAACACATTCATAAAATTATATAGCACAATATTTATTTCACATGATTGTCACTAAAGAAATGTATCATTTGCTTTTAACTGAATTCCTAGGTCAGCATGTGTCTGTATTAAAGCTGCCTACAATGTTGCATCTGAGAAAGAGTGGCATTTTTTTCCCTCTCTTTCTTTTTTTATTGTGTGAAGTCACCCTGCACTAATCCTACAGTGTTGTTATTAAGCTCAGGGCCATGGAAATGGACAGGGTGTAAGACATGCAGAGTGCATATAAGCCAGATTAGCAGTGAAACACCCCCACAAACATTGTCGCCATATTCAAATTCATATTTATATCTATGTTCTGCTCAATAGGCTGTTCTGCTGTTGTGCGGTTACTGTGTAAAAGTAAACCCTGGGTTAAGTTATTTAGTGAAGGAACAATTGTACATAAAAGTATCAGAAAGAGTGAGAGAAAAATAGAGGAAGAGCATGTGGAGAGGATGGAGCAATGAGAAACAGATGGATGATAGAAAGGAGTGAGCCGGTTATTAACAGAATCAGATAATAGCAACAATGGGCTACAGAAACTGAGATTTAAAAAGAGAAAGATTGAAAAACTGGCTCAGTGAGAGTAGTACAGCAGGGTTAACGTTCAGAAAGCAAGACATTAAGAGTCAGAGAAAATGACAGAGAGAAAGAGATGGGAATTCAGAGTTAGTTGAGAACAAATCAGAGATAGAAATTCAGACTAAAAATGCCTGAGACATCTGGAGAAAGACATTCAGAAACACAATCAGAATCGGAGAGAGAAATGGAGGGAAAACAGAGAGTTTCTCACAGAAAAAAAGGGGGGGTGTACAGAGAGAGAGGGAGAGAGAGAGCTCTAGATCCAGTGTTTGACATTTCACCTTGCTCAGTTGATAAGGGGTGTCACCCTCTGGTCCTCAGGGCTTTGACTGCTGTCTGCAGTCATCACCCTCCCCAGCACAGGAAACTATTGATCAACCAGACAGCACTGCTTCGGCTTGTGTGTGTGTATGTATGTGCGTGTGTGTGTGTGTGTGTGTGTGTGTGTGTGTGTGTGTGTGTGCTTTGCTGTTATGAGGGTAAAGATATGCAAATGCAATGCGTGCGTTAGTATGAGTGTATATACATATGTGTGCCTATTTGTGTGTGCCAGGACCTAAATACCAGAATCTGCATTTGGCATGTCATGGCTCAATCCTGAGCACCTTCCCCTCCCTTTTGTTTTTACATATCCATCTTGCTCGCTGTAACGTCTTAACTTATCTCATTATTTGTATAGTAGGAAGTCCATTAAGGTTCTGTGGCTTTGGCTGAGCGGAGTGAGAGATCACAGGGCTAAGAGACAGAGACTGCCATTAAAAAGCCTCAGTACTCACTGCGCTGTGAAGAATTGCTTTACACACTCAGATGTACTTAGATTCACCAGTGAAACAGTGTGCTGCAAAGGCTTCTACTGCTGCTCCTTGTTTCCTGAAATCTTGTACATTTTAAAAATATTGTTGAAAAACTCAATGTGTAAATCTGTTACTGTGCTCTTGAGCAAGGCATGTAACCTTGAACTGCTGCAGGGAAACTGTTGAGTGAACTGTGGTTGTACTGGGGGCTTCCATGTGTTTTACTCTATAATTGTAAAGCAGCACTTTAGTGGAGGATACCGTATCAGCTGACTACCCCTGAATAAATGTGTATTTATCCTTACATTTAAAATATTCGTATACATTACAAATGCCAGCCATTACAGAAAGGCCTATCTGTCTGAGGAACCTTTAAATTGCATTATAGAAAAATCATTTATTTATCAGACTGATGCCACTGTTCTGCCACTTGCCAGCTACATTTAAGAGGCTCTATAATGAGCAGCAACAAAAGTGGGAGTTTATAGTCTTGATATATGGAAGGTGGACTCAGCTGCTGTTTTTAAAATGGGAGCAGAGAGTTTTTTACCGTGCACATACACACACATTACTGAAATGTGTCAGTGAGTTCCAAGAAATAGTTGGATAGGTATGTCTTCTATGTCTAGAAACACATGTGTACCCCCCACTGGCCTTGGGATCAAATTCCCACAAAGATTTTTCTTCAGGTCACCCCCCCCCCTCCTTTTGTCTAAATACAGAGTGTGCTGTCCACTCCCAAGTTAAGTGAAAATTTTATTAGTATTATGCCTTTCTAGCTACATAACTGTTATATATTTGCACTGATATTAATTTCCAGGCACATATACATACATATATACATATATAATTAGTTGTGTACGGTCTCGAACATCATCACAGACACACAGCATCAACCTTCATATTGACTGATGCTGACTGCTGCAAAATGCTTTCACAAAGAGGGGGACATGGAGAGAGAAACAATAGGTAGACTGAGAGAGTTCACTATTTCGTCCAACATAATAAAAACAATATGAGAGGATGGAAGTCAGTGGGACATGACAGGACCCTGATGTAGCCGGAAGGTTAGTATCTCATTTCCAAAATAACTTGAGTATTTCTCCTTTTTCACTGGTATTAAGACTAAAAATTTTGTCATTTTGTGACTACCAGCTCCCTTTATTCTATGGTATAACTACTGTGCAGGTAAATGCTGCCTGCAAACATGTCAGTGGCTGAAGACATTTAAGTAATGTTAATATTAAGCATGGTAAAGCGATAGCAAGCAGGAACTATTCAAATTTAAAACATTTAATTCAGAATAGTTTACAGAGCAACAGTAATAGTGATAAATAAAGGTGTCTAAATCTGTACTGCTATGGATTACCTATCTTATGAAAGTTTCAAGTCTCTACAAGTTGATTTTCATTCCACACTGGCTTGAACTAAAACCAGTGGCTCTCTGCAAGGTAGGAAATTAGTCTCAAGCCTTATGTTGTACTGTCAGCTGCATTGTGAAGCATGTGATTCTTACTTAATAGGCTAAAACAGGCAAAAGCCTGAGTGTGGTCCTCTATGGATAGGCCTTACCAGAATCACAAAGCTCAACCAATGTATTAGGAGCTCACACAGGCATAATTTTCATACCTAAACACAGCACCACACTTAACTCCAAGCATAACCCCAGTAATGACCTCAGCCCTAAATCTGAACTCAGAAATATCTCACACCAACAAAAATGCTCGATGTTTCTCCTCATCCTGTTATCACTGCGAGGTTATTTGGTCCTCACAAAGGTAGAAGTATAAGACTACAAGCACATATAAGCACTACCATTGTGGGAAATAAATGATGCACCTGCATGCAGCATTCAAAATTCCTCCAGAGTTGGATGGATGCACGGGCTTGCTCCACTCTGCATTCATTGTGTGGCTCAGGGGAGAGAGAGTGGAAAGAGAGTGAATAAAATGTGGGCAAGCACAGATTCATGTTAAAAATGACACAATTAGTTCAACTCTGAAGTGCGTGTTAGTCGCGCATGGCTTCCCTTCTTAGACTCACATGAGGTGATCAGACAGGCAAATACTCCCAGGGCCTAGATGTATAGTCAAACTGAGCACACTCATATGCACACGTGCACACTCACACACAATCAACAAACGTGTATGAACACACTCAATACATCAACACGGACACAGCATACTAAAATATAATCACACTTCCTCTCTCTCCATGTCATGTAGACTTGCGTAAACAGGACTAAAAGCTCCACGCTCTGTAATTTGTGATACAAAATTTTGTGGGAGAAGAAAAAAAAAATCCCCGCACACAACATATCCCATGAAAATAATGCAGTAACTACAGTAAATCACTCTAGCTAGCGTGGAAAACACTGCTCTAATTCCAAAGCCTCTCACACTGAAAAATTGATCTTTATTTCCGGGGCAATGCGCTTTGAAACAAAAGGGAAAAGTAACTTAATATGCAGGAAATGAAGAAATGAAAACTACAGTACACAGAGCACTTTGAGTTTGCACTTTCAAAGCCGGGAGAAACGAGCGTTTGAATTTCCCACCCCCCCAAGAGATAGCAAGGGAAAGGCAGGGCCTGATTTTATTAATTTCATCTGTAGTTATGTTTCTCCTGAATAAAACATTAATACTCCCAGGAACAAGGGAATAACAGAAACAGAAAGAAAGACAGCTGCTTCTCTTTTAATTAGCAAGTGCAACTCACTCTCGCTCTCTCCAGCCGTCCCAGCTAGCTATCTTTGTATCGCCCTTCAAGTGTTTCTCTGTCAATCACGCCATCTTTCCCCTAACTACAATGAAAGGGAACTCTTTGTCAACTCTAAAATCACAGATTCTTACTTTACGATGACATCTTAAAGTTGCACTCCATAAATAGTGCTAAAGACTCTAATGTTCTATGCAGAAAAGGAAATATGAATATACTTATCACAGACAACAAACTTTCTTTGAGTTTGAGTGTGTTCATGTTTCTGCTACTACACAATTATTCTGGACACGTCCACATCTTATAAACTCATAAACAGCAATGGTGGGTGTGTACTGACTTCATCGCCCGTGTAATTCCACTTTTAACAGACTGCATTAGTGTAAAATTATCCTCACTGGACACAGCTTGAATAGATGTGTGCAGGCCATCAAGGCACATGGGAGTTGGAGCTGAACTGAAGTAATCCAAATAATCAACTTTAGAGGAAATCACACCAAAGCAATTAGTCCCTGTGGAAATATTAAACGAATGTGATAGTGATGACATAGGAAAAAAAAAGTACATACATAACATGTGAGGTCACTATAAAGTCAATAGTATTATTGGATTTTTGCAGTTATGTTCATTAGGGAAAGCATTGCTAGTTGCTAATATTCATGTCTGAGATCAATAACACTCAGTTCTTAGAATATTTCTGTCTTTTGACATTATACGTGGTAGCTAACGTGCAGCCAGGCTAAAAAAAAAAGCTTCTCCAGAGGCTAAAGGACAATGTATGGAAATAGCAGGCTAATAGTGTTACATGGCAAACACCCAAAATCCATAAGTTCCATCCTGGCATAAGAGAGATATCAGAGATCATAATATTGAGCTATGGAATCAAGGGTCTCGAGAGCGCTTTTCAAGACACCGTACACACACATACACACTGTATTCACTCATACACACGTATAGTCTCCTCTGCCTTGCCCCAGGGTGCAGCCAGTCTGAGATCACACTGGCAGGTTCACTTGTAAAGCTACAGCTTTAGGCTCTCAGACAGAGAAAACTACAGAGAGTCACTGCTGCAGGTAGAAACACTGAGCTTGAAGAGTTTCATTCCAAAACAAGATATGCCCTGTTTGAAAATGTGTGACAAAATGATTGCTAGCATGAAAGTGAAACTTACATTTGAATGTTACTGATGTTATTAGCTTTCAGCATTTTACCTATGGAAAAGTATCTTCAAACAATTACACACACCTATACAGTCAGTATTGTGTACATATGTATGTGATACATCCCTATGGAAAGTGCTCTGAATACTTTCTGTGACTGCAGCTGTACAAACACACTGATGATTATTTTGTTACACACATATCTGTATTTGTGCGAGTTCTCAGTCTTAATTCTAAGCAAATCCAAATCCAAGTTTAGCAGAGACCTAAACTAATATGTGACCATTTTAGATTTTAAGCAGCGTGTTAGAAAAGTTATTTCAGTTCATTTTCCACCTTAGGAATGGAAAGAGAAGACGTGCTGAGGCGGGTTTGAGAGAGGGAGTGGGAGAGAAGGAAAATGGATGGAAGTCTGGGGCGCAACGAGGGGTGAGAAAGTCCCACGAAGAGTGAAGGGCCTCTGTAATGATTGAGAGGGATTACCAGAAAACTCAGTGGACTGGGGCAGAGAGAGAGAGAGTGTCAGAGAAAGTGGTAAAGAGAATGAAAGTGAGAGAGAAAGTACTGTATGAAGGGCAAAAAGATGAGAAAGTGACGGAAGCTGGTGTGTGTGCATGGGTGTGTGTTTGGGTTTGGGGGCTAATTCAGAAATAAATTGATTCAATCAGTAAATGAAACCATGCGTGGGTTTTACACTACTATAATGAAAATAATGCAGAATGCTTAAAGGTATACTGTGACATTTTGGATGGTTTTTTCACTTCACCGGGAACAGATCACAGCAGGGGCAAAACGATTCTCTTGTTGCACTAAAGTTCTGCCCACAAAATGGGAAACACACACACAAAAACACACACCACAAACTAGCGAGATACAAATATGGGTGTAACTTAAATTTAACAGTAAACAGATAAATATACTATAATAGACAAATAGAATTTAAACTTTGCAAGAGCAGTATCAACACATGGAAAAGACAATGTAAAGCTCTCTTCAATTGATACGAGAACCTCATCTGAGGTTTACAGTTAATCATTTGGCAGCTATCTGTTCAAAATAGGGATATATGAAGGCAATGAGGGATATATTAAATAAAATTAAATAAATGTATTTTTTTAAAATGGAGATATATTTTCCTATACTCATCATGACAATAGAGCTGTTTAATTTAAAGAAATCTAAAGAGCTAATAGTTTTAGGATTTTCTTTGTTTATTGATGATTTTTTCCACGATTTTCCTATATAGCTCTCTCAATTTTTTTATAGAGCTCTGTACATTGTATTATCAACCAGTATTGCTCCTGTTAGCTGGTTTAGCTTTGCATATTATAATATACATAGCTGAAAAGCACACCTAAACGTATTGTCCTGTTTTTGTGTGAACAGAAATGCTGGCAGCTTTGTGCACCACAGAAAGAAAATATTGGATGTAGGAAATGTATCATCTCTCCCCTCTCTGACTCGGTGCTGCGGTCTCTGTGTTTCTGTGGTCTACCTATGCCTCCTATTGGTCTGATCGCTGTAGTCCACAACAATCGCAATACTTTCATAGGCGACGGAAGGAGGAAGGGAGGGAGTCAGGAAAGACAGATGAGAGACAGGGAAAACAGGGGAGAGAAGGGAGGAATGATGGTGAGTGACACAGTGGGAGAGAATGAGGGGGAGAGGAAGAAAGCCTGTGGCAGGAGGGGGGGGTGCAATAGAATAAATGGGGTGGGAGGAGGCGGGGTCGGGCAGGCTGGGAGGAAGGAAGGAAGATCTTATGAATGTTGACCACTGTCCCTCTACATAAATCTGCACATTAACTGCATCAAATGAGGCTCCCCATGTTTTCTCATCTTCTCCTCCCTCACTATCCCTTTTTTCTCCTTGTCTCCTATACACCCATCTCAAATCACACAGACACGTACACACATAAGGCACACACACCACCACCCCCGGTCGCCATCTTGCATCTCATTGGGCGATGTCATTTGTAATGTCTGTCCACATCAGGGGACATTGTAGGGACCTCGGTCCTAACAACACTTCCCCCTGTCACACCCCAGTGCCTGCTGGGTAGAATTAAACCAACCACCATGCTGCAGAGAAAGCGACAGTGACACACAGCTAATATCGACAATGAATAATGGCACGTTGCTATTACAACTGTTCCGCTTCTCATCTGCCTGATAAATATTTGGGAAGTGAAAAACGCACAGGCGACGATGTTTATCTTGTTTCATAAATGCAATGAATGCAACGCGACGAGAAGTGAGGTAAAAGAGAAGTGTGCATTGTTGTTAAAGAATTGTGTTTGTTTTCTTGTATTCTTGGACAGCTCACACAGGTACAGGTCCAGAAGAAGAGAGACATCAGGGTAACGTGTGGAAAAATCCTATTAAATCTAAGAATGTGCAGTACTGTTAATATTACAAGCAAATGCAAAAACATTCTTTATTCTTCTTTAAACATTGTTTAACTATGAAGAATATGGTGGTTGCTTCTTAGATTTCAATATTTATACATATATTATATATACACTTTACATTGAATACTATTTAAATACATTCAATACAATTTATTTTAGAATGCAACTACTGCAACCAAATTGATTATTCATCCCAAATCTACAACATACATTATTTTCTTTGTATTTACACAAATATAGTTATTAATTATGAAGAAATGACTATCTGACAAAACAAAATATTCAAGGGTAATTAAATTTAAGGAAAATATAACTAGATTTAACCAAACTTCTAACTGAAACAATACTCAACTAAATGGTATTTTCTGAATTGATGTTTTTACTAAATAGAAGTAACTTTGTATAATAAGCGCAAAATATGCTGTTCTTTTATATTTACATTCATGTTTTTACAATTTTACAATCAGTGCAGATATCTTTATACTTGGTATTTTCCTTGCATGTGGTTTTTTCTTCAACAAGTGTTATAGCCTATAACGACAACAAAAAAGATCAACATAATTATTTAAATATCACATACATAAAGAACATAATGTTGACATCATGACATGAATGTTTAAAAAAATGTATTTATTGCATTAATTGTAGAGGTAAAGCGACCGCATGTGGAAGCTAAATTTGCGTCTATTGTTCTGTATATTCTCGTCACTTCACATGTGAAAGACATGAAAGACTGAGCCAAGCCTTTGAAGCAGACGTCAGGGCCACCGACTCCTTCTCTTGAACTGCCGCTGCCTCCTCAAAGTCAGCTTGACTCCCACATGCAACTCAGGAACATTAAATGGGCCCAACAAAATACTAATGACCCTCTAGATTTCTGACCACACAAAAAGGGGGCAGCCACCAATTTGCATTGCCATTCTGGTGTTCAGTGGTAAGCAAGCAATCTCCATGTGTAATGTGTATGTGTTGTTTGCCACTCTCCCCCTCCTGGTCAATAATTACCAGCCTTGCAGCCTGAAGTGAGTCTATTTTAGGAAGGAAACCCACTGGTTCAAAAAGCTTAACTCGGCCATAAACACACCAACTTTTTTTAAGCTCTCTCTCTCTCTCTTTCTCACTCTCTCTCTGGGTAATCCCACTTTTGTTGGTTGTGAAGAGGACAGTGAGGAGCAAGAGAGAGAGACAGAGAGAGAAGAAGCTGAGGCCAAAGCCAAGGGAAAGATTCGCGTCACCAAAGATCAAGAGGGTCATCTCTCTCTCCTTGTCTAATCATGTATCTTTGGCCACCTTGTGTTGTTGGTTCCAATACAGCGGGCTGAAAACCACAGCACAAGTATTTAATGCACGTGGTCACACATCATATGTAAGTCTGCTACAGACTGACCAGAATCAGTTGAGTTGATTGTTCAGGAGTCCCCAGGAGCTGCTTTATGCTAATGTTTGCATCGATGCCTACAAAGCCACCGCCGCTGTCCAAAGGCACATCAAGGAAATGAGAGAGCAGGCCAAGCCTTTGTGTGCGCCGTGTACAATAAAGGGAGGATTTAGAGGCCTTGCCGGCCGACCGCAGGGGACGAACAAAATGAATGAAGTGAAGCGGAGTAGGGGTTGGGGTTGGGGACTCTACCATGGCGGGTTGGTGTTGGGAGGGGGGGCATGGCTCACGCACCCCCTCCATAACCTCCCTACCCGCCCCGTCATCGCAGGACAGCCCATATATAACGCGGACACGTTTGGTCTCTCCAAAAGGTCACAAAAGGGTAAAACTTAAGAGGAAAGATGAGAGCGCTGCTGTCATAAAAAAAGAAAAACGTGTGTAAGGGGAGAATAAGTGGCTATTCCTCTTAAGCCATGGATAAAATATTTCAGATTCAACGATGCAGTGTCCGGGCCACCAGGGTTCTGGATTTATTGCTGGGGTCAAAACTCAGTGCCGATCAATAGTCAATCAGTGTTATCAAACACCAATTATATGAGGTCCAGACGTCCTGCACTGATTTATCATCCTGTATTTGTTATTTCTCAGCAGAATGTGCCTAATGGCTTGTCTGGGTATTAAATGCCTCAATACAAATTTTTTTATTAGAGAAATAATACTTTTTAATGGATTAATTTTGTTAGATTTTAATTAAAAATGTAAATTCTGTAAATCATGCTAAATACATTTTTAAGCAAACCTAATAACATAAGATTAATAAAAAAAATGTTAATGTGCTGTATTTAAGATTGCATTAATACATTCAATATTGATAAAATAGCAAATATATAGATGCATGATGGGTGACAGTTTCTGTTTAGTTAATTTTTACTTATACACAAGCCTAAAAATATAAATATATTTAGATTATTTATCTTAGTATTTCATCTGGTATCTAAATAAATGTCAAGGAAAAGCAGAAGTGAAAAACGGAGCAGTGCCTCAATGTATCTGTACAAACTAGAGACCTCACAGATCTCCTTTCAAGAAGAAGTGTTCTGGGGGCTGCTGAAGAAATGTGGTGTAATGGAAGCACTTAATAGACATGAGCGGTTTATACTTGAAAGCCCCATCATCCCCCTTAATGCATATCCATTTGTTTATTGAAAAGGGTCTTCATTAAAAACAAGTTGGAAGGGGAAAGAAAAATGAAAAATAATAATTATGTTGATGGCTTAAAAATCGCATCAAAATTAAGATATTTATCAGAAGCAAGTGCACTGCAATCCCCTAAGTGCTTAGTGAAGTTCTTTTATAATGCCACAGACAGCAAACGCAAAAACAAAAGCAACTCTCAAAGAATCTCCTCTATTCCTCCTCTCTCAGCTTTGTTTCACTATCCATCTCTCTGTTCAATCTGACTCTCTCTCTCTTTGCCTTTTCCCTGCCTTTTCTTCAGAGAAAAGGGTCTAATTGCACCTTAAAAAGAAAAAAGGAGAACACCCTCTCATTTTTTATTGCTTTCTCTTTCAAATTTCAAGGGCATTCGGACAGTGTGTCAGGCAACAAGGCTCTTGTTCCTTTTTCTCTGTGCGTCTCCTGATGGCTTACCCAGATATGCATCTCCTGACCTGTATGTTAAATTCATAGTTTCACCAGTGACATCGGCAATGCCCAGACAACTGAAGGAAAAATGGTGTGTGTGTGTGTGTGTGTGTGTGGTATCATGGGGGGGTGGGGTGGGCCATGGGGTGATTTTTCTGCCCCTGTAACCATGACAACCCTCATCTCTAGAGCATTGGAAGGGATGGCGACTCACACTCAGAAAGAATCTGAAGTCTAAGGTCCCCCTGATTTCTTTGGTTGTGCATTTATTGTGTGGGTGTCCATGTTTGAGTATATGTGGAGGTGTGTGTGTGTGTGTGTCTGCAATTTAATAAAAAAAAAAAATTATTCAATTGTTTTTAATCATAAACATCCAAAATACTGTCAAGCTTCATAAATAATTTATTTATAAAATCACCTGTTTTATTTCAATAAGGCCAGGTAAATTTAAAATTTAAATTTGAAATGCTTCAAAAACAGAAACATAATAAACACTTTGTGTATGTTATTTTATTGCATTGATCAATCAAACCGTCCACAATTAAGGCTTTATAAAAATAACGGAATATCACATTTTGTCTGAATTCTTTATTCGTATAAGTAAAACTGCTGCTGAAGAGTCAGTGGTTTCTAAATGTCAAAATACAAGAGCAATAGAATAAAAGCTTATATTTCCTTTCTCTCATCAAAACAACACTGTCTTCAAATGCAACAAGCTTAAATTGCATCTCCAGCCATAAACATTTTTCAGATCAAATTCTATACCACCGTCTTTGAATTCATATTCAATGCAGCCCATCGTACGTAGGCAGGAATTCAGATAGGGGAATATGAATGTCAGAGGGAACATTTTAATCATTTGGCAGGGTTGGAAGCCCAATCTCCAAACATCCACATTTTGACACACAATCTCCCTCTCTCTTCCTGCCCTCCCTCCCCTCTATCCTCTGGTTTCATCATCTCATCTCACACCCTTCGTGTCTCAGGGACCTATTAAATCCCCCCTCCCTCCCTCACCAGTGCACCTCTCTCTCTCTTTCTCTCTCTCTCTCAAATGTCACCTTCATTTTTCTGTTCATATTCTCGGACTGGAGCGCCCCAGAGATGGTTTAATTTTTTTGGCCCTCACCACCACCTCTACTGCCCACTGTGTGGCCTCTCCTACCAGCTCACTCTAAGCTGATGGCAGATAGCAGGGGATGGTGAGCCATGTGTTTGTGTGTGTGTTTTTGTGTGTAACAGTGTGAATGCATAGATGTGTATAACAAGATATTATTATGGCTGGTATTGTTTCCCCTCTTTTCCTAAACCCTTTTTATGTGGGGGTTGTGTAAGAACAAGAATTGCACTTTATCTTAATCCTTTCAACCATCAACAAACTGACAAAATAACCGCTCTCCTTATTTGCCCCCAACTGGATCAAAGTTTTCTTAACTACAATCTCACATTGCAATGGATTAACTCTTCATAAAAAAACAGCACTACAAATGGTTTGCGTTAGCGCCTATACTCGCAGCCTCGTACAGTTTTGGCCAGGCAGAGTTTTTTGTCTGCCAGGCCTTGTGGAGTTCATCACACAGTCTGGTTTTGACCTGACTTTATAACGATAATGAGGGCTTATCAGTTAGTGCTCTTTCTTACATGTTAGTTGTTCAGGAATCTAATCTTTAAAATTTCAGCTTCAAAACATTTCTGTAGACCTATGTAAAAAAAAAAAGTACCACTCAAAATAATTCTGAAACAACATACCTGCATGTTTCTGACATCAGGAAGTAAATATATTTCTGATTTTAGTGCAGTACTAGAGTTTTCTGTTTTGTACTTGTCATAATATCATGTTTTGAAAACACTGTGCCTGGTTGAGTTCATCTTAGAATCAACAGATAAGATAAAGAGAGGAGATATTAGATAAGATATAACACACACTCTTGTGTTTTTGTCGCTCTGTCTTCTCTTTGTGCAGGACCTCGCTGTTGCCATCATCGGAACCCTGTTTTACTGAATAAAAACATACATCGGTGTGCGGAGGCAGTGATACCAAACGCCTTTCTGTTAATGCCCCTTGATAATGTCACTTCACTGCTATAAAGTATTGTAGCTTACCTTTACTCTCTTCCACCTCTCTCTCGCTCTCTCTAACAAACACACACACACACATCCACACATGTGCACACTCACCGCAGGCTTTGCAGGCTCCAGCTGCTGCCAAGCACTGCATGAGGGCATAAATTGTTAGGTGTTGGCCAGTAATTCTGAAATGCAATCTTCTCTACTCCTTCCCTGCTATCTGTCTCTCTCCTTCTCAATTTTATTCTCTCTCTTCACTCTCCCCCTATTCTCTCTAAAGCTCCCTCCTACCTTGTTTGTCTCTTTACTTGACCTTTCTTTCTGCACCTCTGAATGTATGCTTCTTTGGTTTTGGTTTTGTCTCTGCTTATGTCTGTCCTCTCTCTCTCTCTCTCTCTCTCTGTCCATCTCTCTCTCTCACTCTCTGTATTAATGATAGCAGGGAAAGGTCACATGATAAATGAGTGGCAAACAAATCAGAGTGTGTTAGACTTTAGCTCTGTTATCGCGTTGCTGAGTAGGGGGCCCCACTCCGCTGAGTGAAAACTGTGTTATTCTGAATAATTCTGCATTACATGTCCGCCAACCCCACGCAGACAATTAAGGCGAGAGCATTAAGAGAAATGGAGAAAGACAAAGAAAGGGAGACAACAGAGTGAGAGATGGGTGGAAAGAGAGGGGACACAGTCCAGAGAAACTAAGACACAAAGCAAAAAGGGAGAAGAAACACTGTAATTAAAGCAAGTGGGGAAAATGAAGAGAAGAAATCAAAAGAGAAAAGGAGGGACAAGAGAAAAAGAAAGACCCCTCCACTACCACCTCTCCACACCCCTGAAGAGATAGAGTCAGGGAGTACATGAAAGAGAGAATAAGAATGAGACAGAGAGATAGCAGGCAGAGAGAAAGACTATTTGTCTACTCTCTTGACACAGTGGGATGATAATGCATTTTAATGACAAGACCTGAGACTGGTTTTATGAGGGGACGGATGCGCACACACACAAACACACACACACACACACACACACAAACACACACAAGGACACAGGAGCCATCACCCCTCACACCCTACTATCGCTCTCTTAGCACATTCTTCGGTCAAACCCAAGGAAGCAGCTCACCGGGCTAGACATCATTCCCCGTTCAGAGAGGCAGACAGGGAGGGAAGGAGTGCACGGTGAGAAATCAGCAGGAAACTATGGGAGAAGGCAATTTAGAAGCAATCAGAGGGAAATTTGAGGCGGATTAGGCTGAGGGCTTATAGGAGCGGGGACCCGACGCTGTATCCATCTGTCTATGAGAGGCCTTCATCAGCAGCCATCTCCTGGCTGGCCAAATCAATCTCTCCTCCTCACTCCTCTCCTCTCTCCTTTAGCTCCTTCCTTTCTATCCACTCTACTATCCTTCCCCCTCCTCCAGTTATCTCCCATTCCCCTCTTGTCCCGCTCCCCAACATTTTACACTCAGGTTCAGTCAGACGGCCTTATCAAGAGCAAAGGTAGAATAGGTAAGCGGCCAGTGTGTTGCTCAACAGCACATCAACAACCATGTGGCCAGTTGATGTCTTGAGCACATCATAGAGCAGACTTTAAAGCTATGATGTGTAGGCCGATAACCACTGTGCCTCTTGACTTTAAACATTTCCTCCACTCTCTTCTTTCCTTAGTGAGAAAAGAGAGTGTGTGTGCGTCTGTGCTTATGTCAGTGTATCTGCGGGCACAGGCGTGGCCATATAGTGTGTGTAAATGATGATGTGGGGGTTAATATGAAATCTGCGGCAAAGCACAGACTGTACCTTCAAAAAAAGAAAGCAGGTCCCACAGTAGAGCTCTACTTCGAAATGAATTGATTCAGTCTCCAGACACTATTCGCCCAATTTCCTATATTATCTTCTCTCTATCATTTACCATACATCACTTATCATTGAGACTCATTTATGAGGCCTATTTCATCTTTAGAGAATTCCCAGATGATAGAAAACTGATCTCTTCTGCTTTGGTATTACTTTTGACTGTGGTCCAATCTCAGAGCGGGCAGAGCTGAAATTGCTTTAATATTCTCTTAGTTTCAGCGTGTTGCTGGCATAATACTTTGTATTACAACAGCACAGTCACAGGGTTGACTAACAAGAAAAGAAAAAATCTAGCTAACTTAAAATGTTTCAACTTCATAAAGTAGACCCTGTTACCCCTCCCAACAAAGTGCTCATGGGCAAAGCATTAAGTCCAGTAGGCCAAATCCAGGGCTGCTCAACAGCCAACAAAACAACTAAGCGAATGTAATTCCCAAGTGTGAGTGTGTGTATTTGATTAACCTCTAATTACAGCTACTCCCCCAAAGCCGTTAAGACTAATAACTTTTTTTAGTTAATCCTTCTTGTTATATGAAACGCTCTGTTTGACTAAACTGACTTCCACACTTTCCAAAATTAATTGGTAAAATTAGCAGGAGGGATCAAGTTGAAGATTGAAAAATGGTTCAAGTTAACTTACAGTAAATGTCTTTGAAGCAGTTTTTTTAAGTTTGCTGTCTGTCTTTTGGTGTTTTGCCATCCCTTTATAATGTATGAGGTTCATACAGTATAAACAGTGCCACTATTAGGGTTAGGTGATATGGTTCAATCATCAATATATGAATTTGAATATTTTCCGAACCCAAATCAATTAAATTTGATCAAATATAAAATTAACGTGAAATACAATGAACTTTGTTTTACTTGGAATTTTTCATTTGGACGAGAGAAATTTGCTGATTGACATGATACAATAAACTCACAGTTGGCACAGAGGTAACCAAAGCATATCTACTGTGCATTATCATTTTGATATAAATGTATGTGATTTTCTTTCCAGTTTGCCATTTATAGCTACAAATAACGAACACTGTGTTTCACTGTGGCGAGTGGTAAGGCCTCGTGAACAGTGTTTATCCTTCTCTACGTGATGATTTGAGCTAAATGCTGGTGTCATTAGCAGATGCTGGCTCATAGCTGGGAGGCACTGGTGACGCTTAACGGTTAGCATTAAACTGCTAACGAAGCGCATGTGAAGCCATGCATACATGACATTTATTACATTAAACAACAACACCCGGTTTCTGCTTAGAGCAAGACACTGATCCCTTGTTGGATAATGCATAATTACCCCAGACGTTGTAAACTGGTACAGAGACACGCATACACACACATGCACACACACACACACACACACACACACACACACATACATAGCCAACAACTGACTAAGACAATTACATATACTGCATTTGAATCATTTAAAAACAAACATAAGTCACATTGTCTCACACACACACTCACTCACTCCCAGTCATGGAGAAGATGCTTTGAGCTAATGCACATTTTCTACACTGTAAGTATTTATGAATAGCACGTGGAACGTGTTTTTATCCAAACCAACTTAATAAACATTGTTACTAAAGAGATCTAACACACCTTATGTTATGATTATGTATTCGATCAAACATTTTAGTAAACTGCCTTTTAATATGTATAATTCTTCTACTGCAGTTTTCGTAAAAAGTCAGTTCAATATTTACTGTATTAATAAAATGTAAATCTTATTTTGTCTCATTCATATTTAGCCACACACTGAAATACATTACAAGTATTTATTGTAAAGGGCTTAGTTGATATAACTTTTCAAAAGACAATGTAAACGACTTAAAAAGATAACCATTAAGTAAAATAATGTGTCTGACTGAGATGATTAGTTGTGAAGTTTAAATTGGTTTGGAAGAAAATTATTGGCAACTTTAAATGATACTGTTTTTATGTCCTTGACTTTTTATTGTTCCCATTCTTCCCCCATAACAGCATTTGAGATGTAGATAGATTTGCATGTTGTTAAGTGGTAAACATTGTGTGGTTATCAAAAGGATCCAAAGCCAGCAAGGAGTTAAAGAGATCCCTCTTTCTTTGTATGCCTTTGGGCCACAGTGATAGTGATCTCCTGCTGAGATAGAATTAACCATAAACTCATTTGCAGTGCCATGACCTGGATTATGGGAAAGGTGGGTCATGACAGATATGACATTGTCCTTATTAATATTCAATAAAACAATGCAGGATGATACACTAGAAAATCAAAGGCTCAGCAGGTGGGGAGTCGTCTAAGTTCTGTTAGCATTGAAAAAGATAAAGGATTACCGTAGTGATTATCGCTATGTCCACCGCAAGAACTACTGACAAAACAAAGCAAAAATAAATAAAAAATACAACTTAACCCATTTCAATGTATTTATTAAAATAAAGAGATTTCAAGTTGAAACTGATTGCAGAAATAAGTCACTTGGAGTGCAGCAAATAATACATTCATGGTATAAGTTTCTTCAATCCTAAGAGAAAATACTAACATTTTTTTTAGCTAGGGAGGAAAAAAAATCATCTCCTTTTTATATTTATTGTTCCATTTCACGTGCAAAACAACAAATCCAAAAACTCAGCGGTATACCTTTTGAAAATGACAGTTACATGTGCCACCTCTTAAATGAGACAGCATAAATGACTCTGAGAAGCAGATTGCTTCCAGTCAAGTCCTGCCTACAATATATTTGCGGCGCTGCATATCCTTTATTAAAGAATCACTGGATGTTTACGAGAGACAGAGGATGGAAAATAAAGAGAGAGGTAGGGAAACAGAGAAAGAGTGTGCATAGCACGTGGAGGCCATTATTTTTGGCATGCTCCAAGGCTGGGAGAATTAGAAAATATCATTCTGTCAGGGTGATTTGATAGTGCGATGAAAAATGTCAGAAGTGGAGATGACAAATCATGGTGCTGAGGAGAGGGGACTGGGAGACAGGGGATGTCATTTGTCATGAGTGCCATTTGACTGCACCCCTCTCGTGCTCCCTCCCTCCCCCTCTCTCCCATCTGCCTCCTCTTCCACATCTCACCCTTTCTCTTGCGCCCCTCACTTCTCAACTTCCTCCTCTTTTACCTCCTTCGTTGTCTGCCTGTCTCTCCAGTCCTTTCTCTTTTCATTGTAATGATCTATTCGAACACATTCTACCATCTCTCATCTTTCTTCATCCTCCCTCTCATGCACCCTCACTCTGCCTGTCTCTCCTCAATATAACCTCAGTTTTCCAACTACTTACATTAAGAGCAGTACAGTATTTCTAACTTTGTACAAATAAATTTGCCCATTTCTGACTCAGCGCACAAGAAGAAAGGATTCAGATTTATTTACGTTTTGTTTTCTCCTCCTTGTCTCCGCATCATCTTTTCCTCTCTCCTCCCACTTCTTCTTCTTCCCTCTCCTCCTCCTCCTCCTCGAAATCTCTGTTCTCGATGAATGGAAAGGATCAGGCTGGCATACAGTGCAAAACACACACGCACAAATGCACAGACATAGACATGAAGCACACACCCACACACTTCACATATGCACAGTCAAAATGTCACAGCTGGTGACATTTGCGCATTTTATCTTGAGTGCAGTTTCTGATCTTGAAAAAGAGGTTAGTAATGGAAGTTGCACCATAAACATCACAATCAAATATTTTTTTAGTTTTTTATTTCTTTTTGTTGTTTTTAGACTTAAAATTGCAAAAGCAAAAAATTAATGTGACATGTGGCGACTGAAAATCATAACACACATCACAAACTCTATTGTCCATATTCTGCCATCATCTGCAACATCATTTGCTGTTATTATTAGGAATACACTCACTCCTTTTTCTCCCGCTGATTGTCTCTGTCTCCCTCATTGGCCCCAATTCACCCGCTCTCAGTATCTAACAGTAAACCCCCCCGCCTTGTTCCCTTCCCCTCCTTGGCCTATCAAACCCCTCCTTCCACTGTAGCCTAAAGGTGCTATGTATCTGTGTGTGTGTGTGTGTGTGTTTGTGAGAGAGTGTAAAAGACAGATAAATAGAAAGAGAAAGAAGCAGCATACACAGCATACACGCCTGCATGAATGTGTGTAGACTTGGTGCGTGCATTACATTTCTGAACGTGTGTTAAGGTGTATGTGCCTTTATCTGTATGTAAGGATATCTGTGTGCATTTCTACATCTGATGCAGGGAAGTGGGGGGGAGGTGGTGGTGGTGGGGAGGGTCGCTGCTTTGTTGGGTCTGGCCATCCTCAGTGTAGCGTGGTCTGTAGCACCGTCCAGGGCCTTAATGCTGGGGTAATTAAGGAACAGCTTCAAGGTTGCATGGACACAAGACAATCCAGGCCTAATGAAGTATCGATCGGCCGCATTGGGGCCCATGCTTGGACTAAGGCAAGCTGACATTCATTTAGAGCAGGGCCACTGCAGGGAGAGCAAACACACACACACACATTTACAGCACACACACATAGAGCACACAGCACAAAAGCAGGCTGATGACAATATAAGAGACTCAACGACACTCAGTTTTAATCACATGGGAAACAATGAAGAGCCTCGTTTAGAGCCGCTGGGTTTATCTGTGTGTGTGTGTGTTTGCGTGTGTCTGTGTGTGTGTGTGCGTCCCTCCATCTCCCTATCACACTCTGAACAACCAATAGGAGGCTCAAAGCAATCTCCAACTGAAAACAGTACTGATTATACCAATGATGATTATGGTGATAATGATCGTCCTGCCATCAGCCCGGTCATTACTGTCTGTTGCATATAAAGAAAATGTGCCACACCTTACAATCAATGTCATCACCTTTTTTTTTACAGGAAGGTAATAACCCAATTCAAATTATCTCAAACTATTATATTTACATTTTAATTTTCTCAACCTGCAACCTGTCTGACAACCTTATCCAATGTAATTTAAGCTCAGGCTGCACAACATGAAACCCATATAGATTTTTTTTAATTAATATAGCTATAAGCAGATATAGATCTGTCAGAGGGGCAACTCCTGAATTGGCCTTACTGTCATCATAATTAGTGTTATCATTTCTTCTGTCAAGTCAAATCAAAGCCAAAAACAATAAACACATTTGTCACCTTTTTTTCACATGTGTTCTGGGCATTTCAACAGTGATAGTGAGTCACAGTCAGTGAGCAGGTACATTTGAGGTTTCAGAGACTTGCTCAGGGACACTTTGACCCGACACATGGGGGCTGCCGGCACCGTGGCCAGAAATCACACTAGTGACTGTCTTTTTTTTATGTTATGCTATGAAATGCTCTCTATTCAAATCTGGCATTTCAAAGATATGACATCTGCTCTTGAAACTTTTCCAATGAAAGCGAGCGTAATGTGTGCAGCAGCAGGACTTGGCTGGGGGAACGTACACTGTGTTCTTTGGACTGTACCTTTCATTCACTGTTGCATACTGTCTACTTACAGGCCTACATATTATATTCCATTCAAAAAGTTACAGCTGTCAAATGCACCTTCACTCTAGTTGTAGCAATGTAAATCAGATACTTGATATTTGTATATGATAGTGCATAGAAACAAACTTTGCACCACATAAAGACACAAACACAAGTGATCAGAAATCTATCATCACGCATCAAGCTCGCTCACTATAATTGACTCCGTGCACGTAAATGGATATATATGAATGGGTGCATGTGTGTGCGTTGGTGTGTGTGTGTCTATGTGTGTGTTTGTGCATCTATAGGGTCCACTGTTACAGTTCCCACCTAAGTTAGAGGCTTGGTGATTATATCTCTGATTGGCATATGCTTGGATTCACATCTATTGGCCTACTTCTGCACTGATTGAAGACTTGACTTCTCATCTCCAGACAACTTTATCAAGGCAGTAATGGTCAGACAATCAGACTGACAGACGGAGACAAAAGAATAAAGAGGAGAGCGACAGACAGACACAGAAAGGACGGGTTGAACATGAATGATCTTGATTGTAATGGGTATAAGTGTTGTTTTTCTTGAAAACCATGATCCAAAGACCCTAAATCTCCCTTGCTTTCCCAGTCATTTTGTTTTTCACACACACACACACACACACACTCACACACACACAAATGTTCCTAAATCATGCCAAAAAAAATCTATGAGAATAACTTTGCCATTAAAACATTCATAATTGCGCAAAAACTGCGCTGCTTGCACTCTTTACTCCCACGACAATAGAGCTACATGTTCAGTGCCTATTATTTCTCATCCTTGTATTCAAATGTATTTAAATGAGAGATGTTTAGATCCACTCTGCGCTGGCAAAACAGTAAAGCTGAGAGCTGCGCAAAGATAGAGCACTGCTGTCCAACTTATATCTATAACCATGATTTTGAGGACGTAACCCCACTCTCACCCCCGCAGTCCAAGCAACTTTTAAACCTGCAGTTAAAGCGCTGACTTCACATTACTATGCCTATCCCCTCCCTCCCTTGATCTGGCGGCGTACTGTGAATTTTTGAGCGGCGCCAAAATGCTCTCATTTTAACTGATCGCTCCAATCATATGCAAATGTGGCAGGCAGGTGGGGGGATATCTTTCAGCGGTAATTGGCGGTTTTCTAATGGAGACTTCGGGTGTCAGTTGGAAATATGTTTTAAGCCTTAATGAGTTTTGACGGGTCAGATCAGAAAGCGCCTGGCGCGCAACTGTGTGTATGCATGTGTGTGTGTATGTGCATGCTTGTGTGTCCGCGCATGTGTCTACGCTGCCACGCCAAACCTGATGCATTTTTAAACAGAACCAATTACCCCACATAGTGAGTTTTACTGAAACATTTTTATTGTGTAATACCCGTCACGTATAGAGACATCAGCATTCATTAAACTCACAGTCGCAGCCAGGTGATATCCAAGGTAATCCGGAACAAAAGGGGAGAGCGACTCAAAATGGATGCTAAATGCAACTGACTCGAGAGGGTCAAATATAACCTTTCATATGATAATCACATGCACTCACACCAACTTCATAAAACTCATTTCTTGTGTGAATGTTAAATAAAATAACGAAAGTATGCTGTCCTTTAAAGTGAGAAGTAGTTTTATGTTTCAAAAAAAGATCCGTAAGATCAAACTGTTTCAAGGACTGTTTATTGAGCACTTCAAAAATATGTGAAAAATAAACTGCATGTCATGGATGCATTAATACATAAATACTAAACGTTTCTGGTATACATTGATTCAAATATATGTTTCTGTCCCTAAAGTAAAGTATCCATAGCCTAAATGTGATTCAAGTTTTGCCACAATTATTCATTTTGCATTGGTCAAAATGCAGGAACATCGGAAATCTCCCATTAATATGCATGTGTCACTATCCCTGCAATTTACAAAGCAACTTATCATTTTGCCCAACAATAAAAGCGCAGCAGAGGCAACAGATTGCTTTGACACTCCAAGTGGTTTTAGATTTATTGTGCATAATAAACACATGAGCAGATTTTGAATGAAATCATCCAACGCATCTACATCTAGTTTTACTTTATCTTTAGTGGGTGCATGTATAAACGAATGGCTGAGTAGACGGCGGCACTTCGGCACTCTGATAGATCATAAATCATGTGAATTATAAATCATGGTTTGTTTGGACATACAGGAGGGGGTTGAGGAGTGAAACTGCTGTCCAGTTTATAAAAGTGTGCATTAATAAGAGATGCCCTCCTGGGTGGTCGTAAATACATGAGGTGGCAGCTGATGATTTGGGTTTGGAGAATCAGATGATGACTGATTCTGCAGAGGGAATGGCTGCTAAAGTTTGTTCCACTGGCATCACTTAAAAGGAAACTCTAAAACATTATAGTCATGAATGCCAAATCAGTATTTGTGACCGGGAACCGCTCTTTGACAAAGCTGTACTCCAGGGAGCGGAGAGAACGACAAGGTGACTTAGTGGACTCGAAGACTGCTAGGTCAAGTGTCAATGTATTCCGAGAGTTATAAACTAGACTCATATGACGTGTTCAGTGTAGACATTTCCTTTTAAAAGTCACATTGACAGTCTCTCAGTTTACTATCAGACAGGACAGGATTTGTTCACTTGTAATGCAAGTGTCCTATGTGTCATATCCCCATCTTATAGATGGACCTGTTCGCATAATAAGGTAAAAATGTGTTTTATCTTAACTCCTTCACTATGACCTTTCTGTGCTCTCCAATGCCAACACACAAAACAACAAGAGAAAATTCACATATCAAAGAGCTTTAGCTTCAGCATGGTCAATTTAATTCAACCTTCATGACTTTTGTATTTCTTTTAAAATGCGGGTATGTGAAAGAGGCCTGAACTTCACCGTGGCATAGTTGTCATGATTTGAATTGCGCAGCACTGACTGTAAATGAATAACTGTAATAAGATTGTCCTGACAGTTGAAACAGGAACGCACTCTCACTGCAATCAAGGCTCTCTGTGCAACCCAAGAGTTAAAAAGAATGTATTTAGCAGTACTTTGCTAAACAAACCTCCATGTCAATTTATGCCATGTGAAAAAGTAGGACAGCATAATCCTTTAGCACAAACCCAATCTGGGAGATCTGAAGAGTACGTGATTAATTCTTTGGTATTAATCATGTAATTCTTTCATATAAAACAAAGCTTAAGCCTTATTTGCTAAGATATTTGACCTTGGCAGAGAGTTAAGACATTACAGCTTGGATTTAAAATGCATCTAAAGATTAAAAATGATGGTTGACTATTACTGAAGATTATAAACCCAAGGAAAATTGCTTTTTCATTTTGAAACAAAACTGATTTTAGAAGGGAGCTAAAGGGTCAGGTGGTATATGAGGTGACAACTTGAACTAGGATACAACATATTTTCTGATGATAGCAAGTTTAGATGGAAGACATGTTACCTTCGTGTGTGTTTTTTATTTATTTTTTCATAATTTGCCCCCCACGTCTCCCTTTTTTTCTACCCAAGCATAGAAATTAAAGTAATACCCTTGTAAGAGAAACAAGATTTGTTCTAAATTTATGCTTCACTGCTTGAGGCTACGCGGCACCTCAGACACACAGAGTTTATTTGATCTCTGCTCGTTGAGGGGAAAAAATCCTTTATGACTATCAAATGTGTCTCACTCTTTCCCCGTGAATCTTGTTTACCGATGCTGCCGTGTGTTTATCTGTGAATGAAAATGACTCTGGAGACACCATGCACTCCTTTGCCCCAACAACAACACATATTTCTTTCATTTCATGGTCTTTACAGAGAGTGGGAAAAAAGTAAAGTGAAAGTACAAGGTCGTTTTCAAAGACATCGGTTTTATAATTCATGCTGAAGTTAGATGCGGGTCTTCAACTTGAACCAGGGGCCTCACCAAATGTTTTATTTAAATGTATTGGTCAAACAGTTCATGTTCAAGGAGCCTTTCAATAGGAACTGTTTTCTATGCATATAAGTACAATAATCAAACTAATAATCAAATAAGTAAACAGCTTGCGTCAGTACAAGAAATACAAAAGCTTTTGTGCATTAATTTCATTGCTGTTGAATGCCCGCTGCACCACACACACTCATTATAACCTGCCTGTGATCTGTCTTATAATCCACACACAAACTCTATTCCATTTTATGTCAATAACATCTTCACTGAAACTTTTATAAAATGGCCGACAGCAGCCTGGTTTTATAAAAATGTTTTCATTTATCCATTTCATAACTTAACACTTTAATATATTTTATAATTTTTTTCCTGGAATCTTGCAAATACATTCCGAATCAATGTGTCCTTAACATGATCATATTTTTACTGTGTCAGTAACTACACAAAACAGACACATTTTCAAGGTTAGGTAAAAAAAAAAATCTAATGTTCTCTATCTAAACAATTAATGTAACTAAGTCTAATGAGATATGACCCATATGACCGAAAAAAATAACAATATGTTGATGTTTTATTATTAAATTAAAAAGCAGGGTATGCAAAGAGTAAAAATGTATGTATGTGCTTTAGGTTTTATACAATGGTGTAAGATCATTTAAAACTTTAACTGTGGTGTTACCTTCAGCATGGTGCATAGTCAGCATATAATATAAAGTATTGTTAGGTCAGGGTACTAAAGAATGGTTATTTTTACATATTATTTGGATTGAAGATTAAATAACTGCATATTAACATGAAGATGTTAAATTTAGCTCGGCATTCAGCTGATGAGTTTGATAATGACAGGGATAAGGATAAGCCATAGAATATCATCATTATTATAGTGGACTGCATGTTCCTCCATCTCTTAGGGAGTCAGTACTGTAAACAGCAGGATTAAAGATTATGTCGGCTGGTAATAGGGCTCCACTTCAAGATATAACTGTGAAACATCACATAACCTATAAATTGCCAACTTTCCATTCAGGAAATGTTTTGTTTAAAGTTATTCCTTTAATTTCTGCTGATTGTAACTTTAGCTCTCAAAGTCTTGTTTCTCTCAGATGTTGGGGGTTGACTTTGAAGGATGGGGCATTTGTGGTGTAAAAAATCGGGGCCCTGGCCTCTGAAGCAGATGAGCCCAGGGGACAGCTCGGCACAACATGCACAAACAACCTGTGTTGACCTTGGGGCTCTGGGCAAAAGGCCTTTAAAGGTGTATGCAAAAGCCGCGGAGATGGCTCAAAAAGAAGGGTCTGCTTTTGAAGTGAAGTGTGTGTGAGAGTGTATGCTATGTATGTGTGTGCGCACATGGTGGTGGGGGGGGGGGGGGGGGGGGGGGGTGCACATTTTTCAAAAGCAACCAAGGATACCCATAGGCCTGAATTCTATGAAGCTCTTTGATATGGGCGTCTCAGAGTGTTTATAATTACAAACAAACCCGATCATGATTAAAACATTGCTACAGAGCACAGTGGCCAGGGAGAACTGATCTGACCCAGTGTGTACGTGTGTGTGTTTGTGTATGCACACGTATCACCCCGCATGTGTCTGTGAGCATGGGCTTGGCATTGCAGCAGCAACAGGGGTGGCCTTAAATCTCGCATCGACATCGTCAACTGTCGCAAACGTGAAGGCGAGCCGGAATGACATGGGATCAGCATGTCACACCTGGAGGGCTGACAGCCAACAGCGCCCATGTCTCACAGCATGTATATTGTGTGTAAGTGTGTAAGTGTGTGTGTGTGTGTGTGTGTGTGTGTGTGTGTGTGTGTGGATAAGTGTGTTTTCATCATGACCATGTTTCAAACTGAGCATGTTTCAAAGGGAAGACTAATCCTCAGAAATGAGGCATGAGATCAATATTCTCGTGTTTAATTGGATGCCGACTGATTTGGTTCAGAAATAGTCGGCACGACATCCCTCTGTCATGGCAATATAGGCCCACATGTCTGCCAATTTGACTCGAGGAAAGCGTGTAAGAAAAAGGAAGACAGGCGGGCAGATGGACAGACAGGCGGAGAAAGTAAAAAGAGTGGAATTGGGACTTGACTTCAAAGTGTTAGGACGTTATGATTGCTCCAGCCATTTAAGGAGTGGTTGGGGAGAGAGGAAAACCTCAGGGGGTCATCCCATCATCATATGCCCCACTTGCCGCTGTGATTTGGTGATTTTTGTCCGGAAGCCATGTTTTGAGAGGAGCAAGAGGGAGTTTGGAAGGGGGGAGGAGGGGAAGGGGGTGAAGGGGCTGAAGAGAAAAGAGGGGAGGAAGACAAGGACAGACGGAGTCAGGGGGAAAAAAAAGATGGGTGGGTGGGGAGGAGTGTCCGGGACCACTGTCAAATGGTTGAGGTGTTACCATGGCGACAGTAATGAAGGGTCTCAGGACACCCTGGGGGGATGGAGGGGGAGGGGCCTGGGCAGGGGTGGAGGAGGGAGAATGGAGAGTGATGGTGAAGCGGATTGAGGAGGGGGGTTCAGAAATTGAAAGCTCGAGATGGAGAAAAATGCCTGCAGGCTTTTTATTTATTTTTTTTACGCTCAGACAAACTGACTATGTTGATGCACATTATGCTACAATACAGTCATGGAAATGTACTCTATGATGTGTTGTTAACATTCACATATCACATAATTCTGTGTAAACTGTTCAGAAAAAGCACAAGTCTGGTGTGCTTGCTGGGTTGGCTATATTGCATTTGCCACAGCAAACTGAATCTACTGAATAGTTTGAGTAAAATGGGTATGTGTCGATATGTTTGGATTAAAACAGGATGTCTTACAATATAAATTTACAATCTATCATCCCACGACATATTTCCCGTAAGTAATAAACATCAGAGGTAAAAGACAACTAAAACTCAAATAGTCATTTTTACTATTTACAATCTCACTAGTACCTCTTTCTGTGATAGCCAGCTCCCATGAACGGACTCAGACATCTTTTTTACTAGCCAACCACCATTAGAAGCAAAGTTTTTTAAGACCACATTTTAGTCTCAAAGACTTTATTTTCAAAAAACCTTCTTCCTCCACTATCCTTCCCCTCAAGCAGCATAACATTTCACACCATGCTCCTGTTCTTGCCTGTTCCTGTTATAATCTTATTTTGTCTTCAAAGCTCTGACCTTGGCACACTCCACTATTGTTTGCTTATAATTTTGGAATCAAACTGATTGTATTTTCACATTAATTGGGCATATTGGTGGTTGACTAAATGTGTCAATATGTAAAAAGTAAGTTCATAAGATAAACAATTGTATGACCAATTAACAACTAGAATTTGTTATCCTTAAATATGTAATTGTGTTTCACAAGGTGTTAGCTATGTTAGCTAATTTTTATATTAAAATTGTTTATTTTGTCCAAAACTAACAACTGAACTGAAATAAAATATGTTCTTGCATAAAGCGTCACAACAATGGGTGTGTCGTCCTAAAAAATACATGTATGTTACATGACAGATCGTTTGTAGTGCTTGCAAAAAGACACATACAGTAGAAAATATACAGTACAAACACAATCACACAACTTACATCTCAAGCTTAGCAGGAAGCATGTCTTAAGCAAAATCGGATACAGTATATTCAGTATGTTAATTATGCATGGAAACTGTCTATCGGCTCCATGAACTCTGGCTGTGGAGTTAAATGGGCCGTGGTCCTGCTGCTGGTGAGTTCCCACATGTCAAGAGTAGTAATATGTTTTAATGAGCATGCTTCTCAGGGTGGGAGACTAAACTTCTAATTTTGGTGTGGGCTGAAAAAGATGAAGAACTTCTGGCTTTAAATAAGCATGACTTCTCCAATCCTTGGCTCACATTAAATCTATAGAGCAGCATATGTTTAAAAAAATTAACCCTTTGTTAATATACCGTATAGCATGTACAGCTCAGTCACAATTTAACACTTTGTGACTTTACCATGTGGTTTGTCATTGTGGCCAACAAAGACCGATGATTAGTTATAGATGACTTTGATATTATCTATTTATCTCTTAATGTAATCAATGAAATTACATTCCTTTGTTAGTCAACAAAAAGTACAAGATTAACTTACCGTCTCTGATCTGACTGCAGAGTTATGATCCAAAAAGACAATTCAAAAGAAAAAAAAAACAAAAGGCTAACTAAGCTGATGATCAAGATAGACAGACTGTAGTTTTATAATGAATGCATACAACTCTGATTTATAATTTACACTTGCAACTGCAACAAACTTTTGATCAGCAGGCCTGTAGAGGGAGATTAAGCCCTAGCTTACAAACATTACATCTAATTATGTGTTCAAGTATCTGCCCAGAGCATAAATCTAACAAATAGATGTTAAATAGAAAACCCATCAAAAATAAAAACATGTACATGCAATAATATGCATTTTTATTTGATGTACTATAATCATATGTGCACGTAATGCTGCCTGTAAAGCCGTATAAGAGCCAATAATCTTGCCCTCGAGGTGATCTTTAGCTGAACTTGAGCTGATCTCACTGTGTGGTCTCAGTAAAAGTCTAAACAGATCCACAAGGCTCTCTGCAGCCTGAGATCCCTCATCTCTCATTGATAGAGTGATCAATATGTGGACATGCGGGTATTGACTAAGGTAATGATGATAGCTGCACAAGCGCACAGTTTCTCACACACAGACACACAGACATACACACACGCGCGCATATATTTGGAAATACAGTAAGTACAGACACAACACATATGTCAGACTGGCTCACACAAATTCGCACACATGCAGTCTTACTAAACTGATTTCAAAAAGGCAATTTGGAAGCAGAGGTGGATTTACGCAGATTGAAGGTAATGTGTGTTTGTCAGTGTGTAGGAACTGTGCATGTACAAGTACAGTGTGTGTGCTTGTCAGTGTGTGTGTGTGTGTGTGTGTGTGTGTCATAACAAATAAACAGCACTCCTCTTGTCAATGGTTATTATAGACTTTTCAAGGCACCGCTTTACGTGCTCTATAGTGACCCTGACATGGCAGTGAGTGACATTCATCGACTAGCTGACCCAGGCTGACTCAGACCATAAGACAGACAATCTGACTCGTTTTTTCCTGCTTTGATTTACTCCTTTTTAAGAGTCCATTTAGAACAGTTGGCTTCGACTTTGAGGTTGGACCAAAAAATAGGTCATGGGTCTGTGTTTGGCAGGTCCCCACTGGACAAAAGAAGCAATATATTTTAATGAGCCCCAGCCCTGTGATAAAAGATTAAATTACTCATTTGTGTTCTGAAAAAAAGTTTAGAGATCTCAGCTCAGACTTGGGTCTAACAGGATTGAGTTTTAGAGCCTTGTTTTATCCTACTAAGCTACTAAAAAAAAAAGAAGGTATTCTCTTTTCCTTCAATGCAGGAATTGAATTAAACAGTTAGCTAAACTCTTTCTTTACTACTCCTCCAAGGAACAGGCTTTGGTTGTGACTGGCAGAACTTTAATGAAGAAAATGAATCCAAATCACTTTTCCATTCAGCCCTAAAAATGATGTGAAAACAGTATTTTACCTAGCTGTGAAAAATCTAGAGGAATAACAGTGATACTACAGAAGACCTTGCAAAATCAAACATATATTTGTACAGTGCAAGAGGTGTGTATTGATCACCAATCAGAAAATGCCTCACAGCAAACAGGAAGGCACCTTAATTCATTAAAATAATCTCAGCATGTCTTGATGTTGGTTTGAGCCGTGACACACATCAAGGCATTGTTCAGGGAGGCCCAATAAAAGCAACACTGACTTAACAGGCAATTGTGTCTGTCTTGCTGCGAGCGGACTCTTAGTCACGGACAGTGAGTTTATTGGGCGGATCAGTGTCAGGAGCACATGCGCGCACACACACACACACACACACACACACACTCACCGACTTTAATAAGCCCACACTTTAATTTAGGCCCCGTCACTACAATGAGGCTTCCAACATCAGACAGCAAATTGTTCTTGTTCAATGAAAAAAAAACATCCTGTCTTCATGTCTGGAAAGAAAGACTGGCGGACAAAACAAAAGGAGGGGGAGTGAGGGGGGGACAGTGAGTGTGCAGCCATGTGTGTGAGCATGAGGGCATGGGTTTGTGTGTGCACGCCTGTCCACAGTGTGTGAAGTCAGAGCAGGGACAGGGAGCTGTGTGTGCATCCACCACCTTGCACACCTGGTGCTTCTACATATTCATGTGCGCATGTGCGTTTCTGTGTGCATCTGCATGTGTGTGCACTTGTGTGCATGTTTCAAACTATCAGGTGGGTGTGTAAGAGAACTCCAGGCAGGAGTGTTTGTGGGTGAGTGTGTGTGTGAGGGGATGTTCAATGTCTCTACAGCCTCTTGAATATGTTCAGTTAAATAAGCCGATTGTTCTTTAAAAGCTTAATCAAACCCTAATTAGCATAGCTGTAATTGCTCTTGCCTCGTGGCTATGGCCCATTGACATGGATTCCCATGTTAATTATTGTAATTGCCTCGCTAATGCTATGAATACTTCAAAGTTATGCAAATTGTGATGATGAGTAATCCACCAAGTGTTTGAAATCGCTATCATTATACACACACACACACACACACACACACACACACACACACACAACATGGAAAGCTGATCTGTTGAATTGTTGGGTATGTTCACATTGACACACAGGTCATGATATAATACACAAGCAGACATATTCATCCACAGTTCGTGAACACAAGTGCAGTACCACACACAAGTTAATACAAAAAGGGACACACACAGGCACTGACATTAACTAACATCCGCCTGCCCACACACAATCCAACTCTCAGATCAAAGTGTTAAATCATAAAGATGAGAAGCTCTCAAAGAGTCTAACACTTCAAGCAGGGTGGTGGTTGTATTAGTACAAAGAATTAATGAGGGCGCACAAATACACTCACCCTCTCACTCACAGTCACACACACACACACACACACACACAATCAAACACAATCTCCATGGCAGAGACGCTGCATGTCGGACTATTCTATGGACTAATTACCCTTAGTTCATCTCTCTCATCTCTCTTACTCACTCACTCCCTCACACACACACGCATACACATCAATGCAGGCCTGTTGACTGCTGTAATCCCATGCTAATACTCCAGGGAGTCAAATCAATGTGACCCCACAGACTTTGTGCATAAAGCGGCGCTATAATGAGGTTGGTGTTGGAACGTGTATGCACACACACACACACACACACACACACACACACACACAAACACTGTTTTTTGTATAAAGGTTGATCTCTCTCTTGAAATGAAGATTCATGACTCAGTAAATGAAGGGTCTCTATAAATGTGTGTGTTCAGGTAGAGCAAAGAGAAAATGTAAAGAGAAAAGGTCTATTTGCAAAATATAACAAATGTCAAGATGTGAAGCTGCAGGCATTGTGCCTGCGCATCAAACACAGACATTTCACATGCCTATTTAGGGAAGTAAGAGATGGATGGGGATAACTGTGATCAAAGGTTTTATTTTGAACATTCTGAAATAACATTTGCCGTAAATGACTTAATGCAAGGTCAGTATTGCACAGGAACATTTTTTGTGGAGGCCATTCACCCACCCACAGAGATACTATCTCCAATTTGTTAAATAGCTGCTTTTGCTCACTTTAATAGCTGACCTTCCAAGATGGCACTGAGTATAGCTTCCTCGGTGTTAGGTGTGCTTTGTTTTGTTTTGTTTTTGTGTGTTAATTCAGTTTTCGTCTGTGATTCCCGGTGCTCTTTCACCAGGGAGGAGCTCATGAACATCAGGGGAACAACTCCAGTGGATTTAATTCCCACTTTTCTTGCGTCATCAGTGGAATTATTGGACATTTTGGTGAAGGGCTCGCTTGCTGTCGTTCGCGCTGTGAAGCACCGCAGTAGAGGGAAAAGAGCCGGGTCGCTTGTGCGTCTTTGCCGGCGGGGACTCCGCACACCGCTACCGGCAATATTTCTCTCCAACGTGCGCTCACTGTGCAACAAACTGGACGAACTTCAGAGAGACTTTTATTCATCTTCTGTTCTGTGCAGGCTTCCAACTGTACAGAGCGGACCATGACACAGAGCTCTCCGGCAAAACAAAAGGTGGAGGTGTCTGTTTTTATATTAGCAATGGCTGGTGTACCAACGTGACAGTGATTCAGCAGCACTGTTCTCCTAATCTGGAATTTCTCATCATTAACTGTAAACTGTTTTACTCCCCCCGTGAGTTTGCTTCGTTCACTCTGGTCAGTGTTTACATCTCGCCGCACACCAACGTTCAGGACGCACAGAGCATGCTGGCTGACCAGACACTGCGTGTGGAGCAGACAAACCCAGACTCCCTTGTTATTGTTCTCGGTGACTTTAACAGGGGAAATCTCAGCCAAGAACTCCCCAAATACAGACAGCTTATAAAGTGTCCAACCAGAGAGGGGAACACTTTGGACCACTGCTACACCACAGTTAGCAGTGCCTATCACGCCGTCACACGCGCTCCACTGGGACACTCTGATCACGTGATGGTCCATCTGATTCCTGCTTACAGGCAAAAACTAAAGCTCTGTAAACCTGTAGTGAGGACATCAAAGAAGTGGACTAGTGAAGCTGTTGAAGACCTCCAGGCATGTTTGGACTGCACTGACTGGGATGTTTTCAACAATGCTACCAACAATCTGGATGAGTTTACAGAGGCTGTGACGTCCTACATCAGCTTCTTTGAGGACACATGTATCCCAACACGGACCAGGGTGAGTTATAACAATGACAAACCCTGGTTTACAGCTAAACTCAGACAGCTAAGGTTGGAAAAGAAGGAGGCATTTAGGAGTGGTGACAGGGCCGGGTGCAGGGCGTTAAAGTACAGGTTTAGCAGGGAGGTGCGAGAAGCTAAACCAGTTGTCTGCAAACAACGCCACTTCTGCCTGGAGGGGGTTCAGACAGATCACAAACTATAAACCTCCACTCCATAAACGATTCTCGACTGGCAAATGAGCTGAACCAGTTCTACTGCCGCTTTGAGAGTCAATCGGACACCATCCCCTATGACTCCTCCGCTCAGCTTCAGCCTCAGTCCACCACTTCTCCCACTTCCTCACTGAAGACATGCCATGTGCCAGCCTGCTTCAAAGGCTCCTCCGTCATCCCTGTCCCCAAAAAACCAAGGACCGCAGAACTAAACGACTTCAGACCTGTCGCCCTGACCTCTGTGGGTAATGAAGTCTTTTTGAACGCCTTGTGTTGTCCCAACTTAAATCCATCACAGACCCACTCCTGGCCTACAGAGCCAAAAGGTCTGTAGATGATGCGGTAAACATGGCCCTTCACTACATCCTCCAGCACCTGGACTCCCCAGGAACCACGCCAGGATCCTGTTTGTGGATTTCAGCTCTGCTTTTAACACCATCATCCCGGCCCTGCTGCAGCACAAGCTCTCTCAGTTGAACATGCCTGACTCCACCTGCAGGTAGATTACAGACTCCCTGACGGACAGGAAGCAGCATGTGAAGCTGGGAAAACATGTCTCTGATTCCAGGACCATCAGCACCGGTTCCCCTCAAGGCTGCATTCTTTCCCCCCTTCTCTTCTTCCTGTATACCAACAGCTGCACCTCCAGTCACCAGTCTGTCAAGCTCCTGAAGTTTGCGGACGACACCACCCTCATTGGGCTAATCTCTGGTGGGGATGAGTCTGCCTACAGGTGGGAGATCGACCATCTGGTGACCTGGTGCAGCCAGAACAGTCTGGAGCTCAACGCACTGAAGACAGTGGTGGTCGTGGACTTCAGGAAGATCCCAGCCTCACCCTCCTCCATCATCCTGTGTGACTCCCCAGTCACTACTGTGGACTCCTTCCGCTCCAGGACTTCAAGTGGGAGCTGAACATCACCTCCCTCACCAAGAAGGCCCAGCAGAGGATGTATTTGCTGCGGCAGCTGAAGAAGTTCAGCCTGCCAAAGACAATGATGGTGCACTTCTACACCGCCATCACTGAGTCCATCCTCACCTCCTCCATCACCATCTGGTACTCTGCTGCCACTGCCATGGACAAGGGCAG
The DNA here is from genome assembly GCF_014851395.1 of Micropterus salmoides. Classification (NCBI taxonomy): domain Eukaryota; kingdom Metazoa; phylum Chordata; class Actinopteri; order Centrarchiformes; family Centrarchidae; genus Micropterus; species Micropterus salmoides. The sequence continues at coordinate 37,259,881 of NW_024040040.1, read as the reverse complement.
GCTGCAGCGTATCATTCACTCTGCAGAGAAGGTGATTGGCTGCAATCTTCCTTCTCTTCTGGACCTGTATTCCTCGAGGACTCTGAGGCGTGCTGGAAAGATTGCAGCTGACCCCTCCCATCCCGGTTACAAACTGTTTCAGACTCTCCCCTCTGGCAGGAGGCTGCAGTCCATCAGGACCAAAACCTCTCACCACAAAAACAGCTTCTTCCCATCTGCAGCTAGCCTCATCAACAAGGCCTGGCTCCCCCATTGACACTCCCCCCTTGCAAATGATACAAATGTCTCTGCACATGTAAATACTATTTCATTTCATACATTCATACACAAACCTGGCACATTGCACATATTTGTTGTTAACTGTTAATCTTTGTTGTTGTTTATTTTTATATTGTCTGCACAACACAAACCCAGAATAATGCACATGTAAATATCTGCGACTTTGTTCTTTCACTGCAAATAGTTGTATTACTTTTCTCTATTGTTTTTAATATTCTTATATACCTTGCATTGTCTATTCCATATTAATATATTTCTACATTTATTTATGTCAACTGTATGTTTGTCTACGTGTAGCACCTTATCACCAAACCAAATTCCTCATATGTGTAAAACACTACTTGGCAATAAAGCTCCTTCTGATTCTGATTTGGTTGATTTCAGCTCTTAGCGCTGAAATCAGGTGGTTTATTATGTGGTTAAACTTTTCCTTATGGTCAGAATGGGACAAACATTCAAGCCAAACAGTGGATCACTTAACAAATCTGAGGTAGAACATACAAAACTATTATGATAAAAAAAATAATTAACAAATATGATTAGTAAATCTTTTTTTCAGTCCCTTTTCCTCAACAAAATAAATATTTCAATAATAGAAAAATTAAGTGCTAATATGTTCATTATTCAAATGAATTATACCAAATATTTATTGACAATATATTGAACATTTATTATATTGATATTGAGGAAACTTATTTTGAGATAATTATCATTATTGTTTATTGTCCAGCCCTAGTCTTGACTACAATACTACTACATATACTGCGGGTCCTCTTGCATGGAAGTTGCCATGTTGCGCCGCCATGTTTCTACAGTAGCCCGAATGGACAAATGACACTTTGTACTACGTTGAATACGTACAAAGAACTACAACAACAAGTAACGTTTGTAGTAATAGTTGTCTGGGCTATTAGCAGTAAGAAAAGAAGAGAAATTTGGACAAATAGAGGTCCACATGTATTATTTAGCACAAGAGCCAACAGAGCGTGTCAGCCACTGTAGCTTCTCCTGGGTGCATAGAAAGGGAGGGGTGAGCAGTGAATTCATGTGGTGTCAGAATAATCAGCATTTTTTTTCCTCCTTAAATCTTAATTGCAAAAAGAGAAATAAACTGTCCAGGGGACATTAAGAATGTAATTTGTAATATGGTTAATTTGAAAACGGTTAATTTGCTGTCCATGTAGAGTCAACTAGATGTCTGCGTGTTGTTTATACGCTCTGATAATGCTAATTTGTAGTAGCGTCCATGTTGATTCCACATTCCAACTTAAGAGCACTCACTGAAGTCGCAAGAATGACTTCACAACTCGGGAAATGGTACAATCCACCGAGCACTTGAATGCATCTTGAGCCACTGATTGCAATACACAACTCTCACCACTAGATGCCACTAAAAATTACACACTAAACCTTTAAAAGAATACACTGACTCAGACAGCCCAATTTCCTCAGGCAGGCCAGAGCCTTGAGTCGGGGCCCTGATGGCAAAACCTCTGTCCCCTTTAGTTTTCAGCCTGGACTCTTAAAGAGACAGAAGACCCCTGCCTGAGGATCTCAAACAATACATAGAAATAAGTGATTAAAAGGCCTAAAATATAATCTGGAGCCAGGTCATGAAGAGCCTTAAGGTAATCAAAAACAAACAGGAAGTCAATGTAACGAGGCTAAAACTAAAGAATTCTGTGCAGTCTGTAGTTGTTCCAGAGTTTTTTGACTAAGACAAGAGAAGAAGCTGTTGCAACAATCAAGGTGCAAGGAGATAAACGCATGCAACAGTTTCTGCTTCTCTAAAAAACAAAGTTGTACTGGAAACAAAAATGTAAATCAGACAAAGGTTTCTTCACATAATACACAGTGTGAACTCTGTTTTAAATGGATTCCCATTCAAACTGAAATGCTCACATTCAAGTTCAAGTCTAGCCAATCCTATTTGCATAATGTGTACTGTACACTGCTGTAGCCGCTTGGGCACTTGACTGAATGGTTAAATTAGGGACAAAAGTCAAGGCGTTTGATTCTTAATGTTGTATGCATGGATTAAATTAGTGAGTATGTAGACATATTCACATCACCAGATTTTGTACACAGTTGCTATCCTCTGTTCAGATATGAGTTGCTGCCACCACATTCAGTAACTTCCAATACTGACAGGTACGTGTTTACTTTACATTACAAAACAAAGACATAGTTAACATTATGTTTGGTTAGTCTGAATTTTGGTTAACGTCTTATGAGCTCTTAATAAAGTAAAAGTATGTCACACAGTGTACTGATAACTGTAGGACGCAGTTTCCACAGTGTAATACATTTTATAATATCTTGCTTTTATAACTACTTTGTTTAGTTTTACATTTAAATGATTTTTTACAACTCAAGATGGAAAATACATAGCAAAAGCACGATCTCTATCACTACACTTCACACAATCTTAATGATTCCCCAATCTTCTGTGCTGGCCCACTGTCATTATTGTAAGCTGCTCTGAATAACAGCAGTAGCAAAATCTCTGCAATGTGTAAATGTGTTACAACAGGAATGGTCACTGGGGTGTTGATGGGGACGAGGGCACACACGTATATCCGCTACACACAATCATATACATGCATAGACACATACGTCACCCACACAAACACACGGTGACACAGTCCACACGGACAGCTCCCAGGAGAGTGCCACTACAACTTCCACCACTTTATTATTGGTCAATTTGGAGGCTTCTTTCACAGGGGTGACATGGCGTAGGAGATGTCACAGCCCAACCAATCAATACCACTCTGAAAGCTCAGGACCCACAGCCAGTGTGTGTGGCTGTGCGTGCGTGTATGTGTGTGCGCGCGTGTGTGTGTGTGTGTGTGAGTTGCTGAAAGCTGCAGCAGCTGCGGCAGGACTCTACCCTTCTGACCTGTTTACCGGACAGTAATTACATGGGAAGAGACGTCCGTCCAGCTCCTGCTGACCAGCGTGGCTAATGAAGTAAAACACAGACAGATAGGCAAAGATAAGGGCAGACAGGAAGACAGGATAGACAGAGACAGACAGATACTATAGATAAACAGATGGACAGATACATGGATAGATAATATCTGTCTTTGTGTTACTGATAGTGTGTATTTATTTGTTGGTTTGTGTATGTACAAGCCTGTGTGTCTGCAATATGCCTGTGTGAACGTGGGCATGTGGTACTCATCTATGATCTGCACATACCTATATGCAGGTTGTTTTGCCATAGCCTGTAGCAGGATAGGCCTGACTAGTGGATGAACAAGCCTCACAGCATGTAAGCAATCCCAGGCGTGAGTTTCCCTGGCAAACCTATTGATTCTATGGATTTCCACCCAAAGTTGTGATAATGATACATCACGGGCGGATTTGGCAGAACAGACTGCTGGGGGAAGAGGTGGCAAAGCAATTTGCAGCTGTAAAGACTAAGGGGGACTTTGATTACTAATACCCCCAAAGAAACAAAAAGAGAAGGGGAAATATATCCCTCCATCTCTCTGTCCATATTTCTATCCCTCTCTCCTTGGGTGTCTTGTTTCCTGGTGTGTCGATATGGATGTATGAATTTGTTACAGATGTATCCGGCACAATGGATTGGCTTTGCTGCTTTGTTAAGGATAAGGAGTGCGCAGGCATCATAGACTTTGGTGTGTTTAGCGTGTGAGCCGCAAGAATAGAGCTCATAGATAAACCCACTGTACGTATGTCTGCCGTTTTTCTTTTCCAGGCTCAGAGCATCTTATCTTAACGACTGAATCCCGAGGTGTTTTGTAATATTAAAACTATCTTTCACTTTCTGGCTGAAAGGTATTTTAAATAAATGTATGAGTTCTTCTTTTCACACAACACTGCTGTACAGTACCGTACATCAGCTGTAGCAGCACATACTTTTATGAGTTGTAGATTCCAGAGTGATGCAATAGGTTCAGTGTAGCAAAGCACACTCCTTCAGGATATTAAGATGAAGCCTTCCAGGTATTACACAATGTGAGCTGCAAGTTAAAGGTCCATGTCATGTATTTTATGTTTGCATATCAGTTGGCTTGCATACGAAACACGGGCAGTTGAACTGCAGCGAGGGCAGGTTATTTCGAGTTTATAATGTAATTCTTCCAGAAAAAGAGAAAAACCTTACAGTATGGAACATAATCCCCATGAGTGAAAGTATACCCGAACGACTTTTAATTCAGAATTCCTGATCAAAAATAACTATCTTTTAAGCCTCTTAAAAATGCTGAAAAATTAGATTTGTGATGCGCCGGTGCAAAAACACAAGTCTGCATGAAAGGCAATAATTTATGGCCCATATTTCACTCTGATTAAAAACCTAAGCAGCGATTATAGTGACTACTCAGCAATCTTCTCTGACATCAAGGCATGTTTTTTTCCTCATTCTAATCCACTACATTATAATTATTCAGTCATTTCAACTTTCATAGGGGAAAAATAATCATCTTTTGGTTATGCAAATGATTGGGCCGCTGAAAAGGCCCTCCTTGGCAGATGGCTGGTATTTAAAATGGGGTATGTGGTCATTTGGGTATTTCTGTCATGAGATAGATCTTTGATTTAATGAAATAGGGGTTTAGGATCATTCTGAAGAATATACAATACAATTACTTTATAACCACCATCTCTGATTATAGTAAGTATATTGTCTGTCTGTCTGTCTGTCTGTCTGTGTAGGGGTGTGTGTGTGTGTGTGTGTAGGGATGTGTGCGTGCGCATCCATGCAGCTGTAATGTTCTTGTATGTGTGAACACTTCAGTTGCGCTGCATTTTAGTCAGCACTTGGTGACCCACATACACATGTTTAATCACAATTTGCTTATTATCTGATCGGAGTTATTGGTGTACCTTGTAATTAATCGTAAACTACTTCTGCGGGCCCATTCATCTGTAATTTATTGCAAAACAGACTGTATGGAAGAAAAATACCTAATTGCAAAACAGCAGTTATATCTTTCAAAAGGTCCTCTGACATATTCCTTCCAAATTATGTAACAAAAATGGTTAGGGACTGTAAACTAATTTCTGTTAGGTGTAAAAATTTTGACCTTGTTTTTAGTATCTGTCTGATAGATAGATAGATACTCCCGACTAGCTGGTTTTCCACTCTTTTATTTATTCTTCAGTCATAAAAGAACACACAGTCTCCAGCCCCTTTGTCTTTAAAGGAGAGTGTCTAGCTGCCAGTTGGGTATCCAATCCCAAGCCGTTACGGCCAAATCAGGATAATAACACCTCCCTTTAAACCAAATGACCGCAGCGTGGGACTGCCAGCTAAAATTAATTCCACCTCTGACCAGAGGCGAGAATACCCCACTGCTTAACCCCCTCTACACACACTCACACATCCACAAACACACACTTAAGCTCTTACACACACAAACACACACATACACACACTTAAGCACTTACACGCGCACACAGGCTGATGCATGCATGCACACAAGCACACATACTGAATATGGAGTAGTCCTTATTTGCTCTCGCTGCTCACTATTCAGTCTTGATCACAAGCCTGTCAGCAGACACCAAGCTGCAGCATTTGGCCAAACTATTGTGCATTTAAACAAAGCATTTTCTTTTTCTTATCTGCCTCTGTAATCTAACACTGAACTTTGAAATTACAAAACAACTGTTTCCACAAAAAGTTACAAATTGCATGCAAATTAGGGAGACAAGCTAAATTTGGCGCTCTTTTGTCACAACATCAAATGATGAGTCGCAAAATGGTAGATTGTTATCTCAGGCCGTGACTTGCCTTTAAACAGGCTCTTAGACTCTTCTACAGTGACATAACTTTTAATTGTCCCAAAACTTACACATTTGAAAACTATTTATACAATGCATAAACCTTGTAAAAATCACCCATCCATACTGTTCTGTGAAACGGTATGAAGCTGCTGCTCAGCACATAGCCTGTTAAAATGTGTACGTTTTGAATGGAACACTTGATACCACAGCATTAGCTCCCCTTTCCAGCAATATTGATTTACAACATCGATATAGGCTGGCTCCCTCTTAATACATTTAAACTCTAAAAACACCAATATGTCACAGCTACTTGACTGTGATTCTTCAAAATAAACACTATGTTCTAAAAAAACTGCACGAATCGTGTCTGTTAAGACCCTTGGGTTTTGTTTTATTCTGGGTTGTTGTTAAGTGACCTTTTGTTAACTCATATTTAAGTGACATTCATTCTCCTGTCTCGGGGCACACTTTGTCTTTGTTACCAAGGGTTGCAACTATTCAAATTTCCATGTTCTTCATGCTTCACACAATCATCGAACCAATAGAGGCTCTGCCTTCTGCGGCCTTAAAGGTGTTTATGCACAGACAGAGGTAGCAAATGATCAAGATTCATTGCTGTTCATTTGTCTTTACAAAACCAGAGGAAAGAAGTCCAGCTGCTGCCAAATTTGGGTCAGGGTTCAGGGAATTTCTGATGAAGATACAGGGGATGTGAGTGTTGTGAGGTGACTTTTAAGATTCAAACTTGTTTTACATATAGGGGCGTATATCTATAATTAGGAAACACAGGAAACCTTAAAACAAAATTATTATACTGTATACTGTAGGAGCGTGACTCTAAACTAATGGTGACGGTTATCTCAGTCTGGTTGTGAACGTGTGTGTGTGCGATTGTGTGTGTGTGTGTGTGTGTGTGTGTGTGTGTGTGTGTGTGAGCCCCCGGTGTGTGTATGTGTATGTGTTGTTTCTAGGGCAAGTCTAAACTCTGTCATGTTGATTAGCTGTAGGTGTTAACACACTAGATACTGCCTCATCTCATTCTCTTCCTGACTGATCAATGTCACTCTCTGTCTCACTTCCTTTTTCTCTTCATCACTCCATCCACTCTCTCTTTGTCTCTCCAGTATGCATTGGACACATTAAGCCATACATTTATTTTTTTACTTAGAAAATGTGTTATTCATACATAAGATACATTTTGTGGGTGACTCAAACCATGAAAAAGGAGCAGCACAAATGTAGGCTATATGCATGGATAAATATTTTTGGGCACAGTTTTGTGGTGAGATTTCAGCTTGTTGCTAATTGTCAGCTGCCAGAGGGTCGTAACCATGCAGGCATCAACAGATTGCAGGCTCTCAGCTGCCAGCCTCCCACCAACTGCCTTTGTGCCACTGCCACTTGACATCTCTATTCGCTGTGTGTGATGATGTAAATAATTACACTCAATTAGCACTTAATTAACAATGTTGAAACAAAAGGACAAGTCCCTGGGCGCAGCTCGTCTCCTCTCTCTGCACATTGCTCTCTCTCCACACACATCAGGGAAAACAAAACATGTCAGCTTTTGACAATGTGCCATCTGTCCTCGAGCCAACAGATAGGCTTAGACACATGCACACACAGATATGGCCCCACAGCGCCCATAAGACATGCAGAAACACTAATCGGGTCCTTAGGCGGACATAATTACAGCTTGCCATGTTAATTACCTAACAATTAGCAGCCGTCTCTTCCAAGGGGCAATCAATGAATTAGCTTGTGATTCCCATGTTGAGTTGCCAGACAAGCCCTCCCATTCACGCTCTCCTCACTTCTTCTCCCACTTAGTCTTTGGCACTTTTTTAGCACGCACACACACACAGACACAGAGTACATGTCTAATGCATATAGAATAAGCACCTACATGGCACAGAAAATAGGAATTAATTCACACTTTGCCCAATTAGCTTATTTTTCATCCCAAGGTGCATTGTAAAACCGTTTTGCACCTTCAGTAAGCAAAATGGTCAAGAATTTCATTTCTCCTTCTCTATATAGACCTAATGCCTGAGGGCAGCAGTTTAAAATTCAATGTAAAATAGGCTGAGGAAGAAAAAACATTAAAAAATAATCACAATAGAGGAAATTGAACAAATTGGGTGTCTTGTATTGCTCTTTGTCTTTGTAATTCCTGCTCGTTATCAAATAAATAATGAGAATTTTTTGCTGCTGTGATGCCAAATATGAATCTTAATGCCAATTTTTATTGGAAACAAATTGGTGAAGCAGGTGCAGTCCTGAGACTAATGATCAATAAAAAAAACTCATATTTCATCATTTTTAGAGGACCCAAAAAGCTATCAGTATGAAAAATGTGCACCCTTTACCAGAGAAATCATCCATCACTGCTCCTATTGAATTTCCCATATTAAAACTCCAATATGGAAGTCATATAGGCTGATAACACAATCAGATTGGAAATTGAGAAAAGTTCACCTCCTGCCGATAAATGTATATCATGGATTAGTGCACTTAGATGGTTGCCTCCTCGGGGACAAAAATACTGTTGGTGAATAAACCTTGTGCTTTCTCTTCTTGCATTCAAGCCAAGTCGAGCAGTAACAGCACAACTAAAACACTCGCAACGCACCACCGGGCTCATATATATGTGTGTGTGTGTGTGTGTGTGTGTGTGTGTGTGTGTGTGTGTGTGTGTGTGTGTGTATATATATATATAAATAAAAAACTGAATTGCGCCTTTCTCTCGCCCTTATGGACAGTTTTATTCCCCTCATTACTTCATATTGCAGTGGATATTACTGTGGATGTTAGAGCAGTACAGATTGGCCTTTAGCTTCCTTTATTACTGAAATCTGGCCACATGCATAGGTGATTCATTCATCCTGCCTTGTGTTATATTTATATGTCAGTACAATATGCCTCTGCCTGTCTGCTGTGGCAGCTGGTGACATATTGTAAACTGCGAAATCAAGAAATGAATGGCATATCCTTATTTATATTGTACTAAGTAACATAATTAGACAACAGTCTAAAAGTATACACATTCTTTCTCTCTCTCTTTCAGCATCACCATCACAGACCACAGTGGCCATGCTAGTCCAAGCCACAGACAGCTCTCTAATAGGCCCAGCTGTCTCCTTCTTAATTTGCTGAAATTGCAAAATCAATAGGTGTAGTCGTAGCCGCCCGCTCCCTGTTTTAGTGGGAAAAGATAAAGTCTATGGGAAGGCAATCTTCACTTTCAATTTGCTCCCTGCTCAGCATCGAGGCCGAAGTGCTTATCACTTTACTTAAAGAGACCGTATGCCTGTCTCATGGTGGGTAGTACTGGTGGACAGGCAAGGGTTTCATTCAGAGTCCTGGAAAGCTTGGAAAACACACTCACGCACATACAGACATAATTTTGTTATCTGTGGTACAGCCCAAATAATATCAGCATTATTAATTATTGCGTGCTATCAAAACTTGCTATACTGGACCCAAAATCCTATTTTGCTTTTGTCTCATTCATCTTGTCAGAAGATTTGTGGATTTGTGGATTAAACTTCCTCTATCCTATTGATGTAACTGCCCCACCTACAACTACTGCTCTCTGGATGTGAAAACTTTAATGCTTACTATCTCAAGACTGAACTGGGGAGGGGGGTCTTCTAATTCCAAACTCAACGGGATTATGTGACAACATCTTGGCTAAATCCTTTACTGTAGAATCTGTATGTCGCTATGTGTCACTGGAATTGTAGTTTTCCATAAGAGAGCAATCCTAAAGCTCAAAGACACAGACACCATCTGCACATCTGACCTGGGTGTTTCAGTGCATTTCCATACATTACTGCAGTGGTTCACAAACTGAGAGGGCGAAGTACCACTAGTGAGGGGGGGGCATAGATGTAGACCTCAAGCTCCATGAATGTGATTCATGTGGTGGCATAAACAAAAAAGGGCTCTGATGTTAGCATGGCTATTTTACTAACCTGACTCTTTTGTTGCCCAGTTGCTCTTGTTGTTAACGATTGATAAAAATGAAATCCTCTTTAGCTGGAGTCAGGGGCTTGAACTTTGTTCTGCATCTAAAGGAGGGTGTGACAGCAAAGGTTTGAGAACCACTGCATTATTGTGTGCTTTCATGCATGTGTTTGTAGATATGGCTCTCGAATGCACATTTTCAAAAGCGTGTGTACACGGTGTGTATTCGTGTACGAATGTTTTGAGATGTGTGTGCTTTAAGCAGATCTAGTCGGTAGGATCTTTTGTCTCAGCAAGCCTGGCCGTCCTTTCCTAATCTCCCCTTGATGCTGCTTTTACCCATAATCCTTTCTTTCATTAACTGCCCTCCTCGTACAACACCACCTTTATTGCAGTCTTTCACTTTCTAATTGCAGAGAGACAAGAGCAGGAGGAGGTGAGTGAGTGTGTGTGTGCTGAAGAGAGAGTCTGGGTGGGTGCATTCAGAGCATAAGAAGTTGTGTTTGGGGCCATGCCATAATCGAGGGGAAAGGGAAGGACAGAGGGTGTGGGCGGGTTTGGCTTTGTGGTTGATTGCAGAAATAATTTCACATGTTGTAGAAAAGAGCTTAAAGAAAAAATTTTAATCTGGATATTAAAGAACATTATATGTCCGAGTTAAGGGGGTCATCGCTGTGGCTGCTCTTGGCAGGAAATCCATAGAAATTAAAAACAGGATTTTGATGATGAAGATGAGACAGAAAGAGAGAGGGAGGGTGAGCAAGAGTGAGAGATCAGTTAATGTCTGTACTTGTATCTCCATTATACGTACAATTGTACCAATTCGTGGAATTTTCTAATTACTTTGTGACTTCAAAACATTTTTCAAATCGTCCCACAATATAATACAATAAGCAGATTTACCGGAAGAGAGACAGAGAGAGAGAGAAAGAGCAGCTACGAGAGAGGAGAGGGGAGGGAACAGGAAATGTTTCCAAAACATCCACTGGTGGGTTGCATTTTAAAAATGTTGTTTTTGTGTTGTTAGCACGGAGCCAAAAGAAGGAGGGAGGGTGGAAGCGTGAAGGGGGAAGGGAGGGGAATAAGAGAGGTTCAATTTTGAAAACACTCGTACTGATGCATATTTATGGCCGTGCGTCATAAATGCACTTTATGATAAGGCAAATAATTCACACAGCCCATCACAGACATCACTTTAACATATTCTATAAGCAGAGTTAAAGACCGCCTTGTTTGCCGTTTCCTATTTCACAATAACCCCTCCGACAATAGCCCCCCTTCTCTATGTCCTCCCCACCTGCTCCCCCTCCGAGCCTGTCTCTCTCTTCCACCAATGAACACCGGCCTCACTGAGGCCCTATACTTGGTAACACACTGGCCCCTATTGGCAGTCTTACCACTTAGACAAATCTAAAGTGATGCATGCAAATGGGCAGAAAAGAAAATGGTCAAGCTGTTTTTATTTGAATTTTTTAGATTCAAATGAGCTGTTGTTGTTTTTAAATAATTAAATTTAAAAAGAAAGGAAATGTCATAAAAATGGTGTGAATAAAATCACCCCTAAATTTTTTAAGTTATAGCAGATGTAATCAAAATTGTAAATTTATTTAATTTACTAGTATTTTAAAATATGCCTGAAAGGATGTAATTGTTTTCATATTGATTCTTTTTTTCCAGACAAAAATATTTGTTCAGGTCTGAAGGAATGAATATCACTGTCAGAAACATGGAAATTGATCTCAACAGTAATATCCCTCAATTAATGTTGGGAGTTCTCTTTTTCCAGGGAGGAACAGTGCGTCAGTACATTTCTGCAGCTAAATACATGATTATACTTAAGCTCCTGTAGTTAGGTGTGCCCAATTTCCACACACTAACACAGAAGGAACACAAGGTCACACACTGAGAGAGTCGAAGAGAAATGGGCACAAATGGAGGACAGAGTGAAGGACGAAAAAATGAAGACACAGGGAAGGTGTAGCATGACCACATTTTTGTAACACTGTTTTGAAAGACAGTCTAGAAACTGGGGGAAAGACGTTTTGCAAACTGGATAGCGGATAACCGCCTATGTCAGTTATAATGTCATATGAAATGGAGATATTAGCATACGCACTAACCTTCCAGATTTAGGAGATAACCATGAAAAGAAGCAAAACTTATAGTAGAGGGAAAATATCTGAGCTTTTAAAACTACACGGAAAAATAATATGCAAAACATAGAGGGAAAAATGCCAAACACTGTCTGGTTCCAGCCTCTCAAATGAGGAATTATTGCTTTTCTGCCTTATACATCATTGTTCAATTATATCTTTGCATTTTTGTTGAACAAAGCAAGACATTTGAAGACACCACACTGGGTTCTGGGAAGTTGCGATGGGCATTTTTTTCACAATTTTTTTGACATTTCATAGACTATTGCGAGTTGTAGCTTTAAACTCCAACAGCAGGGGTAAGCAATATGACAACATATAGTACGACATAATAAAAAATGTGTCAGCTGTCGTAAATTTTGTTTAGATTTACACGTGTTTTGCATCAGTGTGACTAAGCACCTTGATTTTCCATGCATTTTCACTAGATTTGACAAAAAACAGATATTCCCGTCGAGCTATTTTGTCTGTGAATGGTGTCTCAATTGAATTTCTAAAAAGATATACCATATCACAACATATTTCTATATCATTATATGACATTCTGTACACTGTGATATATTTTATCAGACTATATATAATCTTATTTCTAACTTAATTTAATTCATATTGACCATAGGCAGCCCCTAAATTTAAATACAATTTTAACATGAGTTTGTGGAGTGAAAAAAACATCTTTAATCCTTTTTTTAATTTTATGTAAAATACTTTACATTTAGGCATCCGTTATAAAACTGTTCATTTATTATAAGAAAAACCTCTAACATGGCATTGGAAGGCAGGTATAAAGGAACTAAGAAACACAACAAAAGTAATGCAGAAGTAGTCAAAACGGCCCTTTTTTTCATGCACAGCTGTGAGATTGCATCTGTCACCACACATGCAAACAGCACACACATTCATCCTCAGCTTCTCACAACTGAACAAAAACACCAAATGTATACATCAATACAGCCATATATTTTGTTTGCCCTGACAGCTTTTCAACAGTTACTCTTCCCTATGCAAATGAGCCGACTCGCTCCCACTCCCAATCGTGGTGAAGTGATATGAGCCGCTGAATATAAATGATTGGGAATGATTGATAGACCCTCCCACTCGCCGCCCTCCACAGACAGATAGAAATTCAGACAGACATATGCATCTCTCTCGCGTCTTCCTCCCATTTCTCTCACTCTCTCTCTCTCTGTCTCACCCACTCACTTGCTAATCCACTCAGTCACACAGTTATACACATAAAGACATGCTAATTGTCAACAAGTTATAAACCATTTATAGTGCTTTAATTCACCACTGTGAGCCACGATAACCAGTCAATATTAAAACGCAATTTAGGTTTCATGCATAGTAGGCCTCAACCAGTCTCAAAAACTATATATATACATATATTCACACACACACACATACACAGTGCAATCTTTGCAATAATTAGTATATTATCAAAAGATTTTCACTGTCCTAATTTATGACAGAAGCTGCCAAAAAAGAACATAGATATATTTTGACAACCAGCTTCCTGAGAAGTCAACTCTGCAGACTACATGACCAGTATACATGAATAAATCAACTCAATGGACCATGAGAGTTTTCAATAAGTCACTGCAGCCATTTTAAATCCCTCAAGGTGTCAACTTTCCTCCACATCGAGCCTTAACGTGTGACAAGTAACTGCTGAAAAATCCATCTAACTGCTTCTGCAACATCCCGATTGACAGCACAACTCGCCTCACTGTTCAGTGCATTATATTTGACTGCAGCTCTACTGTACCTGTGTGCGCACTTACTGGGCTCTTTCCCTGACAAAGCAGCACGCTATGAAGAAACAAGACCCGTCCTCAAGATGGCCAAATTCGAGCAGGGGCCTCTTTAAACATACACAAGACTGAGAGTGCGTTTACAATCAGAAACTAACAAAACCACACAGCTAACACTGGAAATATACAACGCTGTGGACAATGAAGAGCGGAAAAATAATAAGAGATAAGGCTATATGCTACATATGACATGCCGACTCAGACAAACACCAAATATCTACAAAAGAATGTATTTACCCGACTGTTTCCATCCGTTCCCTTTCCCCAATGCCCGACTGGCCAGGTGTGTGTATGTCAGTGTGTGTGTGAGCTACTGTTGGAGGGTCTGTGTGTGATTTCTTTCAGACAGGAGACTGGAAATGGGGTAGAAGCCATTACACTGGGAGAATCACCCAGAGCACCCCGAAATGAGGGGCAGGGGCCTGTCAGCATGCATGGATGTGTGTGTGTGTGTGTGTGTGTGTAGCCAGGGTCCAGCCGGTGACCTTCTTCCAATGAGCCCCCCATGATTTATTTACTGTGCCCTTATCCAACCTCGCCGTGCACACACTCACACACACGCACACACGCACACACGGACAAACACATGATTTCTAGTATTTCAGTGATAAGGTAGAATCTGCAAATGTGGCTTTTTTTCACTCGGGACAGGACAGGCAGGAGAAAATGGTGTTTGGTGCGAGGAGAACAGATCTGTCACCCTATCTCTGACTGCAGTAGCATCTTATTTTCCCCTCCATTTCTCTGCTCTCTGTCCTCTTCTCATTTTAGCTCCTTCTCCAGAGCCAATGTCTGCCTCTCACCCCTTATTCTCACATCCTCGCCCTCCCTGCGCCTTCCCCTCTCACATTTTGTACCGCCCAGACTGGCGAGTCTAGATGCCATCTCCAGCTTTCACTCTCTCTCTCTCCGTTTCATTCTTTCCTTCATCTTTTCTCTTTTTCTCTCTCATTCATTCGTTTCCTGCCTCCCTCACTTTCCCTCTCTCCGTGAGGGGGGAGGGGTTTAGCTGTCGTGGAGCGAGATGAATTTCTGATTGCTGTCGAGCAGCACAGAGCGCTCTCATTGGTCAGAATAAGCCAGGGAGGAGAGGCAAAGGCTGCAGAAAAAAAGAGAGAGAGAAACGACAATTTTTTTTTTCATTGGCTGCATATGACCATAATTGCACCCTCCCTTTTTCTCCCCCTCTGTTTCCCTCTCTCAGCAGAGCAGCAGCAGGCTATAATTTGAACTACCGGAGCCAATTATGCAGATTAGCTGGCCCCAGGTTGACCAATGACCTTCTCTCCGTTTACATTTGTTTACAATATGCAAATTACCTCTTGGTTCAAAAACGCGCTAGAGGGTGTCAAAACACCTTTAGACTAACATCGTACTGCCACAAAAACTGCCTCACCCCTCTGCTAGCTCCCCCACGCTCACATACGATAGTGAACATGTGCAAATGAAACAGAAACAACTTCGCAAGAGATGTTGTCTGATGAAGTGTTTGATAAAGAGTTTGGGGTGTTTTGTGCAATGAGGACTTAATTATATCTGAGGGGGTTTCGCTTAACTTCTGAAACTGAGATTATACTCCAAATGAAAAAAAACACTTAATTGTCCTTCTTTGACGTCCTTCTTACTTTGTCTCTCTACATCTTCTCCTCCCTTCCTTCCTTCTCCACTTCTCTAGCCTTCTCTCCTCTTTCTTTTCTTTCTTTCTTCCAGCCTCTTTCTCACTCCCTCCATCCATCCATGTCTCCCTCTCTCCATTCATGCCCCTCCCTCCACCACCACCCCCGTACCAACCTCCCCCGTTGGTACAGAGATGGAAGCTGGTCTGTCTAATTAGCTGTATGGTTTACCTTGGCTCAGTGGGGCCTGGCTGCCTTAGCCGGGTTTAAACAGGGAGATGGACGGGCTGAAACGCTGAAACCCTAGACTGTAATTAGAGACAAGCTCACTGAGGGCACACCACTGCTGACACAGAGCCTCTGTTCCACCGTGAGCACACACACACACAAGCTCATGGCAAACATACACACAAAGCGCATGAAAACAAAAGGTGTGGGCAATAAGTGCACCCATCTATTCAGGCACGGTCACTGGCATTAAAACACACATACATATGCAGCGAGGTGGCATGCACTCCTGCCAACAAACACAATAAGTCCCTGAAGGGCAAACAAACACACACACTGTACTGTATAGTCCGAAATATATACGAGTGCTCTCAATTTGGTTTCATCTCTCTTATTCCAACTCGTATTTTTGTGGTTTATTTTACTGTGTTGCAGCAAGATGTCCCGAAACACAGTACCAATTATGTCTTTTCCCCTCACCTCATCTATTCTAGCCTACTCTCTCTGCCACTCGTTCCTTTTTTTAACACTGTCTCTCCCCCCCATCTCGTCCAATGATTTATTACTTCTTTCTTCTGATTTTAATTCTCCGTCTCTCTGTTACGACTGTATGCGTTGTGGTGGGCCTATTTCTATTTTGTCCTGTTGGGCAGATTAAAAAGACACACTACCGCGAAATCGGCCAAAGACAACACACACAGCCAATGCCGCACACACACACACGAGCGCACATGCACGTCCACAGCTGGTCTGATTGTGGTGGAAGTGTTGTGTTTATTGTCCTCAAAGTTAACTTCATCAAAACAAGGAACAAAGAGACAGAGCCAATCAATGAAATTCATTAATGAAAACTGAAATGCATTTTATTCTTTTCTAATTACACGCATTGTAGCTCATAATTGAGCGGGTGTATCAGACTTGAGATTACTTCACGTGTGTGTGTGTGTGTGTGTGTGTGTGTGTGTGTGTGTGTGTGTGTGTGTGTGTGAATGCATGATTGTACTGTATGTGTGTGTGTGCGCATGTGTTTGTAGGCAATCTAAATGAGGCAGAGAAAGACATGCATACAAAGAGAAAGAGATGGAGCTAAATGTAGACAAAAAAAGTGATATCAAGAGAGGACTGAGGGTAAAATGAGAGACAGAGAGAAATATGAAGCAATGGAATGAATTAAATCTATTTTTCGCTGGTATTATACTGCCCCCTTCTGTTCATGCACAGAACAATGTTTGCTGTCAGTCAGCTGTGCATGATGAGACCTTCAGTCCCACATGATGCATTCACACAAACTAAACAGGCACACTGCGTCAAGGCGACATGTATAACTTTGATTTGAGTTCATAGTTTGACAGTATAAACTAGATTTGGTTGAGTTTATTGACTTCCCATGGGAAAAAAGATCTTGGCAGAGAGCTCAACAGCGAAAAAAGAGTCATCACTGATGAAAAACGTGTGAAGCCAAAGCAAAATTGATTAGATTTTATTTTTCTCTATACTTGTTCCCTTTTTATCTGTCTGAAAATGTGGTGTTTTGTCAGGAATTCATGTCAGCACAACAACCCTGCTGTTACATCTCATTGCTAAATTGTGATTGTTGTTCTTGAGATTAAAGCGGACCGTTATAAAGAGAGCATGTACTTACAGGTGTCACAGTGTTTTAATATGTTGTGACAACTGCAAGGCACTGTCATCAACATCGTGCATACGGAAAATACAGACACCTCGTATTCTTTTAGGCATTGTTCACCCCTAATCAAACAAATGATGATTAAAGAAAGGTAGAAGCTGTGTGCGCAGGTGTGTGTATGTGTGTGTACATTTTGCCATCTGGCCCTAACTGCCCCACAATAACAAATGTTCCAGCTCTCTGATTGGGCAATTAAAAGCAGCAGGGGCACTGTGTTGACGGGTGAGAGTGTGACATCCATCATCTGAAACAATCGGCCCCTACCAAGTAGAGGTGGATATGTATGTGTGTGTGTGTGTGTGTGTGTGTGTGTGTGTTTGTGCATGCTATAGGCTCCTCAAACTGCCCTAAGCCCCCTGCGTCTCTATAATAACTCCATGAAATCAAACACACAACTCCTTATTCCCAGGTGATACACGGTAGCCAGTGGCATCAAAAAAAAGAGAAGAAAAAAATCAATAATGACCATGTGACCAAACCAGGAAATGCCTGAACCGAGGGCCAAAGGGAGTAGAAAACATAAAAAAAAAAACCTAATGGAAACACATGAGTATGGTGGAGTCTGCTGGTCGCTAAACATGAGGGACACACATTTTGTTTGCAAACATGACGAAATTTAGTCGCCAAATAGAAAGATTGGTCATTAAGTTAGGAATATGTACTGCAAATTCAAACAAAATCACAGAAACCTGCTAAAAGAAATGTTTTTATTAAAACAACTAATCATTATTACAATGGACTAAATACTTAAACCTTGTAAATAATCAACTGTTTTAGTTTTATCGCTCACTGTCATGTTCGCAGTTACTGTGAAAGAACTAAAGGGGATTTTGCTAGGATTTTTCTTAAGACTTGAGCGCAAGCTGAGATTTTTTGTTGCCAGCATCTTGTGGCCATTCAAGAAAGTGCAGTTTGAGGCACTTCCCCATATCTATCCCCTGACCTAAAGCAATTTGCCACATCACGACTATGTCTACCTGTCTATAGATTCATAGTTTATTACTGGTATGAATTTTATGAGGAATGTGCATGAAGTGCATAAATGCATAGCTTAGGTAATTGTGCAGCTCACTTCTTTGTCTCACCTTAGAATTACTAAACGCATGTATTTTTTTACTGTATATCAGAGTTTTGAACTTTAAATTACTCAGTGAAATGTATAAAAAGTGTGAGAGTTTATGGCTCAGAACTGCAGTTTCAGTTTCAAGTTTCATATGGACTTGACTGGAAGATGACACCGATACACTAAGGCAGATTTTTGTCCTTTTCATATTTGTTAAGGAGGCATGTTTATGTACGATTTTTATGTTGACTAGCTGGCAACGGTGTTTACTCGTTCAATCCAACATTTCAAAAGAAGCCTCCCTGCACCCCTGTATACTGAAGCATGCTGTCATAATCTGTCAATAATTAAATCTGGTTCCTATCAAATACATTCTGCACTGAGCTACCATCATGTGTCACACCGGATCCCATGAGTGACAGTCATTACTCAGCAATCTGACAGAAAGAAACTGAATGATGCAAAACCAGTGATTGACAATCCATAGCCACAAAAACCAAACTGCCTCACTAGCATTAGTTGACATTTGTTTGGCTATCAAGTTGAAAAGTAGCCAACTCTGAGTTTGGGTTTAAACTTTTTCTAAAGAGTAATTTAACACCAGGTTAAAAAGCAGTATTTCACTGCCATCTGTTTAAAAGTTTGACTGCCTCTGTCCACACCCGACAGTGATGTCACAGGGCCCTGGAGTACACTTACTACATACATCTATGTAGATCACTGCAGCTCAAGATCAAGTAGATCAAGGTGAGAAGTGAAATCACTGGAAGTCAACAAAAACAATACTTGCATAAAGTCCAATCACTTGCTACCCATTAAATGCTCACCATTCTCTTTTTCTGGACTGGGCATGGTAACAATATTTCAACTTTCAAAGCACGTATATTTCTTTTGGATTTTGTGTGACTGTTTGCTGAGTTCATACCTTGAATAAATAAACCACAAATTGAACCTGAGATGGGGAGTAAACTGAGCAACAAGCAACACCTTAAATCATCAATTAAATCATTATTTACCTAAGTGTAAATCTTACAAATAGGTAATTACATAAATTTGGTTGTTTGAAGATTTACTATACAAAGGTCAAGAAATCACATGGAATAATAGTGTAATTGTAATAGAATCACAAATTAAGTCCACTGGATTAAAAAAACAAACCATAACTAAGAGCTGAAGTGTACTAATAGAAATTGTGTGAAGAAGTCCTCCCCAAAAACATAAACCGAAATAAGTCATATAAGCCAATTTTACTAATTTGACAAGTTTTATGCGTCTCTTTGGTATGCAAAAGATGTACTATATTTAAAAAAGAAAAAAATAACACTGCTGTTTTTGGTTCAGTGCATATCCAAGCAGGACTTACACTTTCTGCAATGCAGAAATGAAGCTCAGTATCAAAGTGGAGCCTTAGTCTTAGCTGTTGATTGTCTAAGAGCATAATTAATGCAGCAACTAATCCAACATGCCATCTAGCCAACCCAGAAACGTCCAATCACATTTACTGTTTCAGCTGCAGTTTGAAGCCACTCAAAGCCTGAGTCCACAGCTGAGGAGCTTTGAGACCACTGAGTGAGGCACTAATCATGACACCATTAACTACGAAAACACTGGGAATTAGTCAGATGAGAAAAAGTTGTGCTTTTCCACAGAGCTTTTGTTTAGTTAATTCCCTGTTGACAGCCAAGTGCTCCACTTGCCTGGAGAAAACTTCCTTGAGAGGGAAAGATTACTTTTTATCCCTAATTAAAGCAGCTTATTTGCATAGCTCACCAAGTCATAATATATGCTAATGTGCATTTACATTGGAGAGTGCTGCGTAGGCAGTTAATGTGGCCTAAATATGTCCATAAATATTATTTATGTTATTTTAAGCCTGCATCTTTTGTATACATTTTATGTTTACTATATGTTTACTTAGTCTCTTAGGTCTTGCTGAGTTACACTGAAGTATAGATTACTTACGCAAGCCACATGACATCTGCAATCAGAACCTAAATAAAACATAATAATTGATGTTTTAAGTCTGTGGTGGATGTGGTTTGGACAAAATGTAAATGCCGCTGAGTGTTTGGGATGAGGACAAAATATGATTTGCGTGTGTGTGTGTGGGGGGGGGGGGGGGGTGCGCGTGTTTACTTTGCCAGCAGACCATCCTGCAGGCCAATCAACCACTGAAGAGGTAGAATCCAAATGATACCATGAAATAAGAGGAAGAATATCACAACTGTGTTTTCATTGTATCTTGCACTGACTGTTAAAGGGAATGAACCAATCTAAATGCTTAATGAATGCAGCAACAGAGTGATGTAAGAGCTGCTCATCAGTCGGAGGACGTGCCTTGTGTCAGCAGGTATCCACTACATGGTGTGTTGGAAAAAACACTCAATCCCTTCTAGCAGAAAAGGAGAAAAATCAAGCTTTTTATTCATAGAAATTATTATTACTATCATACAGTTATAATGAATAAATACTATAGGTCTTCTCTCTACTTAGATCCAAAATGGACCTGTGGAAAACTAACCTGACGTGCATACATTTATTTTTTGAAAGGACTTGAGGACAGGCAGACTGGATATGAATAGACCTGAGGTAGATAGATAAAATTCAAAATGCTGTCAACCTGTAGACCCAAAGAGTGAGAAGACCAACACTGGCAGCAGCATGATACGTCATCAATTAATGGACAGCCCAGGAAAAAAAAGAGTATTCATTTACTAGTCATTTTACCCGCATTTCACAGTTCACAGTCTCCATCTTATCAATATACCACCACATTCAACATCACTTACACTTAACAACAGTAACTTAACAAACTCTGCTAGCTCCCTCCCTCCTAGCATATTTAAAGCAGCAGAAGAGAAGACAATCTGTAGGGGGCATTGCCTCGTGGCTACTTAGTGTGATGCGACCACTGACCACCGCTCAGTGTAGCAGGAGCAGTCATTATCGAGCTGGTAGTCAGAACTAACCAGCCAAAAGCAGCTGCTGTCAGATTCTCAGTGTCTGCACTGGAAACAGAGCTGGAGCTTTGATAGTCACTAGAAGCCCATTCATGGCCCTTTGTAAAAGTTTCTGTTTGGTACCTGTGTTGGAGCTGAGCAATCGGCTCTGAGAGGCTGAGAGGCTCTTTGGTTTGTGTGTGTTTGTGTCAGTATGTAGCTCTAACCCTGCTGTTTATCATGTTACAGGCTACAGTTAGCCGGTGTTCTGACACCAGCTGATATGAAATATAGCTAAACTAGGAGTCCCGATTAGATTATGTGATTCCAAATTACTGCCCTGCGATGGACTGGCGACCTGTCCAGGGTGTACCCCGCCTTTCGCCCAATGTAAGCTGGGATTGGCTCCAGCCCCCCGCAACCCTGTACGCAGGATAAGTGGTTGATGACAGATGGGTGGATTCCAAATTATTTACCGGCCACTTGACCCCATTTTAGTTTTCCACCAAACACAATATTAATTATATAAATTATATAAATTATGGACCCTGTCCTTATGTTTCAATTCCAGCTGAAGACATGGATGCAAGGTCTATGAGACTGTTTATACCTGGCATTAAAATGCATTGCGAGTGATCTGATAGTCCTTGACCACATGGAAGTACAGGTGTAAATGCCTACAAGACACATTGAGGAGGGATTGTGATCTGATCAGCCAAACCACCTCCAGAGGAGGTCAGGGACCCATTGTGACCACATCGAACACAAATGTAAATGTAAATGTGTTGTCAATCCGCATACAACAACTAAGTGAGTGGAAATATGTACCGGTCACAGTCTTCCACTAATAAAATGCTTAAAGTGCGTCCTTCATTGAACTTGCTCTTGTTATTGGTGCACTGAACCTGCACCTCAAGTTTGTGAACTCATGCGCTGTTCAATCAACATACACTACTAAAATAACAGACAATGGCAAGCAGAACTAATGTTTCACTTTCACTTTCCGGCCGAGTTATTGCATTGGCACACAGCTGCAGAGAAAGGAATGAGTGTAGCTGTAATCCACGGAGGAAAACAAATCACAGTGGGAATAGATCATTGAGAGAATTTTTATGCAGACTAGTTATATAGCATTTTTTGGACCTGTGCCAATGGGAGGCAGATGTCACGTTCTGTTATTTGAGCTGGAAAAAGATTGGATCTCAATCAGATCTCAATGTGGACACTGGAGACACATATTAATGCCAAGTATAAATGTAATCTGGTTAAATCATATCCAGATACAATCTGGATATGAGACACATTTTAATGCCAGGTGTGAATGGCCTATATGATCTTTCCTTCTCGCTGGTCATTTGAAAGCCTCACTTATCTTTCCCTGACTGATTTCATTTGGCTTGAAGTGGTTTTGAGAGGAGAGTAATGCCAGATGAGGCCAACTTAAAAACCAGGTATCTCTGAATTTCTTGTCCTTATGGATATTAAGTGTGATGATCTCAAACAAGGGAGGCCCTTCACAGCCATTGCAAATATTAAAAAAGCTGGAGCCTATATGTCTGTTTTTACACAAAGAAAGAGAAAAGTGTTAGAGCGGTTTTCTTTCTAATTGGGTTAGCCTAAATGATGGGGAGATTGAAGAATGCAGCCAAGATGATGGCAACAGAAGAACAGGCCTTCATTTTACAGAAGGGGACAGCAGCACTAGAAGAACAGCCTACCGTTTTCTCCTCAAGTGCTCTCTCGTTTGATTACCCTTTCTGTCCTCTACTTCTCTTCTTGCCTACGAGCAGTGATTTGTGTGCCTTCCTGTAGCATTTTGGTTTCAGCACCAGGAAGTCTGAGCCACAGAGGGCAATGTTCATGCATCTGTGTATGCGCATGTCCATATCTACAACCAAGAGCATATGCGTGCACTCATACCCGCACATGCCTACACAGAAGCATGACCGTGTGTCTATAAACCTTTCTGTTTTTACCCATGTGGCCAAGTTAGAGACCATATTCCATCTTCAAAACACACGGCAGCACCAACGAATGAGTCACCCCTTTCATCTGCTTCCACTGCTCTCGGTTACTCCAGCTTCTACGCCTTGCCTAATGGATTTTCAAATGCAGGTACACGATTTCTTTCAAGACTTGACAGGCATTTTCCTTTGTGTTTAGAGATGGGGATCAGGCACTGAGTGGTTTGCTGGTGATGGTGTTGTTGAAAGATTCTGCATACAGAGTAGAAACATTTTCCCTGAACTTGTTTGGAAAAGGCCAAATGTGAGACTTCATGCACATTTTTACATCTGGTCAAACAAAGGTAATAAAAGCAACCCTGAAATACTTCTTTCTTTCTCTTATGTGAAGTTTTTGCTGTTGTTTGTTTTTGTATTCTTATATTTAACAGAATACTACATATAAAAAAGGTGTGTCAGATGGGATAGGAAGATGACTGTTTAATATCTTAGGACAATTCTGAGGGGTCACCTCAAATGTCTTATCAAAAAATAATGTGGCAAAGCACAAAACACATTATTAATGGGTAAACATTGGAGCTTCACAATGTGGGTTCTTCTAAACATTTCAAAATATTGCAGCTCCTATACGGCTTTTAAGCAAGCTCTGCCATGATTTCACTGAAATTAAAGATTTAAAACTTAGCTTATTTAAAAATTTCACGTTTAATTAAAATAATCTTTCTTCATATATTTAACATTTGACAATTTGCTTTTTTTGTTTCTGGACTTTTGACTGATATCTCATAATCAAAAATCATTGTACTATGAAAATACTCTAAACCATATCTGTGGTCATTTTGCTTATTTCTTCCAGAATGACAACCACAAACTCAATTCAGTAGTAGACAGTCAATGATAGCAGCAGACAGACATGCGTTGACTGTAAATGTATAGTATGAAGCCATTACGGTCAGCATCAGATAAGCTTTGACAAGCTGACTTGCGGTGCCAAACTCATGTTATAACCTGGATGTAATTGACTGTGATATCCAACTGCCCTCTCTGAGCCAGAACGGCAATGTCTTCTAATTAACTAGAGAGCACTGACAGCCTGGTGCCACCTCCATTTGGTCCCCACTTGAAACGAGTGCCATGTCCTGGGGGTTCCTGTCAGACCTAGTGCTCTCTGAACAGTATGACATGTACCTTCATGTCTCCATTCATCTCTCTCTCTCTCTCTCTCTCTCTCTCTCTCTCTCAACACACACACACACACACACACACATACTCTCTTGCCCTGACAACTATTTTCTTCTAATCATGCTCAGGAAGAAAACGACAGTGTGTTTGGCTGGAAGGGAGAAACACACTGCATCTAATGTACGTGTGTGTGATGAGAGAGACAGAGAAAGCAAGAGTGTGTATGAGAGAGAGACCAAGTGAGCAAATGAGAGACGGAAGAAGGAGAGATGTTCTTAAGTCTGTCATCTTATCTGTCTCTCTGTACACTGTGCTTCATTATCTGCCTGGCCTGGAGACTGATGTCTTCCTAAACCAGCACCAAAGCTTTCAGGCTCACGCCACCACCGCCTTCACACTTATTGCAGCACACACATCAGCTACATCATTTATTACTTGCACACACATAAAACACACACAAACACACTGAAACAATTAAAACTGTCACAGATTCTGAATGCAGACAGACAAAAAGGAAAAAACAACATGCATGCATAATATACATTTGGTGAGCACATACATACTACTAAAGGAGAAAAGGAAGGGAGCTGTCGCCCTGATGTAAGGCTAGTGAGGGAGCTAGAAAAAAAGAAAAATGAAGAAAATGTACAGTATGTATAGTGGAGCGGCCACCTAGCAGATAGGAGCCTGCCACTAATGAAATAACTAGATTGGTAATACCCCATTAATTGTGCAGAGAGCAATGGGGTTTAATTGAGAACAAGGCGCAGGTCACTCAGAGAAAGGCTGTTCAACATTTTTTTGAAGCTGGAGGGGGAAAGAGATTACAGTGAGATAGACAGTGGTGTTTGGCTCATTTAAAGGGCAAGCCCAACATTACACAGTTCAGTTGTTGGGTAAATACCTTTAAAGCTTTCAAAGCCTTTAAAATTCCTAATCTGTGCTAGTTTAATACATTCCACTTAATATAAAAGACCCAGTAGCAATGATTAGCTGCATGCTGGCTACACTGTGCTGCACTTCGTTAGATCTACTGCTAGGGAGAATTGGAGATGTTGGCCCACTCCGGAGATGATGTATAGAAAACCTACTCAGTCCCAATAGAACTAAGGAAGATTAGACCCGATCCAAAAAGTGGTCGACACTGGAAGCAGCATGATGTACCACCAATAAATAGGTAGCCACGGTCAAAAAGTAGCAATACATTTTACCCCAAAAACTAATTGTTCTCCTGCAATAACTATGACACACCACATTAATAATGATTTGGACTTGACCCGACTCAGGTCCGAGTTGTTGTCGGACACTAAAAGCCAAGTGCACCCCTGAAGTATGAAATGATAATGAAATGAAAAGTTTTATTAAGTTTTATTATTTAAATTTAAGTGAAGACATCAGTAGAGGCTGAAGAGAGACCTCAAAACTAACAACACCAAAGATATGTGGCAGATAATCAAAAACATCACAGGCTACAAAAGCAAGAGTTTGTGTGAGGCCACATTCAGATGAGTTTAGTACCTTTTAAGGTCGCTTTGATCTCATTTTACAATATTCCGTGTTTTACAGTTCATTCCATTTTAATTTATTAATTCTGCGATTCTGTCTGCGTTTTCCCCATCACACACTTCTGGCAAGAGATACAGAAGTATCCGCTGTCATACCACCAGACTTCTTCCCTGTTGGCTGTGAGACTCTAATTCATCCAAACATTCATTCAAACGTCTGTGTGGCATATTTGGAAAATGCCTCTCTCATCAAGCAGCTCCATACGTTTTGCCTGTATTTCAACAATAGATGAAAAAAAGTAACAAAGCTCAGATGTGAAGCACTTTATTTTACGAAAAGATGGGATGTTTTGTTTTATAACTGTACTGAAGCACTTTCTTTGATAAAAACAATGGTTCAGTGTTGTGAGGCATTATATTTCATTGATCATTTTCAAACATTGTCTTATTGAATTGTCAAAATTGTTTTCATCCGCCACATGATTAGACATGCTTTCTGATGACAAATCATGGATTTCATAAGGCCCTACACGTGAGCTGAGTTTTCTGTAAACTATCAGGAGCAGGAACTCGCTTGATTTATTGAATATTCTGTCCTTGATTCATTGCATTGAGTGGTTAAAGGCGCAAAATTACAACACTGAGCCAATATGGACATAACATGTTGGTCTTGACTGGGCTGTCAAAAACGTATGAATTCTTAAATTATGTGATCATGTGTTACCAAATACTCTACGGTCTGAAATGTGATGTCACTTCTTATCTTGTCACCTCTCCTTTTGCCACTTTTTAATAAAAACACTCAAGCCACTTTTAAGTTTAGACTTTTTTTAACCCTCCCATAAACCTCGGACAACCTATAATTCTCACCACTTTTGTGACACAGAGTAAACTAGACGTTGGAACTTAAATTCAGCGGAAAGACTTTGTCCTTTTCTGACAACTGGCTCTTGAAGTCCCCTCAATTACCCTTCACTAAACCTAGACTTACAGAAAGACATTTGTCACAGAACTGCAAAAACATCCCTCTGGAGCAGAAGTATTTAGTGTGTTTTGCTAAATCTCTGTGCCACACTGCAGGATCCATCTAGTAGTTTGAGGTGCATCACAATCAGCCTAATTGGACAGGTGTTTGCAAGCCATTATGATACTAAACCGTTGTGTCAGTAGAAGAGTCCCAAAACAGCAAGATACCCCCCAAAAACCCGCTGAAGGATTAGCTCTGTGGTTAAGATGGAAGGGAAGGCTTTTACATGTCAGGGTTGAGAGAAATTAAGATGGGGAAGAGAGAAACACAGAGAGAAAGAGAGGAAGGGAGATTAAAGAAGAGCAACACTCTCAGTGTGTGGTAAGCCACAGCCATCTCTTGTCAGCCACCCCTGGTGGGAATATGTACCCCACACAGAGAAACAGAGACAGACATTAACACTCCACTCAACCTCACGACTCATTTACTAAAAGAAGGAAAAAAAATTGAGACAACAGCAGTAAACAGACCTTTCAAAATATGTAACGCTAAATAGGTTGTTAAACGTCATTGTTAGTTGTATCTCTACAGTTAACTTCATTATCAATGTCTCTAGACATATTTTTAATCATTTTAATTACGTCACAAAATACTTTTTAAAAAAGGTTCCCAGAGCCAAAGGTGATGTCTCCCAAGTTGCTTGTGTTGTCTGTCCAACAGTCTAAACCCAAAAAATATTTCTTTTAAAATGATAAAAGAGCAAAACCTCACATTTGACTAAGTGATACCAGAGAATGTTGGCATTTTTGCTTAATAAATTACTTAAACAATTAGTCAGTTACCAAACTTTTCTGTTAATCAACTAACTGATAAGTCAACTAATCGCTCTCATACTACTTAAGTGTGGTGCAGAACAGATCCGTGGTTCCATCAACTAGTATGAACTTTTTAATAATTAACAGAATGATGAATTACTTCAGCATTTAGAAACAATGCCTTGTGATTTGTTAGAGCCTACAAGTGAGGCCTAAAGCAATACAGGAGTCAACCTCAAGGGGTGAAAGTAAGATTGAAGGTCACTATCAGTGGTTATAAACTGACCAGAAACACACTTAGCTGCCTGTAAAGAGAGATATCCATGAGGCACACAAGCCTGTGAGGCACTCAATGAACAGATCCTTATTGATTTCACATAAACGACATGTAGGGCCAATTGAGCCTCTCAACAACTCACTTTTGCTACATCTCCCCTCCAAGCAACTAATCCCTCCCATGAACACACAGTTTCAATCTTCAGTGCACCACATGCACATACACACAGTGCAAACCCTCTCCCCACTACCACTCAAAGCTCTCCTAAATGACCTCATGAAGTAGGGTGAGGCTCTTCACACATCTAGCAACAGTGGTGGAAACAGAGCAAAATATCCCCTCATTGATCGGTTGACGGCACCCAAAGGTCAACAAGGCAGCGTTCTCAGCACGCTGAATGGCCCACATCAGGTCCTGTTGGCAACGGATGTGCTAGTGAGAAACTCTCAGTACTTGAGTGAGACGAGCTAATAGCTGGTGAGCAATTCCAAGCAGTGGACAAAGAGTCTTTTTCTTCTTTCCATTTTGTCTAACTCATGCACCTGGTTTGTTTGGTAAACTGCTCTCAGCTTGAGCCCTGTGTTGAGTTTTACTGTTTATTTATCAGATCATATACATATTATTATCCCTTTTATGTCCTGTCCCAGACCGACAATAATAGTGGCCTTTTTAACCATATGTTGCAAGGTGTAAACACAATTTGAGGAAAATCTTTGATGTACAATATATTGTTCAATATTGCGATGACAATATGACTTGCAATAAATAAAAAATATTGAAGTGTTCATATTAGCTATACAGTTCCTATGTCGGCCTGGTTGTCATTAACTTCAGAAAAAGGACTAAAGCAGCAACGGTAATGTTTACAACAGCAAAGTCACTACATAAACTCAAAATTCTAAGTGAAGTTTATAAATGTAGGAGTAGACAGAGAGCAGGTGATAGGCTGCAGCGTGATAATAAATAGAACAGTCTTTAGCCTCGGTTGCCGGTTAATACTGGGTTTCAGTACCTAAATGTAAGTACAATTATTTGTCTTAATCATCACATTTCAGTCAGTCTTGTGCAATGCGTTTATTGTGAATGTTCATTTCACGATGATGAAAATACAATTTATCACTGAATACTAATTTGAACCAAAATATGACACAGAACCAATATGCCCTGAATACACACATAAAATACATAAGTGTTCTCCACATAAAAAATGTGCCTGCCTCTCAATTTCACTATGTGTGTGTGTGTGTGTGTGTGTGTGTGGGTGGGTGTGTGTTGCGTAATATAGGCCTATAACTAATATAATTTGATGAATAATAAAGTTTACAAAGTGAGTAACACCATTTGGCTCATGTTTTGGGTATGAGTGATGCTGTTCTAGAATATCATAGTAATGATGTGTTTGGGTATTGGCAGAGTAATGGGGCTGCTATCAGATCATTTTCTACATGAACTGCATGCAATAGTCACTGCTTTGCTATTTTGTTATTTTGCTTAGAAACTTCAGATATGTTTTCTTTTCAGACTTCAAAAATGTGAAAAACAGTTGATTGTTTTATGTCCATTATGGTTTACACATAAAACAAATGTAAATTTGATACAAACACGCAGAAGACATCTGATGGTTACCATTGCGTATGAGCACGGACCACTGATAATTAAAATGACCCACCATGTAATATTTGAATAAAAGCAACACATTTTTGGTGTCTGTGCCAATGGAACCTCTAGTCGTTTCCTGCATGCTGTCTCCACTGCTGAAAATAAATGGTATACCAAAGATGCTGACACAAGATGCTGGGAGCTATGGATATCTTAAAGTTCTATCTGGTCACGATTTTCTGCATATTTAGTAAAGGTAGTTGTAATATGGCTATTAATTCAGAACGAGTAATGTGTAATCACGTGCCCTGCAAGACGCTTTTGTTCAGGTTTTGACATCTAATTCGCCATTTTTTTCAGGGAATTAGATTTCATGGAACCCCAGGATGTATTCATTTCTTTGTGGGCATGTGTGAGCACATGCTAGGGCATCTGTGCATCGTGTGTGTTTGCATTTATGTGTGTCACTGGGGTAATTAGAAATAGGAGGAAGGGAGAGATCAAAGGAGGCACTTTACACTCTCCGTTTTAGTTCTGATATGAGTGCGTGTCTGCATGTGTGCGAGTGTGTGTGCGTGCTTGTGTGATGATCTCCTCCAAGCTTTGATGCTGTAAGCTCCGCCGGTTAATGTACTACGGATAAAAATACTACACCATGTAATCTGGCATTTATCCCTGGAGAGCAGAAGCCCAAAATGTGACACATGTCAAGAGGAAGGAGAGACGAAGAACAAGCGGGGGGAAAGAGGAGGAGTAATGGAGGTAAGGGACCTAGAGACTCCATTTCTTCTTCTGCTCTAAGATAATTCAAAGATTGTCAGAGATTCTTAACTGTGCAGAACATTTTCCATTAATTATAAGAATTAATTCAGCACAGTAAAACATGAAAGGGAAGACAGACATGCATTACGAGTTTGCTTGCAGAGTCTGTAGAGTTATAGCAACACATCACAAGCAGCAAAAAAGGAGCGGGGCCCCAAATTCAGTGACATGAACTTCATTTTTTAAGAGAACAGATTCTAAATGTGTTTTCCATCTTTCTAAAGTTTAAATGTGCTGACAACTATGGCCCAAGTAAGGTATGACATTCGATTCAGTTCAAAACAGCACAGGAAACAGATCCACAACCTTCTCATGTAGTCAGAAAAGGGTCAGAAAAGGGTAGTCAGAATTTGTGAATGACAAGCCACCAAACACATTTTCAAAGCTGCGGGAGACTTTACATTGTAAAACACATTACTGTCACAGTCTAATATTAACGCTTGCATTCAGAAACACAAAGATGAAAGTTTCTTAAATTCTACTTTCTGGATCCCTCAAAATCACACTTATGAGAAACACCAACCCCACTTGTCTGTGTGTAACTTAACTGATAATGGATGGTCGTCAGATGCTGTTAGCACCTTTTTAGCTCTTAAAGCAGCCTGATATAACTCCCTGTATGGTGTCTCAGGTGATGCAGCCCTATTGAAACAACTACATGTGAAGCTGTCATGAAGACAAACAGTTGTACTACACTGCGCTAGTGCATAGGATGCTGAACAGACGCATAATGGCTGAGTAGTGTAGACCGCATCCTATCGCTGACCCATGGACCTGAGTGTTTTTGCAATAATATGCAGTCTCCCCAAGAGATGCATTTGCTTGAAAACTGCAGTTTGTGCTCACACTGGTCATTAAGGGAAAAAAACATCCAAATCCTGTCCAGATCTTCTCCCACAGACACTCTCTTTATTTCTAAATATTATACATAATAATAATAATCTTTATTTGTAGAGCACTTTTCAAAAACAAGTTACAAAGTGCTTCAACAAGTGCAAAGACAACAATACAAGCAAGAAAACCAAAGACCAAAATACATGTTTAGGATAAATATAAAATAAGATAAATAATAATAATAATAATAAAATAAAAGGGATAAAATAAAGTCAAATAAGATCGGGAAAGGCTCTCCTATAAAAGTATGTTTTAAGAAGGGACTTCACTGACCCAGCCGACCTGATTTCCTCGTGCAGGCTGTTCCAGAGCCTCGGGCCCCTGACAGCAAACGCTCTGTCCCCTTTAGTTTTCAGTCGAGACTCTGGAACAGACAACAGATCTCTGCCCGAGGATCTCAAGGTACGTGCTGGTGTGTATGGGACTAAAAGGTCAGAAATATAACAAGGCGAGAGGCCATGAAGAGCTTTAAAAGTGATCAATAAAATTTTAAAGTCAATTCTAAAACACACTGGGAGCCAGTGTAGTGAAGCTAAAATAGGGGTGATGTGGTCATATTTCTTTGTTCTGGTTAAAAGCCTGGCAGCTGAGTTCTGGACAGTCTGGAGTCGATCAGTAGATTTTTGGGTTAAACAAGTGAAAAGGCTGTTGCAATAAACCAGGCGTGATGAGATGAAGGCGTGTAAAATGGTCTCGGTGTCCTTAAAAGTTAACATAGATCGAATTTTTGCTATATTTCTAAGTTGATAAAAACATGATTGAACAAGCTTTGTGGTTTGCTTCTCGAAATTTAAATTACTATCAAACCAAACACCAAGGTTCTTTGCAACAGGCTTAAAGTGATTTACTAGGGAACCAGCAGATGGCAGTATTTGTTTTGCCATCTGCTGGGACCCGATGACCAGGATTTCTGTTTTGTCTGAGTTCAGCTGGAGGAAATGATTTGACATCCATTTTTTAACTTCACAAAGGCAGTTGTTAAGTGAACTCAGCATTCCAGGGTCTGTGGATCTGACAGGCAAGTACATTTGTGTGTCATCAGCATAAATATGAAAAGAAATGCCATGTTTATGGATAATATGTCCAAGGGGAAGCAGATACAAGGAAAACAAAATGGGTCCTAAGACCGACCCCTGAGGCACACCATATTTAACTGGACAGAACGAAGAGACATAGTTGTTTACTGACACGCAAAACTTCCTATTTGACAGGTAGGATGAAAACCATTCTAAGGCCGTACCAGAGATCCCCACCCAGTGCATCAGTCTGTCTAACATGATGTTGTGATCAATGGTGTCAAAAGCAGCGATAAGGTCCAGGAGTACCAGGACTGAGCACATACCTTCATCAGCAGACATTAAAAGGTCATTGGTGACTTTAAGCAAGGCAGTCTCAGTGCTGTGGTACTTCCTGAAACCAGAATGAAACTTTTCAAATAATTTGTTATTTTCCAGTACAGTGAGCAGTTGTTTGGACACAATTCTTTCTAAAAGCTTTGCAATAAAAGGCAGTTTTGAAATTGGTCTAAAATTTTGTGGGAGGGAGAGATCTACACCAGGTTTCTTAAAAAGCGGGTTCACGCAAGCCGTTTTAAAATAATCAGGGACACAACCAGTAGATAGGGAGCTGTTAAAAACAGAGATCAAATGGGGCCCAACAGAATCTATTACTTTCAGTAAAAATTTTGCAGGTATTACATCAAGTGGGCTGGAGGACACTCTCATTTGTGATACTGTTTTTAAAAGCTCAGACAAGTCGATGGGATAAAATTGGTTAAAACTCTCTTGTTGCTGGTGAGGGACCTCTGAATAAGAGGCCGTGGGGGTAATAGAGGCTCTGATTGACACCACCTTATTGGTAAAATAAGATAAAAACAATTCACAGTCATCATTACTTCCAGCTGAGGCACAAGGAGGGGTTGGGTTTACCAGCTGATCCACAGTCTTAAACAGAAACCTGAGATTGTGTTTATGTGTAGTAATGAGTTCAGAAAAATAGTGTGTTCTCGCATCCTTAACCATGTTATTGTAGTTACTTAATAAATCCTTCAGACTGAGGTAATGGACTTGGAGACTGGATTTTTTCCATCTGCGCTCTGCTTTCCTGCATTCCCTTTTTAGGCTGTGAATGCTGTCATTTATCCAGGGTTTCTTACTAGCTTTAGACGTAGGCCTAACCTTTAGAGGAGCAGTAATATTTAGTGACAACAAGCAGATATGATTGAAGTGATCGACCAGATTGTTGGTGTTGGAATCAGACAGGCGTTGGCTTTGGCTCTGAAAGAATGTGCAAAACTTTAAAACACCTTGTTCATTAAAGATGTGAGAACACACGGAGCTTGGTGAGGCGACATGAGTAACAGGCGAATCGCAGCTAAAAACAATACATCTGTGGTCAGATATTGTCATGTCCACTAATTCCACCGAGGAAATGCTGACACCCAGGGTAAAAACCAAGTCCAGTGTATGACCACGGTTATGTGTTTGCCCTTTGACATGTTGTTTGAAGTTAAAAGAAGTGGCCATATTTAAAAAGTCAGTTGCATTAACATTGGTGGGGTCATCAACATGAATATTAAAATCGCCACAAAGAACAATTCTTAATTAATTCATAATTTAAAACCAGAGTAGATAAAAATTCAGGAAGTTCTGATAAAAATCCTCCAGGCGTTTTGGGGGGCAATAAATTATAACAAATATGATAGGTTGCAGTCCTCACATAGCCCTAAAGAGCAATAGTACACAAAACACTGGGAACCCTTTAACAAAAAGATATGTTGCAGGCTATACTTTATAACAGAGCTATAGCAGCTGTCAAACATATCTGCATCATGTTGGCCTCGCATATTTTAATGTAGGTCCACCCAAAGTCAGCTACTCCACAGCTGTATGGGAAATAAATAAATCAGCTGATATATCAGCTTGTATTATTGACAAAAACAGTGGTCACTGAGCAGAGAGACAGAGAAAGAGTAAGCAATGTCACTTACTCATACAACAGCATCTGAGATGAAGAAGCTCACTGTACTTGCACTTACTAGCCACAACACAAGAATGCAAATGAGAGCAAATCCTTCAGCAAAGAGCAGCCTATACACTGTGTCCAAAACCAAAGACAACAGCGAGTGAATACAGAGTGCGTGAGAGCTGTTTCCATCCACAGAGAGAAAGAGGGGATGAGTGAGAGCACCATGACAAGCCAGGAAAACAGTAACTCTGACAAACGGCGTAATACAATAACGTTACACACCATCTGACACAGAGTCAAAACACCTCAGGACTATTTCTAGCTAGCAACACAACAAGAGTCCAACAGAAACACGTAAAAGTATTTCTACAGGGAGTTCCTTACCTTTTAGAAGTGATGTAACTTTCCTTTGGGTGCTCTTTGTAGGATAGTCCTGTAAACGCGAAGCTTGTCACTCGAAAATAAATCATATTAATTAGTAGGCTATTGGCGTTTCTAGGGTCTTCATATAACTTACGGCACCAGCTGAAGCATCACAAAGCAGTCAGTTCAGACATTTTGGCGTTTGTCCCGTTTAATTTACTTCTTTTTTCGCTTAGCCTATACAATATCTCCTATAAAAGTTATTCCTCCATGACGACAGGAGCTAGCAATGTCGAGGGATGGCCCACCTCTGACCCCGGCATGACCTTTACCCTCATGGCAAAAGTAAACTTACAGGCATTTTTTTTTTTTTGATTGTTCTAACGCAGATGTAGCCTAACATAAGATACATTTTACATTAATCATGGCTGCTTGGCATTAAATGTCAAAATACATTTTACTAGTGAAGAGGAATGCAGCTTTAATGAACTAATTACTTATGCCTGTGCTTTTATGTGCTGAGTGAGGTCAAAGGGTCTGCTTTGAAAATGGTCTATCAAACAGCAATCATGACAGGCACTCAGTTTTTTATGACTGGCCCTGTGTGTATGACTGTATGACTTTTTATTCATAGATTTTGATTTATTAGCTTGGGGTTAAAACATTAGCAATTAAGTTAAAATTCTACTTTTGTTCAACCAAAAGGGAAATTTATTGTTATTTAACTGTTTAAAAGAATAATTTTACACTGGGAAAAAAAATATTATTCTCTTGCTGAGAAGAGAAAAGAGAAAGGGAAAAATCATGTCTGTGTTGTCACTAATTATGAAGCTACCACCAGCATTCTCGTAACTTAGCCTAGCACAAAGACTGGAAACAGGTGGAAATAGCCAGGCGGCTCTGTCCTACAGTAACAAAGAAATCATGTTTCATACTTACCGTACAAACTTGAGTGGTATCAATCTTCCCATTGAACTCTCAAGCTTTTCCTTTAACTAACTATTTAATAGTGATAGGCCATCAAATAGCAGGGCCTGGGGAACCACTTTAATTCTGAGGCTCGGACCATAAGGGGAGTCCCAGAAGTTTTCCTGCTATAATACTGTACTGTAGCCTACTGTATTTTTGGGGTAGGAGGAAACCACATAAAAGTGAGAATGTGAAAGGAGACCACTTGAGCTCCACACAGAACCTTCTTGCTGTGAGGCAGTGCTCATGTGTAGCCATTGTGATTTACAATTCAGCAATTCATTCTTTTTTAACTATTATATTTAGGACTGCCTTCAAGTTCTGTCTCTGCATACGATGAGACTTTTAATCTAATTCATAAAGACACAAGTATCTTAGCCATGTTAATTGCACAAATTGGCACAAAGTCAGCAGCAACTATTATGTCAAATTCACAGTGAATGATGGTGTTACTGAGTAGATATTCTCATTTAGCAGGGAGAATATGGGGGGACCGCATTTTAAAATGGTGGCAGGCGAACAAATGAGCATGGAAGTCTATCTACCTGAGATAGAAAGGATCTGCTTTAATGAAGAGGGAAATGAATGAACGAGTGTGTGAGTGAGGGAGACAGCTAGTGTGTGGGTGTTCGAGGTAGCAAAAGTGTGACTGAGCGAACAAGTGAGGGAGAGTGAGCCTCTACAGAGGTACCCATCAGGGAGGAGAAGATAGTTAGGCGTGAAGACCATACGTCAATGGGCCCTAATTGAGCTCTTCTCCTTCGTTCTCCTCTTGCTACTGACACATCGCCCCAGGGCCTATTGGGAGAACGCCAGCTTCACGTCACGTAGAAAACGAGAGCGATGGATGATAAGGGGAGCAGAGGACTGTGCTTGTCGGTTTTCCTTCCATGGGTTTTGGCCCCCATCCCTGTGACTCAGGGGTGATGTGTCACCAACTTTTGAAGAACTGAAGTTGCCAAGTCAGCTTACTCTTAAACACTGCAAATGGTCCTAACCTGAAGTCTAGAGTGGCAGACTTGTGGACAGACTTGACAGGCTATGAAAACCTGGGCAGGAGAGTGGAAGAATATTGCCCTTGAGCAAGTCACTTTAACCTGAAATTAAAGTAGAACTGGTAATTGCAAAGGTAGACCAGAGGTTGTGTACCCCGCGTAACTAAGGGAAAAATCAAAAACTGTAAACCAAATCCAATCCCAAAGTGCTTTCATCATTTGGGGCTGTTTTATATGAAGGTGTGACACCTCTCTGATTCCAAACCCTAAGCTTGACATATTACCTGATTCACCCTCTAATAACAGTTGTCATTTCCCCGGTTGTGGTACATATCCCTTTCAAGTGGCCACTTTAGTTGTTATAAGGGATGAGGTCTAATGTTCATGTTCAAATATTTCTATGCTAGCTCTTTACTGGTCAGACCACCAGTGAAGATAAATACAGTCTTTGAGCCCAGTAATGTAGGTCAGTGGTTCTCAAACCTTTTCATAGCAAGGACCCCTTAACTGACACATACCCCCATTTGGTAAGTTTTTGTCTCAAGGTCCCTCATCTGATTGCATTTTTGCTTTTAGATGTTTTATTACAGAAAGTGTATGAAAGTGTTTTTGCTGGGGACTGTCCAATGAATAAGTTCATTGCAGTTCGTATAACTGTTGAGCTGTTTAATACACTAGGTGTTGTGGTGGTGTCAGCCCGGCTGACGGTGAGTGTCCTGGTTTTTTCTCCTTTTTATCAGTTATTCTGCCTTTTCCTTGGTTTTCTGTTCCCTGCCTGCCTCCCTGTGTTTTCTCCCCTGTGTGCTCTCTCTCTCTCCCTCTGCTCCTGAGCCCAGCCAACTTCCTGCACCTGCATCTCATCGGCCACCTCGTCAGCCTGCCACACCTGCCAGCAATCACCTCATGCCTGCCTGCATTTCAACCCCGGTTCTCCACACCATCCTCGCTTGATCGTCGTTGCTCCGTACCCGGTGCCACCTCCGTGTTCAGGCTTTCATGTTTCATGTTTTCTACATTTTCCCTGTACCTTGTCGCCGTCATCCCTAACCCTGTCTCTCTGTCTGTTTCCCTCCCAGGTACACTCACTCTCGTCCTCCCAGTCAGCTGGGCTCATCCACCGGCCCTCTCCTCCTCAGACTTCCCTCACGGCGTCCTCCCTGTTCTCCCACCGCTCCTCGCTTCCTCAGCGCCAGTGTTCCCCGGCTCCCTGGCCCCCTGTCTCCTTGGTTCATCGTGCCTGTGCTTCCCCGACATCCACCTCTTCCTCCCCTCCAGTCCCTCTACCCCTTTCTCCCTCAATAAACCTCCTTCCCTCCAAACATTGCATTTGGGTCCTCTCTGTCCCCACACCACACAACCCCGTAACAGGTTTGTTTGTAGTAAAACCATAGGTTCTGTTTTTGACCCAGTGTTAGAGTTCTGTTGGGTTATTGACCTAAACTAAAACTGTCTCTTTTTTTTTATCCAGTATAGGACACAACCTCAAGGTTTATCACAAATGTATTGTTCTAACATGTAAAATGATACATTAGTAACAATCGGTAAGTAATAGTCATATGTAAGTTTAAAAAGAGCTAAAGTAAATTAGCTATAATATTAGCCATGGGTGCTGTACAGTGTAATGTATACATAGCATTTTAAGCTTAGGTTTAGACCAAATGAGCCACACCCTACGATGGCCTTTGGATAAAACATCATAATATGACACTTTATTGTCGGTTGGTTTTAGAGAGTGGAAGGGATAAATGGAACAGGATATTAGCTGTTAGAAAGGGTCTCTTCAGTTCAGTCAAAAATTAGTTGCTTTAGCACTAGTCTGAGATTCGGGCTTCATTTAAACAACATTAAACTCAGCTCATCATGACTGATATAAATTCATGGGGAAATTTCACATTTAAACTCTTGTAAACACAAGAAATAGGTTTAATACACAGCAAGGCTTCTCAAACACGAGAAAAGAGCTTTATAATTGATTTATTTGGTTATTTTCAATTCAGATTCAAATAACTTCCATACAGTTCTATCCATGTGCACCTCTGGAATAAAAGCTTTGGAATACGAATGTTGAATACATCAAAAAAACAGATTTTGTCAGACCATTTGGGCAATGAGAAGCAGGTGGAGTGCAGAGTTAAGGTTGAGAGGTGTGTGCACATACACACTCACACACACAAAATGCTTTGTTCCCCCGGGTAGACCATGGAGCCGTCAAAACCACTCTGATTCTGAATTAGCTCTGATTGGCTGTCATTGCAGTGTGTCCCACACAGCTGAGACCACTCTAAACCACATACACACACACACACACACACATACAAACACACTTTTATGGTCTGGGCATCATGTTTCACTAAACTGCTGAGTTCTCTAGGCTGTAACTAGGGCTGTTTTAAGAGCTGTGGTTGAGTGTAAATGTGCATGTGTGTGTGTCTGTGTGTGTGTGTTCACATCTGTCTATATGACTGCAATAAATGCATGTATGTAATGTATTCATATTTTCAGATGGTGGGGGAGTGTGTTGTCCTGCATCTTTCAAGCTTGGGGATATTCTCTGAGGGTCTACACTGGGCCAAAAATACTTTGACATTTTGACATTTTAAGCTACAAAAATCAAGAAAACCATGTAACGTATATATTTTGTTAAATAATACCTTGTGTCTTTTTCAGCACATTTCTGGCATTGCTATTCTATTCTTGTGGTCTCTGTATGTCTGACTGAAAAAAACAGAGCTATTTACAATTATGTCTGTATCAAATAGATTGAGTGTGACCCATATGAAAATAATGTGAGTGTGAGAAAGTCCTGGTATTTGTAGAAATGATAAGTATCTTCATGTATGTTGTGTCCTGTAATTAGCACACTATCCTGTACTGATTTACTAGATCAGTCATAAGGCACTAGCGAACTACTGTTTCACAAAAGCCTGATTAAAACTGGGAAATTGGTTTTGTATCACCACCACAGAAGTCATGCAAAAAATCTTGGGTCAATTGTATAACCCTCTTAACACAGAGTCAAGGAAAGCACTCATCTATTTAATTAAGAAATTATACAGGTTTTGCATAAATGTGGCTCCGACACCACAAGCATGCACGCTAAGTAAAATGTGGGTCCAAAAAAAGCAGACCCGCCCACCTCCAAAGCGATGCCACAGTGCCAGCAAAGACTTGTGTGGCTAAATCAGCAGGGGTTTACCAGCCTTGCTCTGTTTGAGTTGGATGTCCATCCAACAAGCCTACTTCTCTGGTTACAAATGTGTCTCGGTAAGCATCGTTCTTGCCCTGAGACTCGAGTTGGTGGGAGCAGCAAAAATAAGCAAAAGCGGGAGGAGATGTAAAAAAAAAAAAAAAAAAAGACAACAAATATCTATTAAAATGTTCAAACTGAAGCTGGATTCCATATAGAGGCCTCGGGATCAGGTTTCTCTACAAAAAGGGAGATTTATCCAAAAGTGTGTGGTTAAGAACGGAGAGCAGAATTCTCTAGAAAGAGACACACACGTGCAGCGACATGCATAAACACAAACATTAATGCACATGGACATGCATGTAATATGTAATATGTAATATTTGTGTGTATGTGTGTACTGGGGTATGTACAGGATTCTATACATAAGCATGCCAAGTCTCTGTAATCTCAGGAGACATCCCTTCTTGTACAGTGGGGCTCACATGCCCATTCTTTCTTTGATGAAACATGAGCAACCCCTAGTTGCAATACACAAGACTACACTCATGATGTCTATCGGAACACTTGGCAGAAACTAGTACTGCACATTGTCCTTCCAATAACCAGTGGTGGACAGTAACTAAATACATTTACTCAAGTACTGTACTTAAGTACAAATTAGAGGTATTTTGTACTATCTAGTATTTTCTTTTTATGCCACTTCACCTTCTACTTCACTACATTTATCTGACAGCTTCAGGTACTAGTTACTTGCAAGTAAGATTTTTACAATATTTTGTAAAAACTAAACTACTCAACAGTTTATACAAGTACAGCTACTTCATTAGTTAACTGACAGAAATTTAAAGACATTCAAGTAATTTTTTCATGTAAAAACATTTTATGGTTCCAGCTTCACAAATGTGAAGGTTTGCTACTTTTTATTTTGATCTTTTTAATGTGTTTAATGTACTTGTAACACAGTATTTTTACAGTGAGGTTATAGTAGTTTTCCTTACGTAAAGGATCTGAATACTTCATCCACCACTGCCAGGAACCCACTCTAGATCTCAATACATCTCTGCTTGCACTAAACCTTTCACACTGGTTTTTAAAGTACTGAACTGAACACATTATATTAACTCTCCATGAGTAATCTTTAAAATATAAAATACTCTCTCCCCACTACCCTGTCCTTCAACCATCTACCACAAACTGCTAATAAAATGTCCAAGGCTGGAAAAGGATGCACATATTATTCTAGTTTTTAAGGAGTCAAAGTTCAGCTTTTATGGTTGCTATCAGAACACATTTAGACAGAATTATGATTTAAGCAAACATTTAACATCTTGGTTGGCACTTTGGGCTATTTTTCAGCCCTGAGAAC
This sequence comes from Micropterus salmoides, assembly GCF_014851395.1. Classification (NCBI taxonomy): domain Eukaryota; kingdom Metazoa; phylum Chordata; class Actinopteri; order Centrarchiformes; family Centrarchidae; genus Micropterus; species Micropterus salmoides. The sequence goes on along the minus strand of NW_024040040.1, from coordinate 37,218,498 downwards.
TCAAGTTCAGCTGAGTGCCAACATCAACATATTAACCATGTATATCACATAACTGAAGCAGCAATGAAAACAAAAAGGAATCCCCATGGTGAACATGATAAACCATAGTAAATGGTTTAAACAGCCAAATAGGGGGCGACGGAACATCTCCATCAAAGTCGTGGGAAAATGTTAGGGAATGTGGGAACATTAGCTTATTTCTTAACCCTACTCCCAGTGTCAGTAACAATACTTAAAGCTATGACTTATATAAATATGTATAAGCTATTGGATAGAATCTGTAGCATGGGAATATAATGTAAGCTTACCTTAGTGTCAGCGAGTCTTAATTTGGAAAAGACACAATGTATACTGATGAGAACAGTAGAATCAGTAGAAACAACAGAATAAAGTCATTATTTCAATGTTTCTCCTTTATTGTACAGAAAGGCACACAAACCAAAACTAAAACTTCATTTGTTTTTATTTAATTGCAGTTACTAAAGTTACTAAAATTCAGTAGGCAGGGTGGTAGTAAGCTCACACAGATGACAACATACTATCTTAGTTTCAGCTGTCTTTCCACTACACACGCTTCATTAAATCGAACTCAGTGCTCTTTTAGGAAGCACATTTCTTCGAGCAGACTCCCCAAGGCACTAATTTTACTTTAACACTAGTGTTTTTCATGTCAACCAGGACAACACTTGCATTTAGATGACAGGTTGGTTTTAAAAAAAACACCTTGGTTTATGGATTGCATGGAGTAGCATGGCCTCCAGGGGTCACTAGCAGCATTTTAACATTCGCTCCTCCATATGTTTCTAGCAGTGATGCAGCTTTGTTGTTAAGACACATCCTTTGGGCCAGATCTAATGCCCTATTGTAGTGTTGCAAAATGACACAATTGCCACTAGTGGTCTCTGTTTGGGAGGTTTAACAAATGCTTGCTGCACTTTGTGGTTTAAATGAGGTCATGAGCACAGTGTATTATTATAATAGAAATCACAATTCAGATGTGACTTACAAAGATATACATAACAGTGTACGAACATATAAAACACAGACAAAATGATATAAAGCATTGCCAGGGGAAGCATACAGGCTATTACAAAAAGAGGACCATATGTTGGCAGTTTTAACTGCCTTTTTGTTGTTGGAGCCAGAAATCAAATTAATATAATGCACAACTTCATGGAAAAAAAGTTAGAGACAAAATTATTTTTTTTTCACTGCTGAATTTACATTTATGAATATGGAATTTTGCCAACAAAATTATTAGTGCAGTAGGACTCTTGTGTCTCTTGGGTGGATCTTAGTATAACGTGACCATTTCACCTGTGGTTTAGATGGACCTGTAATCGTTATGACAGAACAATGAATTTAGCAAACAGCTAAGTGATCTTTCAAAGCAACAGGTTTCATCATGTTTGTTCCAAACACACCCAGCACACTGTGAATAATTACATTTCTAAGAAATGTCTTTTGTTTTGTGAGAGCTGACTGAAACTATAACTACTGTAAGGTACAGCTGACTTCAATTCAGACTTCAAAATAATGCCATTTTTAAAATACTGATGAATTTGCGGCATATGAAGAAGTTGAAGTTTGCAGACAACATCACAATCATCGGCCTCTAATTTCAAACCATGAAGAGATTTCATATTGAGAGGAAACTGAAACTTGCAGAGTGGTGCACGAAAAAGGAGATATAGACACACACTCCTTTCTATGTCAGTGGAGCTGAGGTGGAGCAGGTTCCTGGGAATCAACATCACAGAGAACATGACATGGTCGTCTCACATCGCTCTCCATTCTGGTGAAGAAAAATCAGAAATGGCTGTAAGGAAACTTAAGAAAGCTACACTCCCATGCCAATTCTTGTCAGAGTAATAGAAAGCATCCTGGCTGAAAACATCACTAATTGGCATGGGATGTGCATGGCCCAGGACGAAAGGGCTCTGCAGCAGATGATTAAAACTGCTCAGAAGATCATTGGTATCCACCTCCCAAGCATTAGCTATAATGGTGAGGTCAGGTGCCTCCGCAGAGCCCATTGGATATTAATGGACAGTACCCACCCCAGCCACAGGCTGTTCACCATCTGGAAAAAGATATAGAAGTTTCTGCTGTCACACCACCAGACTGCAGAGCAGATTTTCCCCCCAAGCTATTAGACTTTTAAACTCTAATTTAAATTAATCCTAAACACTGCTCCATGTAATACAGTTTTTAGCTTGCTTCTGTTTACCATTCTATGATTGTTTTTGTACACTGTATATAGCAAAAGGGAGTTACAAACAACATTTCCTTTTACTAGTATTGTAGTCAAGACCACCGAGACCCAGTCAAGACCAAGACCAGAGTTTATCGAGACCAGGACAAGACCAAGACTTTCAGGGGCTGAAATCAAGTCAAGACCAAGACCAAGGGAGGGCGAGACCGAGTCAAGACCAAGACCAGTTCCACACATTACATGACACACAATAAAATGTGGAACAAGATCATAGGTACTTCTTAAATTGATCTGAAAAATCAACATTCCCATAAAAACACCCACATACAAACAGTAAGAGCTGAAATCCACGTAAGCATGTTTATTTAACACTCCTTTTCCATGCTTACCATCACAGGCACAGTCGTTAATGGTAACAACACATTTTTAATTAGGGTTATTGGTTGCATTAGGTTTGGTTAGTTGATCATTGCTTCCTTGTTCTCTGTTGTATTTGGTTTCACATACAGTATCCATGTGTTTTGTCGCTAGCATTACTTCCTGTTTTATTTTGTAGTGATCAGTTTCATGTGTTTTTGTCTAGCTTTGTTTTCTGTCAGCTTGATTGCTTATGTGTCTCACCTGTGTTAAATGCCCTGCCTGCTTGTGTGTATACAGGTGCTGGTCATATAATTAGAATATCATCAAAAAGTTGATTTATTTCAGTAATTCCATTCAAAAAGTGAAACTTGTATAATGTATACATTCATTCCACACAGACTGATATATTTCAAGTGTTCATTCCTTTTAATTTTGATGATTATAACTGACAACTAATGTAAACCCCAAAATCAGTATGAGAATGTTGTGAAAAGGTTCAATATTGAAGACACCTGGTGCCACACTCTAATCAGCTAATTAACTCAAAAAACCTTTAAATAGTCTCTCAGTCTAGTTCTGTAGGTTACACCCTGGAGGGGATTGTGAAAAAAAACCCATTCAAAAATGTGGGGGAGATTCACAAAGAGTGGACTGCAGCTGGAGTCAGTGCTTCAAGAACCACCACGCACAGACGTATGCAAGACATGGGTTTCAGCTGTCGCATTACTTGTGTCAAGCCACTCTTGAACAAGACACAGCGTCAGAAGCGTCTCACCTGGGCTAAAGACAAAAAGGACTGGACTGCTGCTGAGTGGTCCAAATTTGTGTTCTCTGATGAAAGTAAATTTTGCATTTCCTTTGTAGGAAGAGAGGAGAGGCACAGAATCCATATTGCTTGAAGTCCAGTGTAAAGTTTCCACAGTCAGTGATGGTTTGGGGTGCCATGTCATCTGCTGGTGTTTGTCCACTGTGTCTACCAGGAAGTTTTAGAGCACTTCATGCTTCCTGCTGCTGACCAACTTTATGGAGATGCAGACTTCATTTTCCAACAGGACTTGGCACCTGCACACAGTGCCAAAGCTACCAGTACCTGGTTTAAGGACCATGGTATCCCTGTTCTTAATTGGCCAGCAAACTGACCTTTACCCTACAGAAAATCTATGGGGTATTGTGAAGAGGAAGATGCGATACGCCAGACCCAACAATGCAGAAGAGCTGAAGGCCACTATCAGAGCAACCTGGGCTCTCATAACACCTGAGGAGTAATAATAATAATAATAATAATAATAATCATCTTTATTTGTAGAGCACTTTTCTTTTATTTATTTTTTTTAAAAGAGCACTTTTCAAAAACAAGTTACAAAGTGCTTTAATAAGTGTAAAGACAATAATACCCAAAAAACAATAATACAGAAACAATACAAGATAAAAGCAAGAAAACATTGAAAAGACTAAAATACACGATTAAGATAAATATAAAATAGAATAAAATAAAAGGGATAAAATAAAGTCAAATAAGATTGGAAAAGGCTCTCCTATAAAAGTATGTTTTAAGAAGGAACTTAAAAGAGTTCACTGACTCAGCCGACCTGATTTCCTCGGGCAGGCTGTTCCAGAGCCTCGGGGCCCTGACAGCAAACGCTCTTTCCCCTTTAGTTTTCAGTCGAGACTCTGGAACAGACAACAGACCTCTGCCCGAGGATCTCAAGGTACATACTGGTGTGTATGGGACTAAAAGGTCAGAAATATAACAAGGCGAGAGGCCATGAAGAGCTTTAGAAGTGATCAATAAAATTTTAAAGTCAATTCTAAAACATACTGGGAGCCAGTGTAATGAAGCTAAAATAGGGGTGATGTGGTCATATTTTTTAGTTCTGGTTAAAAGCCTGGCAGCTGAGTTCTGGACACTCTGGAGTCGACAGTGCCACAGACTGATCAACTCCATGCCACGCCGCATTGCTGCAGTAATTCAGGACTACCTTGCCTTTTGTTTGATCTTCCCAGTAAGTGACTGTTATCATTTAGAATAAATCTTTGGTTTGAACTGAATCCTCCTCGTCAGTGTCTGCATTTTGGGTCCACACCTCAGTTTGTCTGCTGTTGCACTCAGCCCTCCTGACAATAAATGCACTCATTAACAGAAGTTGAGCATATAGTTCTGCTGTTGCACACTTTTTCAACCAGTCAGTTATTTAATAAACCAGACTACTTCCTCTTAATTGTATTTACCACGTTCTTAAAACACACATCCAACTATCTCCAACCAGCAGCACTTCATTTGTTTATGTTTGAGTATCACATGTCACATGACTTTAACACTGGCTGCTTTGTCTTCAGATTGATGTTTGTATTTGTCACATTATCTCCATACTGTATGCTGCCACATTTTATGACCTTCAAAACAGAACATAATGTATTCAGTATGTTATGTAATAAAATATTGTAAGGCATTATACATGATTCCCTATCATTTATTTGTGATTTTATTAATATCATTCATTTAAATGTAATGAAATCTGAAAATATTTGGGGAAATTGGCATATTATTTGGTTGGTTTTATAGAATGGGTGGATGGACAAGAAGACTAGAAATGCTTTCTTACCATCAATATGAAAACTGAACAGGTAGTAAACATACTGTATCTCCCAGTTCACCACTTTGAGCAATAGCTAGCTCATCTGTCCGGGTTCTGCAGGGAGGGAGATTCTCACACTGAAACTGACCAGAAACCATCAAATCTACATGTGAAGACTGACACAGGAATGTCCTGTATCCAGTTTTCCATCAACCTATCTGTATAATGTTAACCCACGTGACCTTCAATAGTGACCGTAAATAACGTAACTCACAATACCAGACGTACAGTAATCATGTTACATTAATACATTGCTAAACTTGAACAACTGTTCATCTGTAAGTGCATAGTTTCTGTGGTGAACAAAGTAAAGTTGGGTGTGACCAGCGTAACCAATACCCTTCCCGTTTGTCTGCATTCACAAATGACTGGTTTCCTCATTTTTGATGGCACTCCCCTTTCTGACCCTGCGATTGGTTTATCTGCACATAAAGAGGAAGTCAACTTCAGTGTAAAATACCTAATCAGTGACGTTCCACGGGAGAGG